>NC_064755.1:14266656-14609781 GCF_011397635.1 Epinephelus fuscoguttatus | reverse complement strand
TGATGCGTGTCACACGATGCGTGGCACTATTGCGGCATCGGTGTGGTTTCAGCTTAAGTCTCTTGTCAGAAACATCAAGTCAAAGTCCACTCAAGTCTTTCATCAATATTAGTCAAGCAGTTCTTAAGTCCTCCAATTTACAACTTGAGTCTGTCTTGAGCTGAGCCATGTCACGAGTCCCCAACCTCTGCCTGAGTGAACTGCTCAGAAATAATGTAGCATTCATTCATAAATCAGCAGCATGAATATACTGTAGTGACACTGGAGCAGCCCTAATGAGAGATGATTTACACACACATTACATTTACAACACTGTAAATCAGTACAGACTGTGGTACATACTGCAGTAAAACTGATTTCCTGACATGAGGAAACACAAACATAAACTGTGACAGCCGTACCTACTGCCATGTAAGCTATAGTATGAAGGAAAGGTGTGATTGGACATGAAACCTCAGCACTGACTGCACAGCTGCCATATACAAGACATTTGCTATTCTACCCTCATATTGCCAGAATAAACATTTACTGTGATGGAGAGGCCGTTATCACCAACAGACTTTCATCACCTTTTTTTTTTTTTTTTTTTTACGTCCCAGCACACTCTGAGGAATAATGAGGAGACAGATTTGTACTTGGAGGAGACAGCTGAGGCGTGCATATTAAATATCTTTACACTCCTGTTCGTAGACTTTAAACCCTCTTTCTTTTCATCATCTCTTCCTTCTTATACATCCTCCCATCCGTGTCACGTAGCCTCTCGTTTCAAGTCTTTAGAGTCAGTTTCACACATCCTCTCCTCGTCTCTCCTCCTCTTGACTCATCCTCCTCCTCCCTTCTCATGTCCTCCTCTGTCCTCTCACCCTCCAGCCATCAGTTATCTTCCTCAGGGTGAGGCAGGGGAGAGCACTGTTGCCCTTGGATCTCAAGAGCACTCTTAACATCTGTGCCTGGATTTTCACTTTGCTACAGAGGAAAGTGACACACACAGCAAATTCGCTGCACTGTGAAACATTACAAATGTACCAAAAGGTCATGGTGGGATTTTTTTTTCTTTTTTTTTCATAAATTCTTTTGCATACTGAGCAATAACTTTTGCGTTCCCTCTGATCCACAGGGAAAGGCTGAGCTATATTATGATATAGTAGGCTAATAAGTTACTTAGCATACTGCTGCTGGTTAGGACCACAGAGCGAGTGGGTGCACCATCAGCTGTGGCTGGCTCAGGTGCAAGATTGTTTCATTGCAGCTAGATAATTCTCTCCTGGATTGCTGCAGAGGCTGACTGAAGCAGGCCTTAGCTGCGATTATGACTATAGACGCTTTTAGGGCCAATGTCATAATGATGTAATTTTATCAGCTGGAGGCAAAACAAGACTCGCCACCTCAGGGCTGTACGCTCCATAGGAGTCTTTAAATGTCATCCTGTTGTGTTATTGGGTGCCAGAGTAGAAGGAGTCATGGCTCGAACTCACACTTCATAGTATTTACTGTTGTAGGGATGAATAAGGTTATGTGTGTTACTGGTTATCATGTCCACCTAATTAGAAATTAGGGAGGTGTTAAGAGGAATATTGGATTTCTTCATAATGTTAGCTTTTTTTAGCAAATTACCTAACTTTCTCTTTGTTAGCAAAATAAACTGGAGGAAATCATTCAAGTGTCGTCCTCCTTTGTAAGACTGGCACGGTAACCAACCACAAAGCCGACCATCCCACCTTCAACTAATCCTGTCAAATCATCCATCCACTGAGTGAGAGCATACAGGTTGGCTAGTCTGGTCCTACTGGTCAGCGCTAACTGGAATTTTCCAGTAACAGATTATGGATTCTGCATTTTTGCCTCATTCTAACATTTCTGTTTAAAAAGTGAAAATGTCTCCATACTTGAATGGTTTAGTAAGAAATAATCAAAAAGTAACTTACAGTTACTCTGTAACTTGATGACTGATTAAGTTTTCTGTTTCATTTTGCAAAGAAATACTACATATGGCAACTTGTACGACTTTTTACCCTTTCAGTAGTAGTAACGGAGATGTTGCCCTTCATGGTTGCAGTAAAGGATTCATTTATGAATAGGTGCTCCAGAGGTCACAGGTTGGGGTTGAATATAAGGCTGTTCAGGTTAAGTTAAAAAAATAAAAGCCTAATTGATATGGACAGAGACATCCCACGGTTTGCCCTAAGTGATGTCTTACTGTAGTTGTGTCTGTTGGATTTGTGCAACCACATATAACATATAGCTTTATGTTTCATTCAGCATGTGGCCATTATACTTGCTAATTGTATTAACCTTAGCTGAACCTCTGGCATGTCATATATGGTAATGAAAAAGGTATGTTATTTATAATCCCAGTTTTTGACTCTGGGCTTACTAATGATACTCAGGTAGTTGTATGCATGTATTTGAAGAGAATACAAAACCTATTTAAAATTAATGAATCCTACTGGTGCTATTGAGATAGCGTTAGCAACTTAATCAGTCACCTGCTTTGCTTAAATTACTATTAATTAGGTTTTTGCCTGCCCTTAGGCCAAGTATAGGCATGCGTAACATCTGTCATCTTGACTTCTCACACCTAGTTTCTGAGCAACATCTTGTAACATTATTTTGAGCTATTTTTCTCCACCGACATGACAACACACCAGTGTTGCTAACAGAAAAGATCTGTGGCGCTACTACACTGCTTAAAAAAGTAATGTGAATACTTAAATTACACATCAGCTCTTGATGAGTGAATTATCAATTGGAAATCTTCACTGATGTACATTGTATAATTTGTTCACAACAAATTGACGTCACAATGGTCAGTTTTATTTCAAATCACACCGAAAATCATAGTAAAAAATTAAACTCACAGGCTGATCCAACTTCTGTGAATTTTTTCACGGCATCTCATAATGTGACTCAGTAGTGTGTATGGCCCTCACGTGCCTGTATACACACCCGACAACGTCTGGATATGCTACTGATGAGTCGGCCGATGGTGTCCTGGGGGATTTCCTCCAAGACCTGCATCAGGGCATCAGTCAGCTCCTGGACAGTCTGCGGCTGTATTTAGCGGCGTCAGATGCACGATACAATAAAATGGATTTAGGTCATGGGAACAAGAAAGCCAGTCAATGGCATCAATGCCTTCATCATCCAGGAACTGCCTACACACTCTGGCCACATGAGGCCGCGCATTGTCCTGCACCAGGAGGAACCCAGGGCCTACTGCACCAGCGTAAGGTCTGACAGTCACTCTGAGGATTTCATCCCAGTACCTCACAGCAGTCAGGGTACCATTGGCTATAACATGGAGGTCTGCGCGACCCTCCAAGGATATTCTTCCCCAGACCATCACTGACCCACCGCCAAACCGGTCATGCTGGATGATGTTACAGGCAGCTTAACGTTCTCCACGGCGTCTACAGACTCTTTCACACCTGTCACATGTGCTCAGTGTGAAATTGCTGTCATCTGTGAAGAGAACAGGACGCCAGTGGTGGACCTGTCAATTCTGGTGTTCTCTGGCGAAAGCCAATCAAGCTGCACAGTGCTGGGCTGTGAGCACAGGTCCTACTAGAGGATGTCGGCCCTCATGCCACCCTCATGAGGTCTGTTTCTGACAGTTTGGTCAGAAACATGCACACCAGTAGCCAGCTGGAGGTCATTTTTCACAATCACTTGTGCTTCCTAAACGGACAGATTGATATTGCTGATGTTTAACTGATTTGGTGTTATATTGTGACGATTAAGTGTTCCCATATTTCTTTTGACCAGAGTAGTTCATTTTTAACATCGTTTTTTTTCCAAACAACTTTGTGACAAATTAACATATTCATGGAAATATTTCTTTGATTGTTGGAGTTTATGATAACTCAATATTCTGGCCAACTTGGCTCAAGTGCAGCTTCGTACTTAGCCTGTGTAAAACAAAAGTGACAACAAAAAATAGAGGTGTGTAGGTTTAAAACCTAAACAGATCTCAGTAACTCTTTTGAAGACAGAGTTACTTTGTCCATTTACAAGATGGCTAATTTCCTAACCTTACTCATATAACAAAATGCGTAGAGTGCATCACAGAGCGACCCTGGCAGCGTTGCTAGCCAAGATAACTGATAGGCTAATGTTACTTTTACAATGCAAGCTCTACTATGTAATGTTTATAATAGTAAGGCAGGTGACGATTAGTTAGGTCTCTTTAAATAACAATTTATTTAGTATGTGGATGTGATTTTGACTAATTTGTTTTGTAATTGTAATTTGTTTTTTGTTTTTTTAATTCACCAATTATCCAACAGATTGCAGTTAAATATCCCACCCAAAACAGTGAATAGCACCAATGATGGGTTTCAATGACACATGCAGCCTATGCTACATTTGTTCATTTAGTTTTAAATGGGGGTCAATGGTTGTCAGCAGCAAAAATAGAACATTATAAAACCAAACCAGATTGATCTCACAGGATTTAAGGCTTTTTTTTTTTTTTTTTTTTACAGTGTTGCCTCTTCTGGGACACTTGATTTTGTATTATGCATTCAGCCCTCTCTGAGCTTTGCAGTTACTTCTTAGCTGTGGCAGTCAGTATCTCTCCACATTATCTAAAAGGAACCTTATAATTCCAAGATGGGTTTAATTAGCTTGTTTTGCAGCCTATCTACTTTCATTTCTAGCTTATTGATAAGAGGCTCTGTAGAAGTTGATGTTATCTTGGCATGCACAGCACACAGATGACCTCTGGCTAAATCCTCATCAGCCACATGCACTGAGATGTGTTGTTAAGCCTGAGATCATCAAGCTCAGGCCGTTCCATAACATGCAAATGACCACTGGTTCAATACCCGTCAGCGTTAGTCAGTAATGGTGCTTAAACCCTATGGACTGTGAAATATCTACTCCTCGAGTAACTGTGGGAGGAAATCAGTTTGATGCTGATGGCAATGAGGGGTTATGACCCATATCATCATCTTCAGCATGGCTGTATTTATCATTGTGTGCATCATCATCCTCAATATTATTAGTCCCACCTGCTTACATCACCTGTCCAGTAGATAGTCTGGGGGGCTGGCGATGGTATTCTGAGGTATGTGTGGCCCCTTTGTGTCATAAACTTTTCCATATAAAGACCTTATAATTTCCTCACCTGAGAGCAGGAAAATGCTTCCACCAGAAGATTAATAGTCCGAGAAGCTACAATAGAGTCCAAGTGTTCAATTTAACCACCAGATAAGAGGTGGTTTAATTTGAATCTAAATTGAAGCATAAAAAAAGAAGGAGGAAGGTGAAAGAGAAACTTGTTTTGGAGGTAAAGGAATGGGAATTGATTAAAATGTTACACAAAATGGGAACGCAATGGAGTAGAGGGTATTGACCTCAATCTAATCCTGAGCTAATTGCTGAGGGAATGGAGGAATAGAGAGTGCAAGAGTGTGAGAAGGATTGTGGAAAAAGCCTTTTGGCAGTCTTAATCTAACCCTAACCAGTGAATGGCTGCGCAAGGGCAGAGGAATTTATGTTAAATATGCCGCAGAGGTTTGACAGTGAAGCTTTTCTGTCTGCTGCTTTTGCTGAGGCACTTTGTCTTGGTGCAGAGAAAACAGCTGGTGTGAGTGTGTGGATGAGTAGCTGTGTTTATATTGTGTGCTGCCTGCATGACCTTACATGCCAACTAGTGAATAGAGGAGGAAAAGCAGCAGATTGCTGCCGAAGCAAAAGGGGAGCGTAAACACTTAAGGGCCGTCCACACCAAGAACAATACCTGTAAGATAACTATAACGATGTGAGCATTCACGCTGATAAATGATAACGTTCTGTGCAGTGGCCCCAAGCAATTTTTGAGTAATTTTTAAAATATTTATAGTTATCATTATAGTTATCGTTGTTGGTGAGGACGGCCCTTTACACACACACACACACACACACACACACACACACACCTCTGAGAGAACATATGGGGCAAACAACACAAAATACTGGCAATTTTGCTTCGAAATGGGGGCCAGCTGTGGCACAGTGACAAGGTGGATATTTCACTCTCAGACTGCGCTCCCGTCTATTCTACTAACTTATGGAGTCATTTGAGGTGGCTCTGGAGAGAGATCAAGAGAAAAAAAGACAAGGAGAAAAAGAGTCTGAGAAGAAGTGAAACAAGAAGTAGTCATGTTTTGAGTTTTTAACCCTTCAGCAGCTCTTTGACTGGCTCTTAGATGCCTTACGATGGATCACGTTACTCATAAGTACAACTAATAACGATTATTTTCATTATTCATTATATCACATGGATCAGATGGAAAGAATACTAGAATATCGTACTCAAGTAAAAGTACTGTTAAGAAAATTTACTCAAGGAAAAGTACCTGTGTAAAAATATACTTACAGTAAATAAAGGTAGGTTACGTAATATGTCCTCCAAGTAAATGTTATTGTGTCATATTTTTGGTGAAACAAATCTGTCAACATCTGTATGTGGGGCCAATATGGGTAGTAAATGAGCTTAAAAATGGGCCCTTTGTGGGATTGTCCAAGGCTTCCATAATGGCCCCACGCCAATTGCCCACATGGGTGGTTTTACACAAGTGGGTCCAAGATAAGATAACTGCCCACTTGCGTAAATCTGTGGGCAACATGGGGGCATTATGGAACCCTCAGACAATCCCATATAAAGGGCCCATTTTACAGCTCATTTATGAGTTTATGTGTTGACTGGGCAGTGATGTCACCAACTGGTTTGTGGACTACTCTATTTAAGCCTTCAGTCTGACATAGTGGTTGTGGCCATCTTAGTTTTTTTGAGCCAGAGGTGACCGTATTTGGATGAGAGGATGGAGCTCACTCACAGACTGTGGTGATGCCTCATAGACAGCCTGCCACTTAAAGCAGCCATACCCAAAGTTATGCATGACATAAGCCTTAATAGAATTTAAACAGGCCAGTTAAATAAAAGTACAAACTCTGCACACTTGTCATTAATGTTATAATTAGCTACAGAAACCAAAACCATTTTTTGTACCAGGCTGTAAACATGTTTATTCCTGCTGTAAAGTTGAACATTTTAGCATAGGGGTCTATGGGGATTGACTCTCCTCTGGAGCCAGCCTCAAGTGGCCATTAGAGGGACTGCAGTTTTGAGCACTTCCGTACTGGCTGAATTTTTTTTTAGCCCTCGAGGTTTCTACTTGATCCAAACCAACAACAAATTCTATTTCTATAGATGGCCCCTTGCAGCCCGTGCATACGATTCATTATCAATAAGTTGCATTCTACACAACCACCTTCCTCAGTGTAACTTTACTAGAATTAAACAGAAAAGAGACAATACTCTGACAAAATGATGGACAATAAATAAAAGGTCTATGGACACATGAAATATTAAGCCACAGAAAATAAATAGCCTCACACTTCTTATATTATTGTTGTGGACCAAGCAGTGAAAATGCAGATACACAGGTCTGAAGTTCAAACGGGTGGGTTTATTTTCCCCTAAATACATTTTACAAAACAAATAACTAATGATAATAAAATTTGAGTTATAGGGCCCTTAAAAGAGGTCAACAAAACATAACTACTGGGAAAAAAAGCTAACAAAATGAGACATTAATTCAACAAACAGAGGTAACAGAATGAAACAACTGGGTGATCAGACAAATTTAAACACAAGGGGAGAACTTACACACACAATAACTAAGACCAATGAATTAATAACTTCCAAATAGCAAAATGACAAAACAATGTAAACTAAATGTGCGTGCTTCATCTAGAAAACTGTGCTGTCAAAGTGCTGATAAATTTTAAACTAAACAAACTATTAACAACAGAATTAAACATCATCAAGGCAAACATGGAGCTGTCCGAACAATACAGACTTTACAGCAGTTTCGGTGCACAAATACACATATTAAGGCAAAGAAGGGACTGCATAGTTTACATAGCACACCTACACAACACTACATTGCTAGGAAACACAGTGTTTTTTGACGTCCTACTTTAGAGAGAGTACACTAAGTTTGTTGTTGTTCATAATAGTCAGGATGGCTTTCTGCAATCTTGAGCACTGTTAAGTCCTCCTCAATCTGCTGCAGGTTATCCTCCATATAACCAGTCCAGTCTGTCTCACTGTGCTCCTCAAAGTTTTCAAACAGTTTGGGCTTAATGAGGCTCTACAGTCACATCAGGGAATAGTCTCGCTCACCAGACCTTTCTCAAGAAAAGAAAGGTCTGGCTGCACCAACTCTCACTTTAAGATTGGAGGAAAAAAACGCCCCGGCTGCTTGTATTTCTTTCAACCAATCACAATTGTTTTTGCCAGTGCCACAGCAACGATGCGCTTGCAAAAATATTACTGGGGGACAACAGGTTTTGGTGTAACACGGCCACAAAAATATCGCCTACAGGACGTGAACCATGGCAGACTACATCCCCACAAGATCAAACACCTCAAACGTTAGTAAAGGACGTGTTGAAAACTGCAACCGGAGGTGGTAGGGCGGGACTTCAGCGGGTGTCTCGTTCCGCCCAATGAGAGGCTGATCTTTGCAGCGAACTTCCGCCCACTCAGACTAATCAGGGAAAGACCATCATCAGAAAGTTCTCACACACCTCACTGAAGATAAAAGTTCCTCAGTGAAATAAGCAATCCTGCTGGAGGATCCACCATGAGCATTTTAGCCAGAACCAGCATGTACCTGGGTCACACAACATCATAACCCTAACCCACAGGGACGTGGTGTATACATTTACAACACATGTGAGTGCAGAGTGTCAGCTCTCTGGAGCTCTTCCCTCTTACAGCTGCAAACACACCAGCAGTCAATCTTGCGACTTGAAATGAAGTGTGTGACACTTGACATATTCATAGAAGTACAAATTCACCAAAAAAGACAACTTTGTTACAGCAACAAGAGTAAATATAATGTGTTACGTCACTCCTGAATAATACAAATATTTGGATTATTTTTTGATTAACTGATCAAGCATTTGGTGTATAAACAGCAATATTTCCAGCCCTATCACAAGACAAGAAAGTTGCTATTGGACAGTTCTGCAAAACCCTGGATTATGTTTAATGACAATTTTAGTTTTGTTTTTGCATCCAGTGCTAATGTGAGAAGTCACACGTTGTACAATAACTGCAAATGGCATCTGCTGTATTAAGGTTAGGGAAAGATTGTGGTTGCGGTGAATAAACTATAGTATCTTTCTTTCATACCAAATATGACTCAGTCTCAATAAGGGTTTAAAGAAATAACATGGGAAATAAATAACCTTCAGTACGTATCCAAACCAATCCTAACTCTTACCCACAGCTTGTGCCCTTTCACCAACCCTCCACTCCCTGATTGTGAATCACTCTCAGCAGAACATTAAAGCCTTTATTTGACTCCCCATCTTTCATAGTTTTATATGTTGTTTTGATGTGCTGCAGCTCTGTTTAGGTGCCTGAATCATTGTTTGTGGGATGTGTGAAATTCCCAGTAAAATGAAACAACACTCAGAGGAAAATATATTGCAGTCATAGCTGTGCCCTTTCTCTGTGAAAGACATTGTTGTTTTCTGCAGCGTTCTTATACAGCGAACCCCGCTGAGCTGATATTCTGTGCTGGTATAGACTTCTCCTGTCATTTTCTCTTTCCTGCAGTTGAGTCCCTGTCGTTGCTTATCTGTTTACTGGCCAGCAGGCATGTCGTCTGGCTCCACTATAACAACAGCAACTAATGTCGCCGTCCCACGTAACATGACACCTGCTGCGCTGCATTCTCCGTCATGATAGACAGCATGTACACACCCACGCGTAGACACACACAACAGCCAACATGGGCTCACAGTCACACAAACTCCAAACAGGAAAACTGGCAAAAGTTCACAGACAGAAGAACCTGTCCCCTTCGCAGAACTAATGCTTCCAAAATAAACCTGAGGGAGAACGAGATGATGCAAGAAAAAAAATAAAAGAGCTATTTGGCCATCTGTGGACTTGATCTTCAGATGGAAGATGTCAGCTAAAGCAAAAGGAAATATACACTCCACAGGGGAGCAGTTGGCGAAGTAAGGGCAACTAAGCTTGTTTATCCTCAAGGAGACTTCAGTTACAGCGACTGCGGGAGCCTCAGACGCACACTTTCTATTGCAACCCATACCGCAGCAGCGTCCCATCTGTCCAATAACTCATATAGAGGTCAGTGCATGTAGCTACGTTTATAGATTGCCTCAGCTGTTAGGCGTGTACTTTACTTTTTGTACGCGGTGCGATGTTATGACCTGCAATGCTCCTCTCTGATCTCTCTTATGGTTCTGGCTTCCTGGTTGAAGTCGCAGGCCAGATGAGACCATCCATCAGAGGAGTTTGATCCTCGTCCTGCTGGGTCGTTCCCTCCCCTTCATGCTGCGTGGAGCTGCACTGAGCCTCGACACCATCTGCCTGCTTCAGGCATGTTTCTTTCCGCAGTCACTGAGCACTGCTTAAACAGGAAAATTGAGTTAAATTAAAAGTATCCCATGTTTTTAAGTAGCTGCTTGATGCTGAAGACTTTATAGCTTTCCCACTATGGCCCTAAGTGCTATTTTCTTTTCTTATTCTCAGGTGAAGAACTCACTGATGGATACGACTAATATGAGACGTGGGTTGAAGAAAGTATTACAGCTGCCATCTGTGAATTAATTACTTGATTAATTGATTCATCATTTGGTCAGCAAACTAGTTCGCCATCAATTTACTGCGAATTCTAAAACTAAACTCAAACTAGGAAACCTAGAGCTGCAATATTGGTATTTTTGAAAAACAACACTGAAATATTAACACTTTTTTTAAGTTCAGGAGTGAATCTATGTTCCCAGGATTCCATGTTACCCAGTGCAATATTCTGTTAACACACATTGACCCAGCTATTGAGTTCCAGTCAAAATAAAATATTGCATAAATAAAGTAACTTGACCCTGAACCTCTGATCCAATCTTAACCTCTCTGGAAATGACAGTAGTCAACTACTACTGATTTTCCAACCCGACAATGATTAATGATTATTTTTTTCTCTTTATTTTTCACTTTTGTTTTTTTCCCTCTCTTTTCATTGGTTAATGAATTGGTTGAGTAATTCTCATTATTTTACATTTAAGAGTTCTTCTTTATACAAAAAGAGTAACTATTATCTAAACTGAGACCTTTGCCAGTGTAATTTCATGACTCACTGATGAAAGACATTGGACTTTTACGTCGTACGGAATTGTGGAATTAAAACTGGGTTGACAATATTTTAGATTTCTACTAACTTTAGAATTTAACATTGTGTGGACGTTAACACTGTGACGTTTTGCAGACGACGGGTTTTGTTTTCCATACCTTCAAACTAAATGTCATTTTTCTACATCAAGATGACGTTGGCATGACACATTTGGAAGACACTGGATTTTGGTTACTTACCTACACTACTTAAAACCAACAAAATATCAAAATCATCTGTCATCAGTATTCTACATCAAATTCATGTTGGCTTTAGATGTTGTCCTGATATTGAATTTTGGTCACCCAACATCACAAAACCTAAACTCAACAATGTCATCTAATGACATTGTGGACCAGCTGGGATGGTTATAGCTCCTTAACTTTAATGCATGTCATACAGTGACAACTCACAGAGGACAAAGTCAATCTTTATTGTTTATTAACATGTAACAGATGCCTCATAAGTCAGTGGGAAAATACAGCTGGGGGTATGAAGTAGGATAGTCAACTAATTAATGGTGAAAACTATAAATGAACCCACAAATGACAATAACTAGCATAAACCGCATGCTCTGAACAGACACACCACAAAACAGCAAATATATCAGCAAACTACAAACTACCCAGTCCAGCATGCTGATAAATGTGGGCGTTGTTACAGTATTAAGCAAATACAGAGCTTTTTCAGGTTCCCATTATCCATCCATCCAACCAACCACTTATCCTCTTGAGGGTCGTGGCGGGCGAGAGGCGGGGTACACCCTGGACAGGTCACCAGACTATCACAGGGCTGATACATAGAGACAGAAAACCATTCATGCTCACATTCACACCTACGGACAATTTAGAGTCACCAATTAACCTGCATGTCTTTGGACTGTGGGAGGAAGCTGGAGTACCCAGAGACAACCCACACTGCCACGGGGAAAACATGCAAACTCCTGGGATTGAACCAGGAACCCTCTTGCTGTGAGGCAGTGCTAACCACTACACCACCTTGCTGCCCAGGTTCCCATTTTGTGCCATTTAAATCTGAGGAACATGCTGAGAACATAGGAATGACCCTTTAAAGTCCCTGTGGTGAGTTGTGGTGTGATAGTATACAGTACTCTATTTAAGCAATATCACACGAGAGGGAGTGATGTTGTACTGTGATATCGTCACGGCTGTGATTCGGTCTTAGGCACGAGGCCGACTGTTTTATACAACAGTTCAACAGTTAAATAAGCAAGGCTGATTAAGAAATGTTGAAAAATGAGGACAAAATAGATAATTTAGGCATTTTATTTGTCTTCCGCCAACAAAAATAGTTCCCTCAGGACGCTGTCACCGTTGCTATGTAACGCAGACATGGTGCGCCAGGCACTTACTCTTTATACACATTTATCTGCACGTTTCCATTAATTGTGCAGCCAGTGAAATAAGTCTCTGGTGACTGCATGGTGGACTGTCACTTCACAGGCACAGCCGACTCTGCCTTCTGATCTGACAGTATGTTGCTTTTCTCCAAGTCATTGAGCTCCGCTGAGGAAACACTGACAAACCTGGATGTGCGCTCAGATGGATTCAGCTTCTCTTCTCCCTCATCTTCCTCTGATGACCATTCATAGTTCAATTCAAAACTTATTTTAGGAAATAAATCCATATTTTTGGCTGTTTGACAGTGGATGAATTAATTAGCCTACAACGCAACTGCTGACCTAACTGACACTAACTGTCAGTTTTGATTTGATTGTTGATTGCAATCAGCTGTGAGGCGGAGTGATACATACACAGTGAAATAACCATGATGTTGTACTCCAATATCGTCACGGTTTTACTGTCTCTCGACCAATCAGATTGCAGGGCCGGAACTAACTGTTGTATAATTATGCATTCAGACCATCATTTGGAGTTGTCAACATTCACTCTTCTTTTGGATCTTTCTTTAATCTCCACCAAAAATTGCTGCTGAGTGCTCCTTTCTGTTCACCGGCAAGTCGCTAACTTCGTCGTGGCTCCTGTTTGGTGTCGTATAAGTAGTGAACAGTGAGTTTATTAGAGTTTTTTGAATGAAAACAGCTGCCAAGGCTGATGAGAGCCATGAGACTGAATAAAAACAGTAGGGTCACAATAAAACCAAAACAATTAGCTGAAAAATGCTAATAACTGCAGAGTCCGGTGTTTTGTGAGATTATAACTGCAGTATGAGCGACACATTTCACATCATACATAGTCATTTGATCCACTGTTAATATAAACACATTTGCTGAATAATCTGAATAGATTTGTGTCATTTAATGAAACCACACTGGTGTAAAACAACACTGCCACTTTTTCTGAGAGATGGAGAAAAAACAAGATGTAGTGAGGGCAGGATTATGGTGCAGAGTTCTGCAGAATAATTCTCTCTTTGATGGATCCTCTGCAATACCTTCCACAGCTGATGCCCTTGTTCCATATGGCACAGCGAGAAATCTGCTCTGTACTGTACATGATGGATGCACAAGGTCTCTACATCGAGAGGCTTCAGGAATGTGATATAAAGTCATGTAATGTAACACTGTGGCTTCACATTTGTTATGTAACATGCTTTTAAAATCTAAAGTCAAGGCTATAAATTAGACCTTTGCTCAGTCTTATACAATCCAATGAAAACATGAGGAGACCTCAAAGTGCATGAGGGTCAGCCTGAAAACACCCCTCTATTATTGCTATTACTTTGTCCTTCTCTTCCTTCCTGCACCTCTCTGTTCTCGGCAGCCCGTGACCTCAGAAAAAAACCCATCCATCTTGAGAGTTTGATCCCGTCCCGCTGTACCCGGCCTGTCATTACATGCCTGGAGGGGCTGAATGTCCTGGACTGTGGGACCATGAGACTCCTCTAAGCCCAGAGCCATCTGGCTATGCTACATTTCCCAAAAGCATACAGTCTGAGTTGCACTTTGCCTTTCCCTCTGGTGCCTTCTACTCACCATGTTTGTCATTTTAGCCTCTCTCTCACACTGGCATATACTGTAATACTATAAACTTCACAGCTCTGTACCTTAAGTTCTGCATATGTCTCCTGTCCTGTTCTCCCTCTTCGCTTAAGTGCCTCAACTTATGCCTGCAAGGCTCCGAAACATCAAGACCATCTGGCTGTCAAATCCCCAAAATGCTAAGATATTTTTTCCTCTGTTTGTGCTGCCTGCTGTCATCGCAGCCTCTCCTCTCCTCCTGCGTATCTGTCTCCCGTCTTCATCACTTTTTGATCATAGAGCAGGGGTCAAAGGTCAATTTCAGAAGCCGTTCCCACTAGAAATGAGCTGTAACATGTTTTTATTAGTTTTGATGACAAGATAAGAGATCAATTTTTCTCAAGTTCTCCAGCTGAGGAGCTTTTAGAGTGACTCTGCTGCTTACCTGGGCCCATTATTATAAGACCATCTGCCTGCTTCCCAAAAATAAAACGAGTTTGATCTCTTTGTCTGTCCCCCTCCCCTGCTCATTTCTGCTTTTATTAGCGGTGATTCTGCTTTCATTAAAGGAGGGAAATAGATGGCCATATGTCTGCTATGATAACAAAACATGGCAGGGAGGCCCTTACTCCCTGTAAACTGAGCTGAATTGATGTTTTCCAAACATACACATCTGGGTGCTGTTAATTATAGTGCACAAGGTTATCCAACTATTGGAATAAATTGTTTTTGGAAAGAAGTCATTAGCTACAGCTGGAGCTGCCGATGGCAGTTTGGAAGGAAATCATGTTTAATATTTTAAAGCTGTATTACATCAACTTGTTCGCAATGGTCGTGGAGTAAGGTCTTAAAAGCTGTTGAACAATTTATCTGTGATTTATAGGTGTGTATGACTTTACATCTAGTGGACAGGTTGTTAGAGCTGTTATTGAGATTACTGGGTTTCAAATTCTTTCAAGTATTTATCTGTCACTTACAACTGCTTTATTAGGTGTTTCATTCTCAAAAATTACATTAATCTGCTTGAACTATTGTTATAGCCTGATTGGTTCATGGAAATGTGTGACATCACCTTATTCCGGCAGAGCCCTCCCCACGTCAAACCAGTCAGCAAACCAAGACAAATACATCAATACACACATCACTTATGTAAACTTTTTAAACTTTGGCAACAAACAACAAACAAACAAACAAAATAAAAGCACCCGTCTGAAGTCCCATTTATAGTACAAGACTGATTAAAATAATACATTTTTTGGGGCCTTTCCGGTCTAAACTTTGCCAAGAAAAATAAAGTGGACCTGCAGTAAAAAGTTTGAAAGAGATTGGCACTCCTGTTATCCACATTTTTTTTCTTTAAAAGCAAGGTTGTAATTTCCACTTGAGATGGAGGGGCACTTTTCAGTTTGATTAATTCTTTAAAAGACCACTAAACTGAATCATTGCACTGTCCAAATGCCAAAATCCAGATGGGAGATGCTCTAAGTTAATCGAAATGTTAAAATACTCAGTGGCCTTGAGTTATTACCACGCACTCCCAGTATTTAACCTTCACAAGCAATGTCAACTGATTTGCAAACTTTTTTACCCCAAGTTTTGCCTCTCAGGCAACACATAAGCTGTCCTACTTTCTTGGTGTCATTGATGCATAAAAAGAACTGGATACATGAACAATGTTGGGCTTTGAAGCAAGGTTGACATACGAGCCACACCATGTATTTACATCATCCGGGTCCATTATATGATGCCACTGGGCTCCAAGAGGCTGTACATTTGCCGTGTTTCTTGCGCCCTCAAATTCATTGTTTTCAGGTAGAAAACAATGAGGTGAACAGAGTTCAACTTTTGGAATGTAGCAGACCAATGACAGCCGACAGACATCTTTCCCTTCTTCCGTTAATGTCAGTCTGTGTTAAATACAGACAAGTTGATCGTGTTAGTGCAGGGCTGCCAGAGCTCTTAATCTGTTTCACAGATAATAGGTGTACACACATATAAACAGTGCCTGGAGGAAGAGCAACACATTCTCACTCTGGCCTCGTCACATATTGATGTTTTGGTCATGGACTTTCCATGTCCACATACGACAGGCAAGGTACCCTGGGTGCGTTGGCTGTTGATGTTCTGGGATGTCTACATACAGTCTCGTTCAAAATATACACAGTGCATCAGTGCAACACCTCAAATTGATGTTTATTTTCCTTCAACAACAAACACACATGGTTGGGTTTAGGCAACAGACACATGTGATTACGTTTAGGAAAAAAGGAAAAGGGTTTGGCTTTAGAATTTTACAGGATGAGAACACTGCTCTCTTGGTGAAAGTCGGTGTTTGTTGGACCTATCCACCACAACTCCCACCCGCCTCACTCGCACTAAAGGACACCTTAACCCCCTGATGCTGCCAGGCCCCATTAAACTTATAATGGCAACCAGCCGTGTATCATGCCGAAGTTAAAGGATACCTTTGTCGTTAGTTTCTGATGCCGCAAATCACTGCCCAAGTGCTGGATTTCGACAACTTCAGAGTGAGACCGGGCTTGGAAGATCAGCTCTGCACTCAGAATTTAAGATAAATAGGTTATATAGTGCTTGTTAAGGTTGCTTAGCAACCTAGCTGGCACAAAAAAAGGCACAAGAGTAGTGTTAAGTTAAAGACGCAGCATGTGTTCTGCCCCCAAATTACTTCTTTTTTCATAGACTTACATTGTGAGATAGATGATTGTAAATCAGTTGATTTTCTTTTAGGGTATATCAATTTCTGCTCATGAAAACTAAAATAGATCTTGTTTTAAATTGTTATGTCCCAAAAGCTGTAAAAACTCAATAATGTCTAGAGTTTTTCTGGGATGTCATTAATGTGAGCAAGCTCAAAACCAGTCACTTGGGAGGCGGGATCAAAGGAAATACAAGTGCACTTGTTCTATGGGCCCATAGCTGCAGATGATCCGGTTAATTTTATACTCAGAACTGCATCCAGTTTATTACACTGTGCATCCACGGTTAGTGGTAAATGTTGAGGATTATGAACAAGAGTTACTATGAAATATATTGAATACATCATGGGAAAAGTCGTGTGTCTTTGTTGGGTGAACAGAAGAGTGATAACATCAGGCAGAATGTATGATGCAAGTACGACATATCAGGCTGACTTGTAGTCAACTTATCATTAATGGATGTATAAGACAGGCTCAGAGATAAGGTGAAGGCATCAACAGGTGCAGCACATGGTCTGTCCTTGTTCAACTCATCAATAAACCATTGAGAGCTTCCCATTATCTACTGTATCCACTTTAATATTTTACCATCCATACTGCAGTGCTCCTTTGCACTGCTGACTGTCAGTGCTTCTACCTTGTGATGGTGTATGCATCTGTGTGTGGTGATGCATTAACCAGAGGGGATTAAAGCCTTGAAGCATTGCACATCTTAATTAACCCCCACTCATCAACTTTCTCTCTCATGTGTCCAGCAGCAGGCACAGTCCCACTCTACCTCAGTCTCTTGTCATGATTTATTTGTGGCACAGGTACACTCTCAGTCCTTTCAAATAGGGGGAACTCAAGGTTTTCCCAGCACTGAAGGATCACACACTCTCTGTTGCAGCTCTGTGTGATAGCTGCAGTGGGATTTGCTGTATATAAAGGATTTATATAAAGCATATTTTTATCCTTCCTTTCACCCCGGTCTGATATTGCTGGTTGATCTGGATCAAACTCAAAGGGTTCACATGAGGTTTCAAGTTCAGATTTTGGGTTGAAATCTAGCTATAAATTACAGCAGCAGCCCGCTGAGCTCAGAGCAGATCAGACTTTTTGTATTCTTCTTCAAAGTCAGTGTCAAACCTTTTCTCCTTGACATGTCAAGACATTCATTTCAAAACACACTGCCAGTAACAACACAAGACCACATGCCGAAATATAAATAGTTTATATTTGAGAAAATATCATGATAAATATTTCACATAAATACAGTTTCCATGTGTGATGTCACCTTGGGAGACCTTTGCATCCTATGGTAACCACCATAGTGTTACATGACATTTAGTTAATCTGGTACACCTGAAAATTAATTTAAAAACAACAGCTTTTTGGTTGAAATTTTGGTTTCACTGATCCTCTAAATAAAACCCCTGAAGAAACATCACATAAAACAGTAACTAAAAGTGACCTAAATCCTTTTATGGACTCTGTTTTAACTGATATTGTTTCATGTTACATGAAATATGTATCTTGCATCTGGTAGACGTAACAGTCTTCTGCTCTTCATATCAGTGCTGCAGTGGTGAGGTGACAAGTACATCTGCCATGATGTGAACCTGGTGGAGGGATTATCACAACCATTCAGTGTGTGTGCTAATCTGTCCCATTACCCTTGAGAAGAAAATGCTACTGGGAGCCCAAATGCTAAACCGAGAAAGCCGTTCAGAGCCTCTGCTGAGAGAGACAATATAAAGATACCCATCTGGTGATAAGAGCATATAGAATACAGAAATAATGCAAACTCAATACAACTGTGGTACGCAGGATACAGGAGATAAGACACATTCAGCTTTCAATATGGCTTCTTGCGGTAATGTTAGATAAGTGGAATTGAAGAATGCACACATGGAGTGAAGGTCACAGAACAATACAGCTGAAAGCTTGCAGTATTTCCCAAACACCAGAGAAGTCGATCGGCAGCATCAACACTTCCATAAATGCCTGCATCCATCAAATACACAATCCCAAGATATTCCAACATTTCCATTGGTTTCATATGTACACAACCATACACATACAAATTACATTAATTTATACACCTTTTAGAATTTGTTGGTTGTTCCTTTGGCATGTGACCTTATACTGATAATGATACATGGTAATAGTTAGCGATTGAAACGAAATCTTTGAATGAAGCAATAAACCCAAACCGTCTACAGTACATTTCAGGAAATACACTTATTCACTTTCTTGCTAAAAGTTAGACAAGAAGATCGAAACTTCTCTCATGTCTGTGTGGTAAACATGAAGCTACAGCCAGCAGCCAGTTAGCTTAGCTTAAAGACTGGAAACAGGTGGAAACAGCTAGCATTGGCTCTGTCCAGCAGTAACAAAACCAACCAATCAGCATCTCCAGCAATGACAATTAGCCATTCTAGGAAGGGGGTAATGTGCCGTACTATATCTTGGCTGGTACTAGTAACTTCCTGGAGGTTGATTTGGTTACCTTTGGATAAAGCCAGACAGACTGTTTCCCCTTTTACAGACCTTATGTTAAGCTAACTGGCTGCTAGCGGCTGTAGCTTCATATTTATTGTAGAGACATGAAAGTGGTATCAATCTTTCTAATGTCTAACTTTCTGCAAGAAGGCCAGTTCTCAAAATGTCAAACTATTGCTTCAATACAATAACTGATAATCAAAACCCAAAAAAGCTGATGTAATATCAAAGCAGAGGTAACGTGACATCATACTCAGCCACTTTTTATGTTTCCAAAAATTTCCAAAATTCTCTGTCATATTTTCTACATCCTGGACCTGAGGATAATACTGAAATACACTGAGATGCAGTTTTGCGACCTCTACAAATGCTATCCTATGGCTGAAGCATACTGCTGCAGGAGGAGGCTGTCTGTAAGATGCAACCCATAACTGCTGCAGTGTGTAATTTAACAGGATGTTTACTGAAGGGAAACTAAAAAACAGACAGGAAAGATTAACAGACAGACACAAACTGGATGCCAAGTTAAAAAGGGGGCCGCAAGACTCAATAAGTAGGTACAGTAGCTTTACTACTTCATTAAATCATCTCTAGAGGTAAGTAAAAAGAAACCTGTGCTGACTACTGATCAGCTGCTGGTGCTGATTTGTTTCAGCCTGCAGTGCTTTTGTGAGAGGAAACTACCGAGAAACAGGTGAAAAAAGCACGATTCGCCTTGAGAGGCTGTGCTTTTAAATTAGAGTTTCGATTATAAGCAGAACTTCTAAATAAAATATCCGTGAACACTTTTGCAGTTTGGAAGGCTGGAATGGCTGAATAAGGTTTTAATGTTTCTGTAATGGCATGCATTACATAACCTGTCCTCTGTTTAATGGGGCATTTCTGGGTGAATGAAGACGCTTCAAAGATTGCCCCTCTAGGATCTACTAAAAGTTGGGGTCAGAAAAGGGGGAGAGAATTTTTTTTTCTTTGGGCTGTGGGCAGGGGGCTTATCCTAGAGGCAAAACTAGTGCTTGACCCTGCATTCATGTTCTAGTTTAACCTTCCCTTAATGTAGTTAATAATTACATAAATAGCTCAGTTACCAGTTACACAACTCAGGCACTTTGTAGGTTATACAATGGTCAGTAACAAATATAACATAATTGTGAACACAAATTATAAAATTATCTGATCTAATTGATTTTTATTTTTAAAATTTCCCTCCCTCAGTACCTTCAGAGCCTCCTCTGTCAGCCCTGTCTCCTACAAATGATGTTTATATACCATGGATTTTAAACGGGAAACACATTATGACATATATGACAAACACAATATCTGCATTGGTAGCTATTTGGATTATACAATTAATCAAGCTGTACTAATTTAATATTGTTCTATATTACTTTGAGATATTTTTATTTAAAGGAGGGCCCAAAGAAAATATTAATAATGCCAGGGAGAGTTTTGCTCCTGTGATAAATGAAACATAAGATTGTGTCCGCCTCCCTACACCAGCAATTTGTTTCCCACTACCTACAGGTAATTCCTTTCAGCATGAAGCCAATTCTCAGTTTGCTACTTCTTATTTTCAAATCAAGTATTTATTTCGTAGGTGTCAAGAAACAGCAGGGGCTGATGGGTGTTAACACTAAATGTGTTCAATAAAAGATCAGGGTAAAATATACTCTAATATTCCTGCTGATCATGTTGATTAAACTGTTACTTATCCACGATGCTTATGACCTATACTTTCACTGTTACTGTCTCAAAGAACAAGAGTAAAAGGACTCATCAGACGGGATACTAAAAACAACTAATGGGACGATGAAATGTGAACAAATGACAATGCCCATATTCAGTAATACTGTTATATTGTGATATCTAGTTTGATCTTAAGTCTGACTTGTTCTTTGGTGTCTACAAAAGATTTTGTGACTGAAAAACAGTGCAATCACTGCAGCATGGCCCCATTTTTAAAATTGTTTTTCTATACTTTGCGGAAGACCTGCATTGCTTGTCAATTAACCACACATCAGAGTCATATCACAAAGATTGATGTCCTATGTAGCTACCATTACTTGATGTATGTTCTCTGGCCTTGGCTTGGCGCTGGATGCCAATGGCAAAAATCAATCTCAGCTGCACAGACACATCAGCAAGCATACCACACCCAAACACACAGAGAAAAACACGCACAAGAACAGTCCAGTGAGGTGTAGCGTGTGAAATAAGAGACTCATCAGTCAGGCAGCAGATTTCAGTGCAGGGCTACCAGTGTCGGACTGGTTGCTTCAGCTGCCAGTACAGCAGCATAGATCTGCTGTTAGTGAGCTGCCAGCGTGAGTAATGTTTCCCTCTTACAGTTTCCATGCCCACTACACTTCAGGGTCCAGGTTATGTTTAACAGAGAACAAATACATAGTATAAATGCTAAAAATACACTAGAATACTGCCTTATCTTCTTAAAAATTTAAAGGCAAAGGTGTTTGTTTATGAGTGTGTGACTGAATATACTAAGCAGTTTGATCAAGGCTAAAACGGTTCACTTAATTGCACTTGAAGGTAAATTGTTTGGGTCTGCATGATACCCATATTAAAGAATACTTTGAATCAAGGCTGAAGACTAAAAATCTATTGTGACTTTGTTTTTCTCTGTCCTTGATGCTAAATGTCCCCCATCAACTTTGCAGCTGATATTAAAAAGCTTAAAAAGATCAAACTTGTTGAAATTTACATACAAATCCTGTTTTTTTACATTTCACAAACCAACATCCATGTTCAACCTAGTTTGACCCGGGTGTCTTGGCTGTCGAAGAGGACCTGCAGTAGGATGGCCACGTCTATGAGGATCTGGACTGAACCGCAAACCCAGAACTGAGCCGGGCTTTCGTTCATCACAAAGTAGGTGGTCTTGAAGACATCGCCGGCCGTCCACAGCAGCACCATCTTCACGCTGGAGCAATGGAGACACAGAGAGACATGGTGAGGATGCGAGGACAGAGTGAATGAAGGAGTTTTCGACATTTAGAGAACACACTTGGAATATAGAGTGGAAATGGGGAAACAGCTAGTCCAGCTCTG
Source organism: Epinephelus fuscoguttatus (assembly GCF_011397635.1). Lineage (NCBI taxonomy): Eukaryota > Metazoa > Chordata > Actinopteri > Perciformes > Serranidae > Epinephelus > Epinephelus fuscoguttatus. The sequence continues at coordinate 14,587,378 of NC_064755.1, read as the reverse complement.
TGCAGAGGTAACAATCTACACCTACTGGCATTTCTAAAGCTCAAAAAATAACACTTAATATCTTGTTCGTCTAATCTGTAAAAAAAATAAAACCCAAGTGTAGAACTTAGTGTCAGAGAGAAATAGTACACCACACAGCCCCCTCATAAAATCATGTGTCGTGTTTTCACTTTGGTGTTAGTGCAGATTAAACAAAGAAGATTTAACTTGTTATTGAGCTTTAAATGTGCTGGTAGACAGAGTTTATTACCACTCAACAAAGCAAGGCTAGCAGTTTCCCCCAGTCTTTATGCTATGCTAAGCCAACAGTCCATTCCTTAAAAGTCTATTCCTATATTATTGTTCCCTTTTACAATTTGGGGCAATTTTGCTGCTAATTACGTCCACCAAACTGTAGTTTTGTCCCTTTGTGCATTAATCTGGAAACATTAACTGACTTTGGAAGTAGCTTAATTTAGTTGCAGCTATATATGAAACAGCAGGGAGGCAGTAAAAACGATCAATGAACAGGATGAAGTTTGGCCTAAACCACCAATTGATCACACCAAGATGAAGCAAGTGAAGGAGAGGGAAAGACACACAAGGATTGCCTGTCTGAGAGACAGAGAGGCTGAGAGAAAGACCTTGAAGAAGTCACTACTCATCCGCCATGCCAGCGGCCTGTTGCCAATATAATACCCTAAAGGAGTCTCTGAAGCTTTATCACTGCTTCTTGCACTCCTCTACTTGTCAGTTTTTTACTCCTGTGCTACTATCCATCACTGGCGCTGTCCCCCACCACCCTCCTGCTATACTTTTTGTTGCCGTTTCGACTCATTTACTGTCATGTTTTTTTAACTCTTACCCTTCACAGTCTCTGCCCTCACTCCCACTCCACCTACTCTCTGCTCCCTCCTCTATTCTTGCTCTCTGGATGGTTAAGTCCCACAGGAATGAATGTAATATGAGTTTATTCTTTTTTATTAGGGCTGACTGGGCCCGGGGACCCAGCAGGGCCATCAGTCATCAAAAAGACATACTGTAGGGTCAGAAAGGGGTGAGGGAGAAAGAAAAGGAGAGGGACGGAGACAGAGTGCCTGCAGAGGACAGCATTTATCTAGCATGCAGTAAGAGAGACAGGGCAAAGACAACAAAACCACCAGAGAGAAAGAGAGGGACCTCTGAGAATGGAGAGGGGACCTCTGTGAGATAGATATGGATGATGAGTGTGGATAGGGGAAGAGGCAGCCTAATGACTGTGGGGATAGCTGTCCTGCACTATCCTTGAGCTCTCCTTGCAGAGTCATGTCAAACTCCCAACTCTCCCACGGGCTCCCTTCAGGCCCCCCTGAGGAACCAAAACTTTTGCGGCAAATAATCCTGCCCTGGCATGGAAACGAGGACATCATTATTCAACATATCTGGGAATGTATTAAATCTAGACACTGCATGTCATAGTGGAATGTGATTAACAACCCAGAGTGGTGCAGGCTGCAAATATGAGCTGTGCTGTAGAGCTACAGGATGTGTAATGATGGAACTTGAACACGCAGTTCTTGCAATACATGGGACAGTCAAGCTGTACATCTGGACACTTTCATATGCAATACTTTACACACCAATGCACACATGAATTGAGTTATTAACTGCCACAAAATGGACTAATTATCACTATAGTCAAACTGAAATTAAAATTCATTTTTGCTAAGAAATCAGTATTTATATCCATAATGTTTTTATGTTCCAAAACTGATCTGCCTTCTTTTTCAATCAGTAATGTGTACTCTTCCTCTGCATCCATTTCCTGTGGCGTACCACAAGGCTACATTAGGGCCCTATTTTATTTTCCTTGTATATGCTTCCCTTGGGGTCTGTTTTTAGAAAATATAATGTTTCTTACCATATTTGACGACTGACAACACCCAGCTGTACCTTCAGTTTAAACCTTGTGATCCAGTGTTAACTCCCTTATAAATTGCGTTATGGATGAGATAATGGATAGCGATAAGCATCCTCCAACTTAATCAGAATAGTACAGAGGTTTTAATCTTTGGCCCATTAGTCAAATCTGCAACCACAATCAATGACCTAGGGCCTCTGTTTTTAAATATTACTGTAAGTCACATCCAAAAAATTGTGAATTCTTTGATTCTGGTTTAAAATTTGATAAACAAATCAACTCACTTGTCAGAACTAGCTTCTGCCATCTCAGGTCTCTTGTGAAATGAAAACCATTCCTGGCCATTACATTTTGAGATTTTGATCCATGCTTTTAATTCCTCTTGCCCTGATTATTGTAATTCCATCTATGTAGGAATCAGTCAGTCAGCCCTATTTCGCCTGCAGCTTGTTCAAAATGCTGCAGCAAGACTTCTCACTGGTACAAGGAAGAGAGACTATATCTCCCCTGTACTGGCCTCCCTTCACTCGTCGCCAGTGAAGTACAGAATTGATTTTAAATTTATTTTATTTGTGTTTAAAGCACTGCATGCTCATCCCTTATTTCACCTCCCAACCCCTCAGATCTGGTGACCAAGTCTTAAAGTCTTAATGCCTGTTTTAACTTGATCATTTGTAAATTTTTATTCAACCATACATCTGTTTTATTTAACCCCTTTTTGAAGCACTTTAGTCAACGTTTGTTGTTTTTAAATGTGCTCCACAAATCAGTATGACTTGATCTTTTCTTAACCTGTGTAATTATTTTGTCATTGTAATTACCAATAAAAAAAATTATTTATTAATGGTCAGGTTATGTCGGTACTGTTAATTTGACTGACCTAATCTCTGTGTGGGCAGGCGCTAAAACCCCTCTTACATTCCAACAGACACACAGGCAGTTAACCAGCTGCTGCTCAGTACCATCTGTGATTTTAGTCCTTCATACATTATTTTGCGTTGTGATTCCACAAGGTAACATAAAGAATGATGAGATCTCTCTAAGGCTAGCTAGATCCCCCACTTTGTATGTGGGACACAAACAACACTGAGGGGCAAATTCACAAATTATGGATTGCAGCCAGTGATAGCACTATGAATTGTGCATCACTTGCAACTGTTATCTGCCCTGTCTCAAGGTCTAATTCACAAAAGATGTTGCGCTAATGATATTACAGCACAAACATACCCAATACTTCATCCAGAGTAGACTCTCATCACCAAGCCCCCCTCTGGGGGAAAACAACCAAGCATTCCGCATGAACGGCAACAGTGTACACAAACAGGGTGAAAACAGGTCTCCAAATTTCTACATTAAACAAAACAGTTTTAAAAAAAGCAAGCCGAAGAGTTGCGGCGTAGTTGCTAGCACCAACAATGAAGTAAAAAACACTCAGATTTCTTTCACTGCCATATCCTAAAAAAGAGAGACGATAGTAGATTGGCTCCACACTATAGACCAGACCGACATAGTGTCATCGCCAACACTGTGTCCCCCTTTTGGGAGAAAGAAACGGGCTGTTGGATAGAAAAGCTGTTGTGTAGGAGGTAAGCAAGGCGTTAACACTGAGATTTAATGCACATAATACACACAAATATTCAACGTTAGTGTGGTAAATCACTAAATGATGCTGGCAACAGTTACTACTGATGGATAGCTAACCTTAGCTTGAGTGGGAGGCAGCTGCAGTGATGTTACAGTTGTACAGTATAGCAACACAACTGTCGTCTCCAACTAAATCTCAGTCAAGATCAAACAGGTTGTGTATTTACAGACAACACTTAGCCTAATGATACCTGGTGATTCGCTCAAGTATAGATGTCTGGATATGCAATATCTGGCCACTGTGTCAACCATAATTTATTGAGGTATTGTGAACACACAGGTTCAGGAAAGGTCGCAAAACAATTGTTAGACATAACTGTAAAAACAAATACTTCTTAATCCCTTTATCCCGTCATCCCTTCATCCGTTTTTCCTTTCCTCCAGATCCTTAATCCATCATACGCAATAAATTATGCTAAATTTCATCTTTGTTGGTGAATCTACTTTTGAAAAATGAAAAATGTGCACAATGGCTGTCATCATCCGTCATCATCAGTATCATTATAGTTTGTATTTTGTTGAATTGATAAGCAAGAAAATGCACACTTTATCAGCACAAACACACACAGAGGTTCTCCTCTACACTTTATTTGGTCAAGCATGATTAGTAGCTTATGGAGGCTAATGCTAGCTAGTTTGGAACCTTATAACGCTGTATGAAATACATGACCAAGTTGGTTTGACCACCTTTGTGACTCTCCTCTACTTGGGCTGCTGTTGCACGTTATTATTCAACTTTATCCTGTAATTGTCCCTTGTGCCAGCAGTGGCCTTTACACAGCAATAGTTACATACTCTCGCTTTAAATTGATTTATTTCAATCCAAAGTTTGAACAGACCTACCCTGAATGTGAGGTTAAAAAAAGCCAACAACATAAAGCCAATCTGCTTCTGTCAACACACAACTATTGCACCCTCTCTCTTTGGTCGTCCCACCTCCAATTTAACCACCTCAGGCTTTAGTAAGAATCAGGCTATTTCCACCTCTCCCAAAGGCTGACCAAGGAGCGCTTGTTTGGAGCACATCTGAGTCTCGCTGATGTGTTCTGCTCCCCTAACAATTTAAACCTTCAGGGTAAACACTCCAGGGTTTGATTGAACTGCTCCAAAAATAAGTGTGCTAAAGAATTTAAAATCGTCATGCTTTTACTTCTCTCTCTCTCTCTCTCTAAGCTGCCAGTATCTCTCAGGGGAAAGACTTGCTTTTTGTTCCAGTGAAGTTTTTTGTTTTTTCAAAGAGTACCCTTCACTGAACTTCAGATTTCTTGTTTAATCTCCCTCCTTATATTTTCCTTTCACTGCGCCACTTTCTTCTTTTCTCCCTTTTCCCCCGCTCAACTGTCATTTTTACTTTTATTGCCTTGACTGTCATTGCTTTTACTCTGCTCCTCTCTTCTCTATAAAAGGGAATGAAGTTGGTGATTTTCATCAGCTTCTACTGTGAACCATGATAAAGTCAAATAACAAAGTTGCATTTTACACCACAGTAAGGGAGCAGGCTGGAACAAATCCTGTAGAAAAACAACTCGTGAAGAGGTAATATAACATTTAAAACAATAATTTAAAAATAATACTGTCATTTATTTTAATGAAAATTCAAGCAACTGTTTGAACATGGGAAAACACCTTAATATTCATTCATTCATTTCTGTAACTGCTTGTCCTGTTAGGGGTCCCGGGGGCTGGAGCCTATCCCCGCTGACATTGGGCAAGAGGTGGAGTACACCCTGGACAGGTTGCTAGACTATCACAGGGCTAACACATAGAAGCCCCTTTTACACTGCCAGATTTTTGGCAAATGTTGGGCCGTATTGCCGGCAAGCTGCAAGCGTTTAGACACACAGAGCTGTTTAGACACACACTGTTTCCGTCACACGCTGAGCTACACGTTTTGTTACTTGCTCACCATTAGTAGCTAACCATTAGGCTACCTGAAGTAGTCGATCGCTGTGCTTGTGTACTGGACGGTGTATGCTCTCGAGACACAGCTTGAACACAGTGCAACTATCCACACTCAAGTTCTCTCCTTGTTTGACTATATGCTTTTTCATCATGCTATGCTACATGTGTCACCTGTTTTTCCAAAAATAATTTCTCCACATTTTAAGCACTTGCCTTTGTCAGAAGCCTCCGGCATGTAGTTGAGCCATACTTTGGACTGTTCTGGAAGCATCTCGACACAACACAACTCACAACGTGCTCCCTGACTTGAAAATCATCACAGAATTTTTCTATATCTGTGTACAAAAAAGGATCGAATGAAGTACTAGTTTGAATGGAGCAGTTTCGATACTACTTGGTATTGGATTATTTCGGTCGATACCTAAAAGCTATTGAGTACCGATACCCAGCCGACATGGGGAGAACATGCAAACTCCACACAGAAGGGGTCCTCCACCCTTTTTCCGTGAGGTGACAAATGCACCGTCTATGTGACCCATATCAGTAAATAATGCACGTTTTTGTCTTCACTCACGCAAAACTGAGAAAATGAGCAATAAATGGATGAGAGTGACACAAAACCAACCAGGTGATAATGTAAGAAAGCATCTTGCATGTAATACATGTTCACTAACTCTGTAAAATGTGATACCCCAGTAACATAAGCTTGTAATTCCAATAAGGCAGTGCAGCAGAAGTTCAATTAGCTGAACTTTAAGTTAAAAATCAGTGCAGAGCTTTATGGCTCTGTTTTATGGCTGCACAAGAGAGCACAGCTACTTTCCCCATTGGAAATAATGGCTTTTCTCTGCGTGATGTCAAATTTGTGCTTTTAGTGTGAAAGCCCTGTTCAAGCTTGAGTTCCTGAAAGAATGCCAGTCCTGATACTGGTTGGCTGATTTTTGACTTTTTTTAACAGAACTAATCTTGTAAGAGATGTTCAGTAGTAGAAGTATCCGACAGTGTGCACAAGCACACAAAGCTTGTTAGAGCTGGAAATCTGTGAGTGATTGTGAAGAGGAGGGAGAAGGAGAAAAAGAGGAAATTTTTGTTTTTCGACAATAAAAACACAATTTTAAATTCAAATTTTACCTATTTTCATAACCACAGGCCTCATGTGAACCATTCTCTTAATATTTCCTCTTAATTTTGGGTTGATAGAAGAAAATATGACAAGTCAACACCAGATGCATCAAACGCTCTTACCCAAGGGTGCTGAATGATGCATCCCACTTGATCATAAGTAACCTATTAGCATAGGTAACACCCCCATACACTGTGTAAGGGCAGGTGTGTCAGTGCAAAGACTCTTACTCATGCCCAAGAATTGGAGAGAGATGTCATCAAAAAAGAGAAAAAACAGGCTTTAAGAACTTCTGCAGTGTTGAAATAGACATACGTTTAAGTTAAACAAACTTAAACAAAGTAAATACGAGATTTTCCAGAGGGTCAGTACTGGTGTTACAGGAAAATCAAAAACCCAACAATGGCTAAACATCTGTGATTCTGTAAATGCAGTGTCGGCAGAGGGACGTACAGTAACTAAAATTACAAGAAAATGGTTTAACATGAAAATGGAAGTAAGAAAGGCACTGTCCAATCCAAGTGCACCATGATGACAACTGTAGAAGGACAGGAGGAGGTGACGGTCTTGCAATAGGACCTAAGAATTCAAGAGACTGCACTGACAGTTGTCCAGTCAGACGCTTTGCTTGACAGCAGTGCCACTCCAGATGCATTAGTTTCTGAAACCCCTGATACAGACAATGATCCACTGCCAGGCACATCGGAGACTCAGGCCCTCGCCAGTAATACATTTACAGACATACCAGTCACTGAAGTTATATTTCGCATGTTCATGTTGGAGATATACTGTATAAACACCAGTCTGTGAGCCATTCAGAAGCTGAACGTATGTAATATTACCCTTAACTGGGATCAGTGAGGCAATAGTTTTTCTTTAATCCACAAATTTAATAATTCAACCATGAGACTTACATTTAAACATATATAATAATCTCGTTTGATTTGATCATATTTATGCGTTTTTTTTTAATGTTCCTAAAATTCGAAATGTACGTTTACTTGCATTGGACAAAAAATTTGAGGACTGCAAAAACAAGATGTTTCTTTCTTATTCTTTTAAGAGGGCTCTCAACCACTTGTAAAAATCTCTTGAGAGAAGAGCAAAAATAAGAAAACAATGCCAAATCCCAGAAATCAATGGGTACTTACAAAATAAGAGCTACCCCTGGATAGGAACAAAAATAAGAGGACATTTGTTCGTATACTGCTTCCTGCATGAGGCAAATTGTGTCCTCTGTTCCTCTCTGCAGCACTCCAACCTTCATTTATTCTCTATCCTCCTCTCAGCCTCTGCCTTTCTCTGCTACCCTCACTGCCTCTGACTAACCTTCCCTCCCCTGCTTCACCCTCCCTCACCCTCCCAAATTCTCCGCTCCCCCCTTTGGCTAATTTCTTTGCTCAAGAGACGGCAAACATCATTAACGAGGATGAGTCATTAACAATGTAATTAAGGAGGGCGGGTCATCTGTACAAAAGCGGTCTCTGCAGCAGTGCAGCAGAATGGAGACAAAATGCCAGTTTGAGGTCGTTCATCTCTGGCAGGAGCGCTCACACATATGCAGTACACACACACATTTCCCACATTTTGCGGACTCTGTTTGTGATGCTAGTCTCATGTAGCCCCATCTGACGGAGATATCATTAATTGTGGGGCTTGCGGCTGAGTTGACAGGTGATGAAAGACACACAGAACAAACAGTTGAACTTAGGCAAGAGTGAGGCTTTGAGTGTCCACTGGGAGAAGGAGTTATTATGCTATTGATTGAGAATATTGACTGAGTGACTACGTCAGTCTCACACACACATGCACGCACACACACATGCATCAACCTGCATGTGTGCCAGCTTGCTTTAACTTGTTAAAAAAACAGAAACACATTTAAATGCAGAGAAACAGAAGATACAAACCACAAAATGGCTCATTTTCTTCACCTTTTTACCAAAGCAAACACACACACACACACACACAGATGCACTCATGCCAACTCATCTCAGCTCAGCCCGGACAAGTCTCTCATTGATTACTACTGACCTGACACCCTCATCTGAGCAAGTGGCAAGAGATGAGAGAGGAAAAGGGTGAGATAGTGAGCCATGTAGAGGTGGAAAGAAAGAGAGGGGACCTGGGAGATGGATGAAGGAGGATGGAGGAAAAAGGAAAATGATGAGAGATGGATGGCAATGTAGCTGCGCAGGGGGGACGATAAATCTAGAAGAGGGGTGAGAAACAGAGCCACCCTGAGACTTGGAGAGTGACAGGACAGGAGAGAGCGATGGAGGAAGCGAGAGGGGGTCTGATTGCACAGTATGATGGCTGCGCCGTATGTGGGCCAGGCAGTAATTGTGCTGTGTATTGAACGAGTGCTGTCAGGCCAGCTATTAGCTCCTCTAAGCGGCTGGAGTGGACAAGTGGAACACCACTGTAGGAAACAGGGCTGAGTGACATTTAGAAAGAGAGACAGAGGCAGTGGAGGGGGAGAGAGAGAATTAAAAGGACGTGAGCGTGGTGTGTGCAATTTAGTGATTTCACGGCCCAAATATTTCCAAAGTTGCTTGATGCATCTTTAAATGTCACTTTGCAAAACAGCATCTTATGGCAGGTCTAAAAATCACTATAAAGCTCATTCAAGCATAAATCAGCAACTCTTAAAATCAATTATACTTGCTGTGTGTTACAGTGTATTGTAGCAGAGGACTTGTTATGCTATATACTGGAGATGTATACACCAGATACCAATGTTAGGAATTCTCATAATCCAGTGGTTTTACTTTTAGATTACAGGCGGGGGTTGTCTGTCTCTATGTGTCAGCCCTGCGATAGTCTGGCGACCTGTCCAGGGTGTACCCTGCCTCTCGCCCGATGTCAGCTGGGATAGGCTCCAGCCCCCCCGCGACCCTCAAGAGGATGAAGCGGTTAGAAGATGAATGAATTACAGGTGGGACGCAAACTAAAGTCTTTAGTGAGAAAAAACAAACTCCACCAATTCAATCTTTATTTTTTGCTATGCGACATTAAAAATGACACTAGATTCTATAATGGCACCAATTTTTGGACATACAGTAAATCATGCTGTAGAATTGTCCAATACTCTTACCGTTCTCAACTTTGTGGACAATCTGGAAGGTTTAAGGTAGGTCCAATCATTAATAATGATAAAACAATAAGCTAATTAACAAGACCAAAAATCAATACATGGCAATCATACTGATCAATTATTTTTTCAAGCAGAACTCTTACACAGCCTAATACTCTTTTTCCATTACCACTTTTGGCCACATCAAGCCATGCTGCACCGATTTGTTTTTCCATCAAAAGTTGCGCCAGATTTGTACCATCAGTAGGTCCAAAAGCTGGGCTGCCTGCTCTCAAGCAGGTAGCTGTGATGTCTCATTGATGGCAGCCAACCCCTGACGACCCCCCTTCTAAAACAAGCCTGTGTGTTGCAAGACTCACTCACCATTATCTGCAGGAGGCCAGAGAGAAAGGTGTTTTTAAAAATCTCTGTGTTCAGCTCTCAGCACTTCATAGCTTCTAACTGAATCTCTGTGGTTTGGAGTTTAGTTTCTCTGCTGTGTCATGTTTTCACTTTAGATATCTGCTTCATTTTACTGTTTCATGTTCGCTACAAGAGGTTGTGTGAAGTTGCTCAATATTTCCTGATTTTGCTGCTTCCAGGTCATGGCAATCTTTAGTGCTATATCGTAGGCAACTGGACTTGCTTGAGTTTCTTGAAGAGATTTCACCTCTCATCCAAGAGGCTTCTTCAGTTCTATAGAATGAGATGGATAAGAGGTGTCTTCAGGAACCTCAAGCAAGTCAAGTTGCCTACAATAGAGCATTTAAATTCACAATAAAAGCTTTTACATAACAAAATAACAGGGGGCTTTTATTGTGAAGAATCTATAGGAAATGAAATGTGTTTATCACTTAATTAGCAGAATTTGTTAGCAGCTTTTCTTCAATAAAAACAAGTCTACCAACTCAGCTGGGAGGAAGAGTAAAGCAGAACCAGCCACAGTGAGCTTTTTGATGAAGAGCTGCAGACAACAGGCTCTTACTGCACCTCTGCAAACAGCTCACCTCCAACAGATAAACTTGTTTTACCTGCCCTGCTGTTTGATGGAAAAACACTTGCAGCAAATAAAGGGGGACTTTTAGCCATGGATCAGCCTCTGCTTTTAAACATTATCACTCAAGACAAGCCGTCATCAGTTAAAGATTCAACTTCAGGCAGGTAGCCCTGCTGTAAAGGAAATGCAAAGCTCTGCAGCCAAACCAAGCAAATTACATGTAAGGAAAATTATTATGCAATACATGAATGAATAAAAGGTTTCTTAACATTAACAAAACATTTACTTTTGCTCTGCATGTTTCTGCATAATATAACGTCAACTTGGCAACTTGTAAACCAAATTTTGCTGTGTCTTTCTGAGTTGTTCCGACTTGAGGGGGCACTCATGTCAATTTTCCCAGCGGGGAACAAATTTTTCCAATTATTCAGACACCACATAAATAGTTTTGTTTGTGTGTGAGTGTCTGTTTGTGTTCACACCAAAAAACTTCCAAATGGATTCACAGACTTGCCCAAAATTTGATGGAGGGACTGCTCATGAGACAAAGGACAGCTGATAAACTGTTGTTGGGGGATGTCTTTTTAGAAAGACACACACACATGCACACACAAACATAATTTTTCCACATCGTGTTTCATAACTCATGAGCCAGTTGTCGCAGAACGGCATCATCAAGTGTTTGTGAGGCTGCTTGAATGTACACGGTCGCAGCTATTGCAGATTCAAGCTTGTTTCTTTGTAATTTCTAAACTACAAGTCAGATAAAAAATCATTTTACCTTTTCAGACATTGCTATATCAGATTCAACAATCGATGAATGAATCCCTCCACATAATGCTGAATTTATCACTAACTTGCATAATTACAAGTTGCATCCTTACAGAATTTACAGTATGCTCTGCAGGCAGGCATTAGTTACACCCATATATCTTCATTTTGTATTCAATTTCCCAAGGTGTCTAAAGTAACTGAATACCTCAACCTGGATAACGGGGATGTCTGTGTAAAATTGTGCATAAGACAACGGGCAGGTTCCATTTTATGCATTGGTGTAGCCATGTACTGTAACACTTCAAACAATAGGGATTAGGAGGTTAACAGGATCTTTGTTCCTGCAGCTGGCTGACTTATTGCAACAGGTATACTTCATTACAACAGGTACTCGATTAGGTCACTCTATTCTATGTCCACTCCACTTTTTTCGACCCCCCTGCAAATTGCCCACTGTCCTCACCTCTCTAACCCCGTCCCTCTGCAGATTTATTTGTAGACCAATCTCTTTATGTATTCATTCCACACACCCTCCACCCCTCTGTCTATTTCTCCATTACTTCTCTCCCTTTTTCAACCTGCTTCTAAATCTTCATCCTCAGCTCTCCTTCCCTTCTCTGCCTCTACTGCTGTCAGCTGCTGTCACGTTATCTTCTTGTCCCAGCCTTCGCTGCTGCCTTTCACCTTGTCCACTGCCCAAGGGACCACTGGATGGATGGATGGATGGATGGATATTGGGATGAAGGAATGAAGAAAAGGGCAAGAGGAAAGAAAGATGGCTGAAAACTTCTTGCAGGCACAGAGCAGACTGCTATCACGTTTCCGCACCCCTGCACATAGCTTTGTGTCTACATATGTTAATTTCATGACTGCAGTTCAGGAACAAGTGTGAAGGTGACTATGTCATTACATAGCTGTCATGCAGCATTTACAGAAACAATGTTGACACTGAAATCAATGGAAAGAACTACATTTCCATTTCAGGCAGAGACACACTTTGTTGCCTTAACAGTAACACTGCCTCTGATATAACTGGGTTTTCGATATGTAGATTTTCTGCATGGCTGGGAACAGTGTGACCAAAAATCTCATTGGACACATTTTCCACTACTTTTTGTGGAGATAAGTAGGCAGATGATCACAAATTAAACCCAGTGCAGGCTTAAGGCTTTAAGTGGGGAATCACACTTTGGATATGAGACTTTAAGAGTCTCCAGAGAGGGTTAGACAGTCCTCGTAATTGCTTGATAATACTAATACACGACTGTATGGACAGAGACACACTGGAGCAGCATGAGATCATGTTTAAAGCCTCAAAGAGCATCAATCGCCTCTTCCATCTCTTTTTCAGTGCGGCCAAGTGCATTGGCATTATATGTGTGTCCACGCTTGCGTATATTTGTATACACATGTGTACGCCCACACGAGTGTGCGTGTGAGGTGATTTAGCAGCGGGGCTGTGGCTCTCCCCGAGGGGGGAAGATAGAGAGACGAAATCAAAGGGCCCAACGAGAGAGAAGCCGAGCTGCTCTTAACCCACTAACTATGAATTATGCATGTTGATCGATCACACACAGGCAAACAACGAAAAGTTCCCAACCCGCCAGAGTGAGATGGATTCTACTTCACCAAATGAAGCAGAGAGGAGGTGAAGAGAAGGAGTATGACATGCAGGTCGCTTGGGGATATTTTAGGTAGTTTTTCAGAGAATGTAACCAAGCCAGAAAAGATGAGATGGCCGGGTGGTGATGGTTATTTCATTACATCTATAATCTTATGTAATCTAAAACAACACTGTATTTGTTGTGACTTTATTTTGTTGGAAAAAAATCACTTGCAAATGGTTATAGAAAACAAAATAAAAGAATATTCCGCACAGCTATTTTATTAAGCAAATAGGAACTTATGATACACCTTGATTTCTGCCAGGAACACTTTAAGCCCTTCATCAGTGATCAAAGATGGGCAAACTCAAGTTGGCAGTCCCTGTCACTTACGGAAATCATACAGGTGACTCAGATCAACACAATGACAAAAACTTCCCATGAAATGTTATAGATAAAAAGGAGGATTTAAACACTGACAAACATTTCCTATAAATTGAGTGGTTAAACTTAATTGCGCAGATGAATAAACATAAGGAATCCTTCATGTTTTTCAGATAAAAGGAATAAGGAAGTGGCCCAGTAAACCCCAGAAGTTTATGGAAATATCTAATAGTGTCTGCACTACATGCTTAGATGGTATAAATACATGCTGAGAAAGAGCTCTGAGCAAAATCTGTGTTACAAATATAAAGAAAGTCACAGTGTCCAGATCCTATTTTTTTGGACTGACATTTTTAAGATTTACTACCGGTACAGTTCAAGACAAGACAAGACTTCAAGACTACAGTGCTTTGGTTTGTACATGTTACTATATGTCACCATCATTTAAGAATGTTGTCTGCATCTTGATCTGGAGCTGCATTTAAAAATACAACCATTAAATATGGAGAGATTCATTCATGGAAAAACAGTGAAAGTGTTCAAAAATACTCATTAATTCCTTGAAAAACTTTTCAACAGAGCAACAAAAAATTGGCACTGTTATTTTTTGCTTCTCATTTTTTCTGCTTCCAAGTCCAAAGTCGACCTTGCTGTAATCCCAGAATAACACAAAGCATCTAAAGTGAATCTGCAGTGCTGCCCAGAGCTCAGGGGTTTTTGTGTGTGATTATTTCACTTGAATTCTCCTTAAGAGCCAGACTATCCAGCTACAGCGACAGGAAATATCCTTTCTGAACTTTTCTTTTACCTCAGCAATTATTTTCTCCTCTACTGCTGTGATAGCTACAAGACCACAGAAGATAAGGTGCTGCAGCCCAATGAGAAGAGGTCAAGGTAGAGGAGCCAAGACGAGTCGGAAAAAATGTCTTTTCACAGTTGTTGAAAGCACCATTGTGCTGCTTTGTGTGTTGGTTTACTTACAAGATAATGGGCTTGGCTGTTGCAAGTGTATTTTGGGGTTTATGATGCTGTGCTAGTTTTGTCCGGAGGTGTAGCTTTGACATTCAACACAAGTTCAGTGCTATTATGAAAAGAATGTACTATTGTATTGGAGGCATTAATTGTATAAATGTGTTTCCAAATGCACTCAAACTTGCATGGTGTCTTACTTCACATTTACATTGATAAATTCATTCACACGGTACAAACCATGAGACTAGACAGAGCAAAAACACCCCAAAATACGCTTCTCTACATCCCTACCATGTACTGTAGAAACAAAAGACACAATCTCTTGTCTTGCCTCAGGACACACAGGACTCTAATTTAACACTGTACCATGGCTTTGATCGTATTAACTACACCCTGGCAAACACTATTATATGTGCTTTGCTTACACACTATACGATGTTAACACGAGATGCATGTACACTCGCATGCCATGCATACACAGACATATCTCACACAGACAGACACGAATTCAGTTCAAGAGCAAACCCCTGAATGTACACTGATTACCTCTGTGACTGTGAGAGGAAAACATGTACTGTTCTTAGTGATGAAAGAGAATGGGTTCATGCAGAAAATCCAGTCAAATACTATTTAAGTGATGAAACTTTTCTGCTGTATATCCACCACACTGTTATCAGCTCCTATAAAGATTTGGCTTCTTTTATATGCACAATAACATGTCAAAAAATATTCAGGATATTCAATGATATGTCACATATAAACACCACCTTTGTTACATTCAAAATAGAGCCGCAAGTAAGAATTTTATTACCTTAAAATGTCTGATCTTTTAAAAAGTATTTAGTTTAGTCTATAACTAGAATTACCGCCCATCTCTGCCAACTAGTCAAGTTAGAGTTACAGTTTACATCCATGTCTGTCCAGACTGATGTAATATATGTAGTGGAGACTTCGAAGGAATTTAATAGAATATATTATTATTATTAGAATATATAATAGTGTATTTTTGGTGAAACATGGATGTGTCACACACATCTTCAACCCAGCAGCATAGAGGATGTATACCATCAACACAGTTTAAAGATGTACACATAATATTAGTGCCATCAATTCAGTATCTGACCAAATGTGAAGTATGTAGAGGCAGGGTGAGGGTTTCTAGCACAACTTCATCTACTTCCAAGGTGCATGTATACAGAGTATAAGATGTATACTGTGTTGTTGAAGTTTCAAAACCAAAAGTGAAATATGGTCAAAATCTCCTCTTTTATTCCTGAGTTATAATGTTGAATAATGCCCAAAGTAAGCATTTTTGCAGAAAACAGTGAAAATGACCTTTTGTATATGAAATGTCATCACTTATTAGACAATTTTGTAAAATTTTGTCATAATTAGTGAATGAATTCTTGAGTTGTGTGAGGACACAGCGACCTTCATCTTTGACGAACAAAATCTAATCAGTTCATCCTTGAGTTCAAGTGCAAAACTTTAAAAAATTCTTTCAAGGCGTTCTTGAGATACTGCGTTCACAATAATGGGACATAGGTACACACACAAGGACATACTTGCGTACGTATAGACAACCAGAAAAATATAATGACTGACAGTCAGAGGCATAAAAAAGTGCCAAAAATAATGAATTTACAATGATGCAAATTAGAGAAAAGTAACTAATCCTCAGACTGAATGTTTTCACAGTTTTGCTGTCAAACATCAAGTATTAAACCATTAATTAAAAAATGCCAGTATTTTTATTTATTTTTTGTCAACCAACTATAGTTTTGTTAATTAACTAAATGTTTCAGTGTTGTCAGCTGTAGCTTAAAGCTACTTTTTTCAACAAACGGCAGCAAAGCACTTGGAACGGTTATTATATTATCAAATATTCTGACACATGCAGACATGTTTCACTTACTGTTGTCCAGGGCTGTACTGTATCAAAACCTGAATTTTCCAAGTCAGCTCCGAGTTGCCAGTTTTGGCAAATATCTTAATTATTTTTCTTATTATTCATTTTGAAAGCAGGATACTCAACATTATGCTTCTTCAAATTTATGATTAAACACCTTCAAAACTAATGACATTACTATCATCCTCTGCTGTACTTAGTATCTGGTGCTTATTAGCAAATGTTCGCATGCTACCATGAGGAACTAAGATGGTGAACAAGGTAATATAACACCAATACAACACTTGATAAACACCAGCATGTTGGCGTAGGGATTTACTCTTTAATTAAATCATCTTCCACATCTAAATGACTGGGTGCATGTACCATATATGCGGCCATGTCCTCACACTGACCTTTCAGACGTGCTTCCTTTTGGGAAACACAAAACTGGTCCATAGGTCACAAAGTGCTAAGAGGTCATTACGGTGTCTGCATCATATCCTCCAGGGCCAGACAGTAAAAGTACTGGCCCTTTGTCCGAGTTGGCCTCGAGGTAATGGCCGCCTCAAGAGAAATGAGAAACCACTATCAGGCTGCCATTGAAGTGACATGGTAATACGACCACCATTAACGTCTCAAGGGTGTTACCCAGAAGTGAGAGCAAGAACAAGCTGCTAGTTGTGAAGGTGCGAGAGAAGAGTGACAAAAGAGTGGAGCTGAATATGCAGCACACACACAACAATGCAACAGGTGTTAATGTGTATGTTTTTTCTTTTCTTTTTGCAGGACTCACTTGAATGCAGGTAGTCAGATGACTCATCACATTCATGACAATAGAGAGTGGTAATTGAATTGAGAGAGACACAGCAGAGGAACTGTGTAAGGAAAGGAAACTAACAGAGATTAGTATCCGCTGAAAAGAAAAGCAGTACTATATTTGTCTGCATACTTCTCAGTCACCAGGACACAGACGGACTGCCACCGCCTGCGTCCCCTCCACTGTCACTGAATGACATTGTGAAAGTTGGCAGGTTTGGTGCAGAGCCGGGAGAGGAGGCAAAATAGATAAAGTTTAATGAGAGGGAAGAGAAAAACAGGCGGACTCCCCAGGCAGCCGAGCAGAGAGCGCTGAGCAATCACTCACGCACAAAAACACATTGTTGTTTATATAAACAAATCTCAGCTTTACCAATCAATTGCAGCTTCCACACGAGTAATGAGAGCTTTTGAATGCCAAGCAGGTGGCAGCATAACTCAAATGCTGTCAGATGAAAACCTGGCATCTCTGTAAAGTCAGTGTTTAATGATCAACTACAAACAGCTTTATGCTTTGACTGAACAGCATGTCATACTCTGAATTTCTGAAACACTATGAGTTAATGGAAATAAGCTAGAGGGCTAAATGTGCAAAATGGTGGATTCATTCAATCACACAGTTACACACAATCACACCTGGAAGCTGCCAAGGACAGGCACAGTCTAGTCTGATACACTGAGCAGCTCCAACAGAGCAGGATTAGGGGGACCTTAGCTGTGATGATGAGGAAGGGATGGTTGCTATGTTTCATTTTTTTAAGACCTGCCAAAACACACAGAGACACAAACTCAACACACCTCTGTTTTATCCCTCTTTCACTTGATGACTTTTGTACCAACCCACATATATGTTAGCTACTAAATGATTTAGTATAATCATAAATAGATTGTAATATGGTTTGCTCGAGGGATCGTTTCCTTGATGAATCAGCAGATGGAGGTAAAGCTCATGGTGCTTTAGCCTCTGAATTCATGCTAAAATCCCACATCTTACTATATCTTACTATATAATGACGAAAACTCTGTGTGTGGGTGTGTCTGTGTGTCTGTTCCACGTTTTTCTCCTCACTGACTTGGTCAATACATGTGAAATTTGGCACAGTGGTAGAGGGTCATGGGAGGATGCAAATGAAGCAATATTACATCAATTAGCCAAAGGGGGGCGCTATAGCAACTGACTGAAATTGCAAACTTTGAATGGGCATATCTCATGCCCTGTATGTCGTAGAGACATGAAACTTTGCACAGCGATGCCTCTCCTCAAGAACCTATAACTTCTGGTTATATAGATTTTCCGCCATTTTGAATTTATTGAAAAACACTTAAAATCGATCTCTTCCTAGGAAGTTTGACCGATCTGCATGAATCTTGTTGAACATAATCTAGGAACCAATATCTAAAGTTCCCTCTTGGCAAAAGTTGGAAAACTTACTAAAACTGAGCTTCTATAAGGCAATGAATATTGCGGAGGGCGTGGCTCATCACATAAAGGTGTATAACATCTCAAGGGTTTCACCGAACACCACGCTACCCTAAGGGGACCCCTTCATTATTGACCCCATCAAACAAAATGGGGGCGCTAGAGAGCTAATTTCTTATCTAGGCCTAACCGCCATATCAAATTTTATTAAACTTGGTAGATATGTAGAACAGGACGCCTTAAGGTAACTGGAGAAATTTAACTCTAATTGGCAACTGGCTGGCGCTATAACAACAGAAAAATGCTTAAAAATGGCTAAAATGCGACCGATTGCTGTGGCTCCCCCTGTGGCCGAATGTTTTTTTTTCTTTCTAATTGTTGGTATGACTAAGTCATGGTATGGTATGCTGTACATAATCACGGAAACTGTCAGTCAGTCATTCTGTCTGTCCCACGTTTTTCTATTCACTGACGTGGTCAATCTGTGTGAAACTGCACAAAGGCATTGAGGATTGGCATAGATAGAAGGTGACAAAGCTACCAATGGGTATGGACTAGTCTAATATGATTGTTCTTTTATCTGTTCATACCACAAACAAAGACCAGAGTTTACTCAGAGACTACTAGGTACTGGTACTTGATACCTTTAAGGTATCGACTGAAACAACCCAGTAACAAGTAGAGTCGAGATGTATTCACTCAAATGATACCTGCATTCAGTACTTTTTGTGGGGTCTGATCCCAAACCCTCCTGATTCCTTGCTGAAAAGCAAAATTTCTGTTGCAGCTATCTCCAGAGCTGCTATCTTCCTGGTGAATGGTCAGCACTGAGCTGTTTGACCGAACTCACACGGACACAGAAAGGGCTCAGCTCTGACGATAAACACTTTAATAACCGTTGGGTAACTTTAGCCGTGTGATGCTAACAGTTAGCCCTATTTATGTGTTCACAGTCCCCCTGCATCAGCTAGACACTATACAGTTTGTGGTGTGGAAAGTCGAGCACAATGTATTTGACAAGAGTTGGCAGTTCAGAATACAGAGATGCCACCTATACGTTTAAAATTATGGCTATACTACACACCTCTCCACTCATATAATGTCTGTAGAATGAAGTACTCTACTGGTATCCATGTCACTTTAAGGGTACTGGTATTGGCACTGGTACTGCAATTTTTTAAATGATACCCAGCCCTAATTAAGACCCATCTTACCATGTGGCCCCAGTGTGGTTGTTTGGTCTACACCAGAGTTTGAATGACAGAGTTTATAACATCTAAACAAACCAAATATATTATGCAAACCAACACAGTTTGTTTGAACCACATCCAGTATCTTAGGTGCGAAAGCCCCGTGAAGTACAGTAAAGACAAGAGGCAACTCTGCAATCTACATTCCCGTAAATATTTCCATTTCTATCACATATGCTTTGTGCTGTTTTTTCTTTACCTCATCAAGCCTTGCCTCTCTCGATTTATAATAGTATCTTTCCATCACCACTCTGTCCCTTACTCCATTTCCCTGGAGTACTTGCATTCATGTGAATGCAGGCGCACACAAATGCATGTGTGCAAAGTGTCAGCAGTGACCACCAGGCAGCATTAATTAGCTGAGCGCAAATGAACTCTCTGCATCTCTGCTTTTCCACAACATGTACCCTTGTGAAGGTGATCATTTGTGGCGAGCTGGAAAAGGTGAGCAGTCCTTGATGAAATGGATCCATACGCTCACTATCACACCTTCGTAATAGGACTCAGGGGGAAACTGACTGCACAACAAGTAACTGCTTCACATGGGATAGCATGAGAGGAAGTGCAGACTACATGCTGCATCATCATATCTGGAAAACAGTTTATTCAAGCTTAACTGCGCAAATGGGAGAATCCTTAAGTATGTGTGACAAGGGTCAAGAGATGTAACATGTTATGCCCACTGAGACAGAAGTGCTGAATGGGCTGGTTCCAACCCTGCAGGGTCATTCGTCCAAGGCCACAGAGATCGATAGTGAGGTCATTCATGTTGGAATTTCAGCATTTTCTAGAAAGAGTCATTTAATATGGTGATGTATATTTAAGCGACTGTGTTGGTTTTTGGTGGTTTACACTAGCTCATCACAGCACTGAGTACGCAGGGACTTTGCCATAGATCCGAGTTTAGGGAAGTGATGTTTCTAACTTATTCATCAATCATCTCAGAGGCTTAATGTAGTGTATTGCGTATTTAATCTTTGCCGTGATATTCCCTCTGAGCTGAATGGGTGCTCACAGGAAGTGCAAGCCCAGATGTACACCCGGAGGACACTTTATGTGAAATGGAGCATATGACTGAGGAAGAAGGTCTTGCCCATTCATACAGTAAATCACCTACACTGCAGCATCTTTAAATACACTACATTTCTTTAAGTTTTCAAAACTAAAGTATATTCAGAGCTTATTTCCTGTGTTTATGGATGCATCTGTGATATGAGACAAAATATTTGTAGTTTTCCTCTGTGTGTGTGTTTCAGCATTCAAGCGAGCGGGACTGTACTGAGTGACAGTTTATCCACAGAAAATACAGAGGGGGGATGTAAAGAAGAACTGTGGATATACAGAAAAGACTGTAGTATGTGGAGAAAACAGGACATGACACTTTTGTTACTTACCTGTGGTGAAAGGACTGTCTCTTAAGAGAAAAACACAAACACCATCTTCATGAATCAAGGCCATTCTCACCTCTTATACTCTTTTCCCAAGTGTACACTATGTCTATGGTTTATTCTTTGCGGAAACAACAAAAAAATGAACACATTCAGCAAACTAAGACAGAACAATGGGTAAATACAAGCTGGAAAAAGAGAAACGGATGAATGAGAAACACATCTGCCAAAGACTATTGTAGCCATTACCAAGACTAAACAGGTACTCCTGTTAAAGTCACAGTCTAAGCACCTAATCTGGGGTGTCAATCACAGCAGCAGGTGTTCCCCAAAACCTGGCTTGTCTGTGTAAACAATGTTGCATGTGACTTTTCAATCTAAAATTAAAAACATTAAAACAGAACACAGTGGTTACTGAAGGCACTGCCGACAGATCTGTACAGACATTCATTGTTGCATTTTTCAGGATGACTTGCCATAATTTATTTGAAAATTTGGTTTATGCTCAAAAACCTGCAAAACTAACACTCATTTCCATTAGCTGCAGCTGTACTTTGTGCAAATATTGGCATGCTAACACACCTATTAAAATGAACTTGCTAACCATTGAACCTGCTAAACATCAGCATGTTACTGTCACTGTGAGCATGTTGGCATGCTGACACCAAAGCTCAAAGCACTGCCAGGGTTAAGTGGGTCAGAAATTTACTTGCCTGAAGTAAATTTTTACTTGCACGTGTACATATTGTTTTATTGTCATGTTTCACACAGGCAAGAGCAAAGCCACAAAGAAGAAGTTTTAGTTGTCATGCAAGCAAGATGCTCTCAACTCTTATGGCAAGACCCTGTTTTATCTGCCTTGCTCATAAACTTGTGGCAAACTGCACAACACATTTTAAGTTTTAACTACATCCTCTAATACCACCCAGCTAAACTCCTATGTCTAGGTAATTAATATGCCAGCTTGCACTTCAGCTATGCATGTGTAACTCTTAACAGAAATGAGACAGAAGCAAGATGGCCCACTCCTTAGCTACTTCCATCATCGTCTCCAGAAAAAACAATGTGTCTTGTTCAAGCAGCAATGCTAAACATTTCCAAGTTTCAGCTTCTCCATTGTGAGGATTTGCTGCTAATCTGTGGGGATTGATGGTAAACTGAGGGTTCAGACTGTTGGTCAGACAAAGGAAGCAATTCAATTACATTATCTTGAGTTGTTGGCAATTGATGTGGCCATTTTTCATGATGTTCTGACATTTAAAACAACTAATGATAACTTCATTAATCGATAAATCATTTGTTGCATTCCTTAAAAACACGTTTTGCCATTTTGCATCTGTGTATGAAAGAATTTTGAGTCAAGAAATGGAAAACAAAACCACTCCCAACCCCAGGGAGAGTTGCTAATTCCTTTTGACATCACAGCAAAATCCTAATTTTAGGACCATCATCATATTCCCCTGGTATGCATGTTAACTTATGTCTGTCTGACTTCTAAACTTCCTAAATATATCTGCTGAAAATAATAGATAATTGACAAAGGCTGTATTCTGGAGAGAAAATTTAAGTATATTTTGCGTTGTCTCTACAGGCTCCCTTTTTTAAGGGATGAGTGACCAGCAAAGAATGTAACTACACCACACACACACACACACACACGCATTTGCACTGATGACAGACAAGAGACATAATGAGGAAATAATGATCATAATTAGTATGGGGTTTTGTGCCATTAGAGGCGTAATTGATCTCGCAGTACTCTACCTGGGAGGCTAATCAGTGTACACATTGACCTTTACACACACTGACATAATCTTAACAAGAAAAAAAATTTAAAATGCAAGCTCAGCCTTTTTTTTGCCCACTACTGCCTCTTTCCATTTAAGGTCACCTTGAATTTAACGTGTATATATTCTTAACCTCGGGAATTATCAAAATGTGACATGTAATCATACAATAAAGAACATTTCTTGTAGGGGATATGTCAATTATTTTAACTGATCGAGAAGTTATGTTACAGTATCATCATCACCTTTCATCTTCAAGTTCAATCAGAGTCACTATGTCACTATTCATTAATGGTAATGCATTCACCCTTGTCAATAAAACAGATAGATAACTGTTGGATAGATGTTTATGATTCAGCCTTTGGGTTTATCTAAACCTTGACTCACTGCTTTTTTTCCCCCTCATTTAGTCTCTAATGATTATAAATGACCTTATTAGCATATTTTGTTCATGAGAATATAAATGACTTGCACTCCCTGGACATTAAGGTTAATGAGAGCACTTTCCATGAGGTATTAGTGAGAACTATTAAAGTTCTGTGGCAGTGTGCCACTGTATGCCATTGCGAATGAGGTGAGTTATGGGCTTCCGCAAAGCTCTGCTTGACCTAAAAGTGTGCCGTACCTCATGCCTTTGGTGGACTGGTTTTGGAAGTTTTGTAGCAGCTGCGGCATCCCCAGCATGGCCTCAAACATCACAGCCAGGGAGCCCAGTGTCTCCACAAACACGGCAGAGTCCAGGAGCAGCAGGGTGACAACGGCACACAGCACGGTGAAGCCGAAGCAAAAGAGCAGGTAGTCCTCAAACGCGCTCCACTTCCAGAAGTAGTGAAAGTCCAAGTCTGAAGAAGGGATAGAAAAAAGCAAACACAGAGAGACAATTGAGCTCATGTTTAATGCTTGTCATCAGTATTAGTTTACATTCTGGGAAAATTTAATTGAATATAAGTGACAGAGAAGAGAGGAAGCAGGAAGGAAAGTGATGACTGGGAAAAAGTGTGGGAGGATTAAAAGGAAAGAAAGTAGACAGAAGAGCCTTGAGAGACGATCGAATAAAGAAGCAGAGCAAGTGAGAAAGTGCATGCGTGTGTGTGTGTGTGTGTGTGTGAGTATATGTAGTGCTGAAGGGTGAAAGGGTTCTTACAGTATGCACGGATGGAAACAAAAGAGCAAGAGTGACAGGCAGAGATTGAAGCAGCGAGGGCGTTATAGCGGGAAAAAGTCGGGAGGAGGAAAGAGCAGGAATAACAGTGTTCCATTAAAGGATGCATAGAAATTCTGCAAAGACAGCACTCCTAAATCAATACTGTGCACATGCATAAGTGAATGGAACAAAGATAAATGAGATACTCGAAAGCTTTTACATTTCTATTACTTTGGTGTAGCCTGGCCTTTGGTGAGGCCAGGCTATATATTCAGAAAGTTTATTACCTTTGGCTTAAAACTGTCTTTCCATTGACAACACTCTATTTATCATGTGTGGCTTTTACAAGTCACTTACAAATACCATGTTGTTCTCTGAAACTGCTATTCAACTTGAATGGAAGAGGAAGCCAGCGCCAGAGTATAAAAGTCAGAGTATGACTTTGAATTTGGCAAACATTAAAGAGTCACAGCTGATCCAACAACCTAAAACAATGTCTCTCATATCGGCTTTAGAATGACTGAGTTGACGGCTCGGAGCCTGGGTCAGGAGCTGCCAAGAAAAGCTCATGATGGGAAACATTAGGCCCTCTACATCTACATTCACCATCAGCCATCTCCTCAATGGACCATAATGTGAGATGATCGACAGTCTCTCATTGCATATGTATGACCATGGAGCTGTAAAAAAACCCAGCTGACATCAGCTAAAGGGGATTGATGGCTAAATAAGAGCACATTAGTTAGGGTGGGGACTCAAGTGTGACGCTTCATCCTGCGCAGCAACCGACTTCAACATGTGCTGCTGTTACCTCTCTCACTGACTGAATAGGCTGCACCTATTTGAGCAAACTGTGTTATACTTACATATGTGTCTCCTTGAAATTCTCTTTAAAGAGAGGTAAATGTTGACAGCAGAGACTAATAAGAAAAACTTCTGTGTGGCAGTTTTAGAGATTGAAAACATTTTCTTTGGTGATAAAATCTGTTGATTACTTTCCTTCTAATAAACAGTTCGATCTATAAAGTGTTAGAAAATGGGGCACCCTGACTTTTTATACATTTATCTTTTCTCTCTTTTTCACCTGTGCACTGCTCTTTTTTTCTCTTTTGTTTCTGTGCTTACTGAATGTAAAAATTTTAGGCACCTTTCATGAAGAATTACCTAAAGGATTATTCAAAATGTTTTTTAATCTTTTGTCTATCAGCTCATCAATAAGGGCTTGGGTTAGTCTTATAAAGTGTGTTGTACACCTGTGCTCAAACTGGTTAATTAAAAATCAATCAAAATCAAATTCTGAAAACCAATTGGAAGAAAAAAAAAAGAAAAAAAAAAGGATTTGGATGCAACACAAGCGAACATCAGCAACTACATCAGTTTGACTACATTTTTTTCCCTATGAATGTCCCACTGGCCACGACGCCCTGTTTCTATTTTATTCCTGACACTTGTGTTGAAAGTGCAGCTATGGACGAAGGACAGATGATTAACAAAGCCGAATTGAAGAGTTATCCAGTGAGATATCTCCTCATTCAACTACAAAAACCTGAATAAGGTTGCAGCTGGTTGGAGAGAGATCGCCAGAGGGCTGAACTTCTCTTTTAAGTATAGTTATATGGGATGCTCAGCAGAGCATACTTGTGAGCTAGTTTTACAAAGTGGAGGTGTTGGTATGATTGGTATCTATACTCCCGATGCTGTGTGTTGGCGGCACGGTAGTACCTCACAGCTCTGTGCGGAGTTTGCATGTTCACTCTGTGTCAGTGTGGGTTTTGTCAGAGTACTCCAGCTTCCTCCCACAGTCCAAAGACATGCAGGTTAATTGGTGACTAAATTGTCCGTAGGTGTGAATGTGGGCGTGAATGGTTGTCTGTTTCTATGTGTCAGCCCTGCGATAATCTGGTGACCTGTCCAGGGTGTAGCCCACCTCTTGCCCAATGTCAGCTGGGATAGGCTCCAGCCCCCGCGTGACCCCCAACAGTATAAGCGGTTATGGAAAATGAATGACAGTATTGTTCTGAATATGAATAGTAAGTAGAAGACAGTTATGTTCACCAGTGTGCTACACTTGGTAATTGATACCAATGTCCCTTAATAAATTGTTTGCTGTCAGTTTGAAACAGTCGGTAACAGTTGTAGCAGTAGTCAGAGAGGAGCTAGCAAGTTCATAGTTTGTCAGAGTTGAACAGGTGTAATAATTTTGGAAAACTATAATGTTACGCCCCTGCCTTTGTTTGTGTGACATAATAGAATTACATATTTAACAGATTAAGTGAGGACAGAAAGCGTCTGCTGTAATGCGAGGCGGCACAATAGCTGGATGCTCGCTTGCTGTTAGGACACAGTGATAAATGTCTGCATCTTTTCTGAAAGTGATATTATTGTCAAATGAACAAACTGATTATTAATTTACAGATCATTAAAAAAAAAAAGAAATAGTAATTTAACCCACTAAAAAAAAAAGTTAATGGTATTCCTAATGCGCACCTGATTAGTGATTAGGAGTTAGGTTATAAATCCTGTCAATTTCCAGAGGTACTTACAGATACAGTAAAAAATCTCATTAACCATCAGGTGGAATAAAAATTCTAAAGTATGTCTACTTTTGAGAACTGTACTGGCCTTCCAATGAGTGAAGGAGACACTGGAGACCCGGTATATTTTTCTGCCTACTTTTTCATTGTAGTCAGTCCCGGCATCGCTCTCTAGAGGAGCGATTTCAGTTTGAAGTGCTGCTCTGCCTGAACAGGGCCGTAGCCATTTATATCATCTCACATACTGTGCAAAGATGGTCACACTAAGTATTCAGTGCACACACACGCCATGTGCATGTACGCAAGACACACACACACACACCAAACGCCAGGCTGGTACATTTCCCATTCCACTCCAGTGAGCTGCATCTTGATGTTGCATCCTGGGACAGACAAAGTGAGACATCTTGCAGCGAGTGCAGCGTGGCATGTTTGTGGCAAACAGCGAACGTGATTAATGGCTTTATTACCGCGAGCCACAAAAGACACCCACAGCTGACAACACACACGTGAGGTGGGAGAGGAGAGCGATACAACACACACGTTTCTCCGCTCTCTCCAGCGAACATGTTACTTGACAAATATCGACTTTCGGGGCATGACATATGTCTGTCCTCACAAACTATGACATTGACAGAAACCAAAGAGCTGGAGACAGAGAACCTGGCACATTTCAACTCTTACTCACAAGTCTCTCTCCACTCTTGGCGCCCCTTTTACTTCAACACAACATCAAACCTGAGTCATTGCAGGCACTGGTGGCTGGCGGAGGGAGACTTGAGAGTCAGGAGGGGCTTAGAGGCTGCCCTTTATCTACAACAAAAACGTCCTTTCATTTCCTTTTGAATGAGGCCAAGGTGGTGAAGTATAAACATGCTGACAGCAGCAACAATAAGACCAGTGGTATTTCAAACCTACTGTCAACTTTTCAGAGTACAAAGCCTCCCGCTGAGCTACTCATATTTTCATCTCTCGATTTTTAATTCAGCTTCCCACTTTCTCTCCCCGTGCTTATCGGCAGCACACACACATCCACAAAAACACTCTTCTCTTGTCCTCTTACCAAGCAATCTAATCTATTTACATACAGAAAGCAACACACCCACTTCCTCTCCTCTTATCCCTGCTCCCTCTCCCTCTCTGTCCCATTTCATCTCCCACTTATACAGCCTTGTATGTTTACCTGCATAATCAAATTGCCTGGAAGAGTATAATGAAGAGAGAAACCTATGCATCATTTATGGAGTCATCGCTTTTATTTGTTCTCCTATATCATGCATCATACCCGGTGTTCTTTACCTGACCAGCTTCCTTCCTTCCTGGCACTGTTTTAATCATCTTCTCTTTCATCCACCTCTCGCTGACAAAAAAAGTGTCTTCACTTCACAAACACACACACACACACACACACACACACACACACAGAACACACACATCTCTTCTGTGGCTGCTGTCCCGTCACACCAGGACAGGACAGGTGGCCTGCCCTTTTCTAAACAGCATCCTCCTGTCTGGTGTGTGTCGAGGCCAAAGCTGCACTTCAAAGACCCCGGAGACTCTGTAGTGCAAGGAGGAGGCGAGACGCTCCGTCTTCACACAGTCTCTTTGTCTACACAGGGCCCATTCAAGATCAAACAATTCAATTACTAAAACGTGCAAGGAAGCAGCCGCAAGGATGTCAATACCTGTGTATGAAGTTTCTCAGGGAAGATGTGAAGTGTGAAGGATAAGTCAATCAATTCATGTACATGTGTCTGTTCAGGCGTGAGTCTGCAGTTGTGACGGCCTTAGCAGGTCTATCTGGGCTGTAGCATTATTGAGACTTTGTTTCAGCACTGTTAGAACTTACAAGCACTCTCACACGAGCAGCATGGGGAGGCAGAGGATAATTAGAGATGGAGGGTGAGTGACTCAGAAAGAGGGAGGGAGAGTAGCTTCGAGTCAGTCAAGTAGATGCATGGAGGCGAAACTTGTGGTATTTCCCATCAGGCCAAGCAGAGAAAGCACAGTACGGCGCTGAGAGTAGAGAGACAGAGACGAGGATAGACATTGACAGCTAGAGGGCTTCGAGATATGCTGACTCAGTGCTGTCAGTCTGCGAGCAGAACGACTTGGCTCCGTGGAGTCAATGTATTTTAAGATGTGTGAAAGTTGCTGTTTGACATTTCTTGTAGGCTGTCTGCTGGGCGCTCGGCTCACTGGTCTAATCTGTAGATAGGTGCAGCTTCTTGTCGGACATGCAGGATGAAATGAGCTTTTCGGTTTATTCTAATGGGGAAAAACCCCATTTCCTTTTTTAGACTGTCCGCAGATCAGGGGGATTACACAAGGGACTGACTATACCATTCTAACCTGATCCAGGAAATGATCTGATCTTACAGTATCTATGAGCTAATACAATACTGTAATTTCTAACTTCGATATAAAAACTTGAAAAGTAGCAATATTTGAAACCATTTTCAAAACCACGGGGAAAAATTGACATTGAAGGCATACAATTTATTAAAAGATATTTATAAGGCTCTAAAATGACAACAAGGACTTTTCTTTTCTTGGTTAGTAGCGGAGAACATCAGAATGACTGCAGTAAACATTAACAATTAAAACTTTTTTATATTAATGAAAACAATATTCTTCTTGCAGTAGTGCACTTGTTCAGGTGTCTGAGATTTTCACACCTTTTAAAGGTGATAAAGTTCAAGTAAAAAACAAAACAAAACCACTCTGCAAAAGCCGTTATGCAACTGGAGCGAATGAGATGAGTGACAAGACAGCACAGTCAGTGAGTGAGAGGAGGCGGGGCACTGAGGGCACTGTAGCAGTGACTGTCCACTCGCTGTCGGAGAGAAGGCAGAGCAAGAAAGTAGTATTGCTAGTATCGATATTGTGCGAAATGAGTCTTGAAATTGTTTCAGATATCCTGAATCAATATGTACCGATAACAACACTACAAAGGGACTAACCTTGCCATCGTAAACTGATCCAGACACTGGCCAAGGCTGATCTAACAATATCTATGAGCTGAGTCTGTGGACTGCCTTCACTCAAAAAAATGATTCTTGCCCCCAATAAACATAAAGCAATATGTTTAATTAAAATGTAACTGAAATATATGAAAATGTAAAGTTTATTTATTCAAACAAATAAACATGATGTTAAAATGCTTAGTTTAAACTGAATGTTAACAAATCGAGTAAACTTTATTTGACTTGATCACAGATGTATGGACTTGATCCCAAAAGGAGGCTATGTGCATGTGTGAGAATAAAAGGAAACGTCATTTCATCACAGAAGTCAACCGACGTGAAGGCTGCTCTGAGTCTGAACCCTGACACTGGACTATATATTGAGCGGGACCAGAACACTTTCAGCGGGTCTGAGCGGGACAAATGTATAGTGAAAGTTAGAAGGTAAGTAATGTTATTTATGAAGTATGTTAAATGTGACGAAGATGAAGCTAGCAGCACTGCTTCGACACTGGTGAACATAACGTTAACGTTAGTCATGCTAGTTGTGAAATGCGCCAATACCTACATTAGCATTAGCTGGCGACACAACAAAAAAACAACGCTGGTTGTGGTACTCTGCAGGCCTTGTGGCGTCCGAGACTATGCCTCATGTTGCCGTTGTTAGCATTCAGTTTAAACTAAGCATTTTAAAGTTATGTTTATTCGTTTGAAGTACTGCTTCAAATGCTAGTCTAATGGCTGCTGCCGCTCAGGCTGCATCATATGCTAACACAGGCCTATACACCTTATATACATCTTAGTCGTCTGTTAGCACCTGCTGCTCGGGCTCCGCACTAACGTTATCGGGGTACCCGTGGGGTCTTATAGCAGTGCATGTACCGATGTATTAAGGCCCGAACATACTCGGGCGGAACATACGCGGAACAGACTCCGTGGAGGTCTGCGCAGACTCAAAGCGGACATCCGCAAACCCTGTGCGTGCAAAGCTCAGATTTTATGACCGCGCGGACTCCGCTCCGCGCACCAGTGACTGCGCGGCATGTATTTTTCACATCGCGGGGATTTTTCACGGACATTTTTACAGGAAACTACAACGCGGAACTGCGCTCGACTATGAAAGCCCGAATGACTGCGGACATGCCTCGTGGAGTCCGTTCCGCATACGTGTGTTTATCGCTTTAATGTTGCAGCTGGTAAATGTGGAGCTAATTTGAATTCAATTTATGTATATATATTTTATACATTACTTAAGACACTGCTGGGTAGCCTGTGAATTTACTCCTGGGGACCAATAAATACAATAGTATCACAATATATTTATTAATCATATTTTGTATTGTTGTTAAGATCATATTAAGACAGTTACACACACACACACACACACACACACACATCTCTATTTCTCATCCTGGTTGGAAACTAACCTTGTAATATTTTTCCATTACTTCCAGGTACAACATCATAGGGCCAAATCAACAAGTTGCTCACGTCTTGTATGGGGCAACCTCTCAATTTAGGTGAGTACATGTCGTAGCATTGATTAGGTCTATACTGACTAAGCCATCGTTTCCTGCAAAGATATTAGGTACATTTTGACCATGTTCTTCTTTTTTCTTTTCTAGGTAGAAAATGTGAATGGGCGTTTGGGAATGTAAGGTGTGTGGAAAATCAGTATTAACTAGGTATGAATTGCTTAAACATTGCAAGCTAAAACACGGCCATTATGGGAACAGGTTCAGGCATCCGTGCCCCTACACTAATTGTCCCTGCACATTTAGATTATGGAACAGTCTTTTGAGCCATATATACCGTACTCACAAAACACCAATCATCTTCAAAGCGATCTGAGATATCTACATTTTCATGTCAGTCGTGTACGTTATGAGCTTTCAAATGAACGAGATTACTTCAGTCATGTTAACGAACATTTACGGCGACATGAAACTGTAACATGCATGTATAAAGGTTGTGTGTTTAAAACCAACATCTACAATACATTTCATAGCCATAAAAACAGGAAACACAATCCCCATACTTTAAAAGATTTTAAAGATGAGATTGTCACTGTAGTTGCAGGATTACAAGAATCAGACAGTTCTGTTGGTGATGATATTGCTACTTGTGCTGCAGACACAGATGTAGAATCTGAAACTGATTTAGATGCACATAGTTATTCCAGTATTGAAGATCTTCCCAATGTTATTGAGCAGAACATCGCCTCAGTTATATTAAAATTGGAACATATTTTGTTTGTGCCGGCAACAGCTATTGATGAATTACTGCATGAATTACACTATTTGTTAAGCTCCCCATCTGTTCCGATCACCTTTAACAGCCTGTCTAACATTCTTAAAAACCATAGTGTTCAAGTTGATGAGTCAATTGCCAAAGAGCTTGCTAAAGTAGTGTGCAAGACCAATCCTTTGGCCAAAGCTTTTGCAAAAGATGGCCCCCTGGCTACAGCTTACAAAAGGAAACAGTATTATGAAGAACATTTCAATGTGGTGAACCCAGTTGAGTACATTCTTGATCCTAAGACCAATAGGACATTTCAATATACTCCTATTTTGCGTTCTCTGTAGCATCTGTTAAGTAACAATGACATTTTACAAAATGTAATCCATACCTGCAAGACACAGAAAAATACCTCATGTGTAGTGTAGTACAAATCGATTAGAGATGGGATTTACTTTAAAGAAAATAGTTTTTTCACTGGGGAGGATTTAAAATTATCGATATCACTGTATGTTGATGACTTTGAGGTTTGCAACCCCTTAGGCACGTCCCGAAAAACTCATAAACTTTGGGGAGTGTACTGGATTTTAAATAATTTACCACCTGGATCTCATTCAGCTCTTTCTTCCATTTATTTGGCTGTATTATGCAAGACTACTGATGTAAAGGTCAGTGTTGGGGAAGTTACTTTTAAAAAGTAGTGTTTGCTTGTTACTCGTTACTTCTTAAAAAAGTAATCCCTTACTTTACTTAGTTACCCTCTGTGAAAAGTAACTTTTTACGTTACTCATTACTTTTATGTTACTTTTATGGTGCTTGACTTTGGGTAGAACCCCATCTCATTTCCTAAATGTGAAAAAATCCGAGTTTCCCTCTGGTATTTACTACTTTGGTGATAAAATAAAGATTAAAGAGTAAGAGTTAATTTGTGTTAACTAGGCTACATGAATTTGTTACATGACAGATTACTACTACTAATAGCCTATTTGCCAGACCTGCTGCATCACTGAATGAGGAAAATATTAATATTCACAGACACTATCTTTGAACAAATTGTGTCATATTCATGAATAAATCATTTTCTGTTCTGTTATTACATGTGTAACTGTGAGACTGTGTTTGTGTAACAGACTCATACTTTGCAGTAAGCTACAGACCTGCACGAATAAATTAATTCATTTTCTCTTCTGGTATGGTATGGTAGGTACTTTATTAACCCCTCGGGGAAATTTCAATGTCACAGCAGCAATTTAAAATACACAAAATAGGAGCTGCTGCAACAGGCTGCCGTTCACACAGCGCCAGGAAGGTAGGCAGGTTATGATTGTTCTGTTTTCTGTTAACACAATGCTGCAATTTATTGATGTTTTGGGGGTCATTTGATTTCCTTTGAGGTTCCGGGGTCGTATGTTGCCCATGTCTGAGGTCTGACTAGCGAGGTTAACGTTACATTAAACAACACTTACCCAGCCATACAAGTGCAGTTCGCTGTCAGTATATAGTTGGTCGACTTGTTCAGAATCGCCCAGGTCTTGTACATTAGTTAATGTTACTGTTTTGTGTCCTTGTCGCTGGCTCGGCAGTACTTCGGTCCGTAGAGCACAATAACCATCAGATAAATCCCGGTATTCAATATCTTGGACATGACCGCAAAGTACAAAATTATACACATCAAGGGATTTATATGCCTTGAGTTTTTCATGCATATAAACGCTGGGTTTCTCCACAAGATATAAAAAAATGTCCGGCCACTGTAGCTTAGGCCATTTCGTTGGGTCGGTGACCCACTGACCCGACATTAAGTACGGGTCAGGAAACCTCACTCCGTTGCTAATTGTTAGCTTATTACAATAATCTAACCTGTCTTCGGTTGACAAACCGTTAAAATAATCCGAGGAGTCGTGTGTATCTTCCATATTCCACATACGATTCTTGATTTTGGCGCTCCTGTCTGTACTGTTGACATGGCAACTGTCACAGTTTCTGTCTAGTGCGCAGCTGAGGCAGACAGGCAGTGTCACCGTCAAATCTGTCGTGTGCCGAACTGACAAAGTAACTACGTTCCGTTACCATATTTTCAGTAGTAACGCGTTACACTACTTTTTACCCAACAAAAGTAGTTATATTACTGTAACGCGTACAGTACGTAAAGTACTTTGTACTTTGTAATGCGTTATACACAACACTGGTAAAGGTGTATGGGTATGAACAAATTTTGGAACCTCTTTTACAGGATTTGGTTATTTTAAAGAAGCACGGTGTTTTTATTTCAGGTCTTGGGGAGTTTGTGAAAGGCACAGTCCAGTCGGTCATTGCAGATAATTTAGGAGCCCACGGGATAGCATGCTTTATTGAAAGCTTTTCTGGTGTCTACTTCTGCAGGTTTTGTACAGGTAAGAGATCGGACATTCAGGCTAAGGCTGTTCAGTCAGGTCATTTTAACCTTCGAACAAAAGACATTCATGAGACACACATTGTATTTGCAAGAGAGAACTCAACCATCTGTTGTGGAGTAAAGAGAGAGTGTGTGTTCACTAAGAATTTATCTTTTTTTCATGTTACTCAGGGTTACCCTCCTGACATTGTTCATGACTTATTTGAGGGTATTATTCCAGTTGAGATTGCCCTCTGCATTGGTGAATTCATTTCCAAAAAGTATCTGACTCTTAACACTCTTAACGAACGAATCCTGAAATTTCCATATAAATTGGGGGATAGAACTAATAAACCACATATCATACCATGAACTTATGCCTCTAACAAGTCCATTGGAGGCAAAAATTAAGGCAAAATTAGAATTTATTGAGGTTGCTTCCATTTATAATTGGAGACTTGATACCTGAAGCAGAGCCTGCTTGGCTTGTGTTGCTTGATTTAAAAGAAATAGTTGAACTTGCTGTTGCCCCTCTTCATAATAAAGAAACCATTGCCTACCTGGACTGCAAAATCACAGAACACAGAGATAGATTCTTGGAACTTTTTCCAGCACGACTCTTGCCAAAACATCATTATCTTGAACATTACCCTCAAATGATTGAATGTTTTGGGCCTTTAGTAGGGCAATGGACTATGAGGTTTGAGGCGAAGCATAGCTTCTTTAAGCAAGTTGCTCATCATAGAAATTGTTTCAAGAATATACCACTCACATTAGCAGCCAAACATCAGTAAATGATTGCATATCATATCAATGCATCCCACCTTACTTCCACATTGGAAGTTACAAATGTTTCCACGCTTCCTGTGGATCTACTGAACAATGAAGTAGTGACAAGCCTCAGGCAGAAATACCCCAAGATAAATGAGGTACATCTAGCCAAAAATGCAACCATCAAAGGAATGTCCTACAGAATTGGCATGCTAATTCCTTATGGTTCAACTGGTGGTCTGCCTGAGTTTGCAGAAATTCTTCAAATGTGCATTGTAAAAAATAGTTTGAGCTTTGTTATAAGAGTATTGTGTGCGTGGTATCATGAGCACTTCAGAGCTTATGAGTTGACCATATCTCCTAATAGAGAGGTTGCCCTGGTTGATCTTGAGGACCTGGCCGATGCTTATCCACTCTGTGACTACACTGTAGGTGTGAGACGAATGGTTACCTTGAAAAGGCATATTATTGTTTAAGGTAGGTCTGTAATATGACTTCTTTCTCAGTTGTGAATCCTCAGATTAGCTAAAAATAACCATTACAGTAGTTGAAGTTCTAATATCAAGCTGCTGTAATGGTTCATATCCTAACTTTTGTTTCCTGTATTTGTTTCCTAGAATACATGGAGTGAAAGATGTCAAGTCCCGTCCATCTGAGAGTTGTTTTTGATGGAGATGATGCCAGAAAGCTTACCCTCAAGACAGGGATACCAGCATCTGTGGATCAACTTATCCTTGAGATAAAGACTGTTTTTGGACTTAAACAGCAGTTCAGGGTCCAATAGAAGGACGCAGACTTTGGAAATGAATATGTCAATCTTATGTTAACCAGTGAAATTAGAGACAGGGATACTCTGAAAGTGGTATTTTTTTCATGTGAAGAAACTAGCTCCAATATTCCAGGGACTCCACCACCTTGCAGCACCAACACACCAATAACCTCACCCACAACATCCCACAGCTCTGTGACCCCTGGATGGACTTCTGTGGACCCCCTCAGCTCTCCATCCCTTGACCGAGACACTTTGTCTTCTGATCACTCATTTGGCAGTGCAGACACTCTAATTTTAGATCCAGCTCCAGAGTCAAGAACCTGTTCTTGGCCTCCAATCTTCTTGGTTCTGCGCTTTTCATATTTTGCTGAAATTCAGCTCCAAAAAGCAAATGCAGAATTCAGAGCAAATGGTACTCTTCTTACCCCCCAACCAAAGCTAAGAATGGATATCCTTGAAGGCGTGGCTGAAGAAATCTTCAAATACACGGCATATCCTAGTGATTCCCAAATTGAAGAGGTCTTGGTGCATGCCCATCCATGCTTGAGGGAAAGAGGAACTCGTGCCGGCCATGAGGGATGGAAACAGTATCTGAAGACAAAGGTTGCCAATTTTCGCACAAAACTTAACAAGATTGGACACCCTGAGGTCAGTGTAAACTCTCTCAAGAACAAGCGCAAAGGTCAAGAAAAAGCAGCTGCAAACATCAAAAAAACAAGAAAAGCAGAGGTCAACTTCCTACTATCCCTCCCTATCGGTGAAACAAGAGAGAGTCTTGAGGATGAAAGGGTAGCTCTCTTGACAGACGTGAAAAAGAGAAACAACGAGGCTGTAGTCAAGGAGAAAATGCAGAAGACCTTCTCCTACAGATGTCAGGAGGTTGTTCAGGACGCACCTGTAATATCTGAATTTGTAAACAGATGGCCTGCCTTGTTTACAGTAAGAGAAGTGAGTACTGATGATACTGATATTTTCCACACTGCTCTGCTGATGTAGAACGGCATGCCTCAATTACTGATCCTATTTACAGACTACCTTACATGTCTGTCCGTCTAAAAAGGGCTGTGCACTCTCACTCTTACAATGGGACATTTTGAAATACTAAAAGTGGTGGCATATCTGCACAACTTCGGTATTGATGAATTGTACAAGTAGGGGGCAACAGCCCAACGACAATGGTACTAGCCCAGGCAAGGCATGTGTTGGCATGCTCAACGCCGCAGAATTGATACAGGTAAAAATCAAGTCTATTTTGTGTTTTTAAAACAAGCTCCATAGCTCGACTATATACCTTACACGAACTGGAGTGGGCTGCCATGTGCCATGGAGGGCCAAGTCTGCAGGTTTTCTTTCCAACCAGAATGTGCACCTGGTGATTTCACTGATTCCTCCCTCTGAAAGCGAGGTAATCAATGAAATCAGCTGCTGTATTTAGTTGAAATGAAAACCTGTACACTACTGGCCCTCCATTATAGTTTCTCCAGTTTACAGTTTCTCTGGCAACAACGCAGACTGCTGCAAATTACAAAATTGTGCGATACTGGTGGCCCACATTTTATGACTCCATGTTGTCTATAGTCTGATAGAGTCCCTAAACATGGAAAGCAAATTATAACACATAAACCAAAACGTTCGATACCAACTTCCCATTCATGATGATAGGGCTCTACTTTGGCTGGTTGCGATTCAACAGCCCATGGGCGTTTTGAAAGATGGTGCCCAAGTGCCAAGTTTCCTTTTATAGTCCAAAGTGTCTGTCATTTTTTTCAGCTCAGAAAATAATTCCTCTTCAAGCATTAAAGTTTTCATCACTTGTTTAGATCTCCGATATATATCTCTCTTTTGTTTTCTCTCATAGATAAATGAAGAATTCATGAGTATAACAACTTTGCCACTTCAAGCCAAGTTCCTGGCACAACTTGATAAATATACAGCTAACTTACTTAAGGTCTTCAGCAACAGAGGTGGAGCTGCTGGAAGGAAGATCAAATTACTCATGGCTCCGACAGCTAAGGCAAGTGCATTAAACTGTTGCATTATTTAGCCCAAGTAAAATCTTTTTTTCCATGTAACACTTTAACAGGCTTCTGACATTGCTGACAACTGAAACTAATCATTTTTTTAGTTCCATGTCTTTTCACTATGTCTTTTGTTGCAATGCTTCTACTGGTATGACTGCGTAATACCGATTTCTGCTGCAGATTTCGCAAATCTGATAGCTCAAACAGAAGGATACCTTGGGCATCAACATGCTGTGTCTCTAGTGAAGTGTCAATAAAGTAACTACAGGGGTGAAAATAAGAGGGCTATGAAGTGTCGCCGCTGAAACGTTCACTTATAGCCTCTCTTTGGCGTTTGAGCAACTTTATAAAACTCTTGAACATGTAATGGCTCCTTAATTAGCAAGTTGACTTTACATAGACGGCATATCTTTTCAATTTCTCCTGACATTGTGTTGTTTGGTTTGTTCACCGCTCCAGGACATGCGCGTTAAGGCCCGAACATACTCGGGCAGAACATACACGGAATGGAATCCGCGGAGGTCCGCGCGGACTCAAAGCGGACGTCCGCAAGCCCTGTGCGCGCAAAGCTCAGATTTTACGACCGCGCGGACTCTGCTCCGCGCACCAGTGACTGCTCGGCATGTATTTTTCACATCGCGGGGATTATTCATGGACATTTTTACAGGAAACTACAACGCGGAAGTGCGCTCGACTATGAAAGCCCGAATGACTGCGGACATTCCTCGCGGAGTCCGCTCCGCTTATAGTATGCCCGAATATGCTTGTGTCGAGTGGGTGGAGGCATTTCAGTAATTAACTTGTAATGTTTTCAATTTCAAAATGGTCTCTGTTTTTCACCATTAGAATGCCAATCATGAGGAAGCTGAGAGAGGGATCGCACAGACCACCATGGGGATTTATGTGATTCGCAAAGATGGTGCTGATGCAGTGGACAAGCCAGAGGATGCTGGAGTGGTCATTGAGGGTGTGGAACTGCTACACAACCTGCAAAGTGTCTCTTTTGGATGGGCCATGCTTTTTGGCCTGATCTACACACTCAGCCTGAGCTATCCGCAGGAACTCAAATTCACATTTGAGTTCTTCCAGAAAGTGTTGATGAACATGAATGGAAAGAAACTGTCCCCAAAGGTCCAAACACTTAAAATTAAGATGCTTCAGTGAGCTCATCAGTACAGTGTCAGACAGTTGAGCACATTTTGGCTTGGTGTCCTTTACTATTCACTACTCATGTGGTTTGAGAAGAAAACCCAACAAACAAACACTGGAAATAGATTTTCTATTTTTTGGCGTTGTCTATTGCCACTTTCATGTGTGAACTTGCTGATTCTTCTTAAGATCTGCTGTTGGAGGGATGGAGCATTTGGTGGAGGAAACTGCTCTTGGACCTTGTGGCCATTTTTTTGCATTAAAATTGCGTAACATTATCTTTGTTACATATGTCAATGGAGAGGACAGAGCAAAACCATTCATATGACAGCTTTCATGAACTGAGTGGTAACAGATAAATCACCTTTTTGTTCCGCAGTGACAGAAAGTAGCGACGGGGACTGTCATTTCTGTGAAAATGTTTTTGCATTTAATGCTACTGACTATTCTGATACCTCAGCGAAAGTCTGTTTTGAAACTGAAGGATGTTTACAATGGACACATCTCTCCTCCACCCTCGTCTTGTTTCTACAGCCCCTGGAGCTGTGAGCTGCCTCCCAGATTGACTCAGGCTGACGGTCATTTAGGATGTACACATAATATATTAATATTAATATTTGTTATGATTTCCCAAAACTTAGTTAACATTTCTCACCTGTGTGCTGGATGTATGGGCTCCAGCAGTTTGACCCGACCGACCGGACGCCATCATCGCAAGCGAAGTGGACATTACGCTGCGTTCACAGTGCTATGTGGAAATCGGACATATGAGCACTTAAAATGTGGCTGTTGAACTGCAAAATCTGGCATAATTTATTGCTCTTATACCGCAATTGGTGCTCGGTACTGTCTAAAACAGATTTCTAAATGGAAGTTTGTCACTGGCATCAATTTTTACACTGCCAGTCACATGAATATGGTGTATGTAAGTGTTGAGTCAGAATTTTTTTAGTTCCTACGTTCCCTGAAGGCACTGTCACTCA
This sequence comes from Epinephelus fuscoguttatus, assembly GCF_011397635.1. Lineage (NCBI taxonomy): Eukaryota > Metazoa > Chordata > Actinopteri > Perciformes > Serranidae > Epinephelus > Epinephelus fuscoguttatus. Next base: position 14,547,519 of record NC_064755.1, on the reverse strand, counting down.
TGATTCTACACCCCTCTCAGCTGATGCCACACCCCCCACGCCACATCAGGGTCAAAAGTCTGAAACTCAAAAAACAGATTTGAAACTGAAAAAAAAAGATCTGAAAGTGATAAAAAGATATGAAAGTGAATCTGAAAAGATAAAACATGCAACTGAAAAAAATAAGACCTCAAATGTCAAAATATATATGGAAGTGAAAAGTGAAAATAAATTATTCATTCGAAAGAATTACCAAAGTGAATCAAAATTATATTTAACCTGAAAAAACGTTTCATATACTTATTTTTATTTTGAATACATTGTTGTATTTTTCAAAATTCAAGATCAACACATGAATTTTCATGTAGCTCCATATGAACACAGCTTCGCAAAGTATTGACAGCACAGGCAGGCACAACAGAAAAAATCCTCTAATACCATCTTGACAAGGTTTAATAGGGACACCGCAGGCACTCTGCAATCATTTGGATGGACAGAAAGTCACTGAACCGTTCTGAACTATCTCTCTCTGACAGACTGAAAACCAGACGAGGGGAGGAGGGCTTGTATCTGTGGTACAAACATAACTTAGTTCACCAGCAGAGCAGGTCTGACTGAAGACAGACAGGAAAGGGTCCACTGGCCTCTGTGTCTCCTTCTCTCTGTCAGCTCTCTGAATAATACAAAAGCTTCTACAACAATGTCCACTCAATGAGTTACTGCGGGAATGTAGCACACACAAGAACAAATTGCCTTCCCTGTAGATTTACTCTCTTGAACTCGTTCATATTTAACTCGAGAGTAGAAAAACTTCATTAAACAACTGCCTTCTCTGGCAAACCATTTGACATTTGGTTAATCTATTGAGACAAACATGAGTAACGCTGACCAAGCTTTTCAGCTACTGATCACAAAATCATCAAAACACTATATTCTAGCAATTACTAATGAAATTCAGCATGGCATAGCACAATCCACACCCTGACCAGTCACCACAAACCTAATTAAAGTAAGGGAAATAATAAAGAAAGAATGATGATAAGGACCGAAAAGCCACTTAATTCTTTTGCATCTACCACATCATCCGTTCCATTTCACTCTCCCTCCCTCCTGCTAAACTGTTTAGATGCTTCCCAGTGGAGAGGAATTTTCAGAGGGGATGTTGCACAATGTCAGATTAAAACAACACCGGCACTGTGTGGAGAACGGACGGCTCGCGACCAGCCATGCGTTACAGGGGTTATTTGTGGCAACAACGACTGCGATTTCTGCCCAAATTCATGTCTGTCTGGCTGTAAACTTTCCAGACATGTTCAGGAGAGGTTCACTGACTGACCTCGGTGGACAGTAGTGTACATTTTCAATCACACAAAAATGGAACATCTGACCTGTAAGAATGGGCTCTTAATTGGCCCCTTCAGCTGCCAAAAAAATGTCCACGTAAACATATTTTTACTTAGAGCAGTCCAGGCGAAGAAAAACAAAATAACAAAGTAATTAATGGTTAAATATACCGGACAATGTGACAACAAAATAACTGAAAATGTGTGAGACAGAGATAAGCAATGAAAAGTGCAATGAAAAGTTAAAAAGACAATGTGGTTTAGGTCATTTTCATTGGGGCAGGCAGGATTAAGATAATACCTTGTGTTGCTGTATAGGCTGATCTTTTTTGTGCATTTCGCTGAGAAATTTAAATTCTTGATCTCATCTTGAAGATGTACACACACTATTGCACAAAAATGCCTGAATACACACAAAAACACTAGTACACACATGAGAATCACAACGTCCAGTGCAATCACTGTTACTGTAGGATCTGCAATAGCCTCTGCGTGTATGTTTGCCGCAGGGGATTGGGGCATATTGCAAAAGGATGTACATCATATTATGCATTCCAGTTATTTGTTTCTTTTGTATCATCTTTTCAGCTTACATATTTAATCCAGTTTTGGGTTTGTTGCTTCACTGCCCAGTTTGTTGTAAATACATGTGCTATTTTCATCTCTCACATGCAGTGAATTAAAAAAATAAATGAAGTCGTAACAAAGGGCTACCTTGTTTCTTTGGTCCCTGACAGCACTGCAGTGGTCGCTCTAAGCTGTGTTTGGTCACATCCATCAAAAACAAAAACGCCTGTCTTCATCTTCTAATGCATATCTATTCAGAGAGGCGACTGGAACATTCATTTGCATAATATTTTGTGTATTACAAAAGTCGTTCATGCAGAAACACCATTCACAAGTCAACAGCTTACAGTCGCTTGTCTGAATGCCTAATGCTGAGGCATTGTGCGCATTTTAATAGAGGTTTCCTTCTGGCAACTACAGAGAGTGTGCTACAGTCTGCATGGTTGAAAGCTCAGATTAATGTGATAGTAGGACATTTAGCTTAGCACAAGTACTGGATATTTATTAGACCAGGAGCATATCCTTGTAAAAACAGAAAAATAAACCTCCACCAACATTCTGACCTTAACCACCTTTTTCACTAACAAAAACACAAACAAAATCATATTAAGGGCAGGGCAGTATACTGATATTATTACCTCTGCCAAGGAGGTTATGTTTTCGCCGGCGTTGGTCTGTTTGTCTGTTTGTTCATTTGTCTGTTTGTTTGTCTGCAAAATAACTCAAAAAATATGAACAGAGTTTGATGAAATTTTCAGGAAAGGTGGATAATGGGACAAGGAACAGATGATACAATTTTGGTGGTGATCGGTTGAAGCAAAGTGGATAAAATAATAAATAAAGTCTATGGTCTGACAGACTCAGCAGCAATTAAGACGGTGAAAATAGCGCCATCTGGTGGTCAGAAAGCACATCTTGTTCTACTTGCTAAATGTAATTCTAAAGTTGAAATTAATGTTCTGTGTTGGAAAAAAGAAAGTGACAAATACAAAAAAGCATATTATATTCTGTGTTGGTACAAAATAAAAACTAAATAAATACACCACAGTGTCTCCATGGTGAAGGCATATATAACCTAATAATGATAGTGATGCAAATAACCTAGTTGTGATGCAGACTGCAAAATATGATGCAGAGGGGGAGGGAATATCACTTATTTAGCGGAGGTCTGCACTCTCTGAGTGCTCTTCTAGTATTGATATTGTGATATGAGAGTAGATATCATTTTAGATTAGATTTAGAGTTTGGATTTCATAATATAGTAAGTGTTGCATTTTCCTGTTGTTAAAGGCTGAATTACAGCAAAGTGATGTAATTTTCTGAACTTCCCAGACTATATCTATCAGTCATTATACCCACAATACTGCTGACTGTTCATTAAAAATTACAAAATAAATATTTAGCAAAAGCACCAATAGTCAAACCTACAATGTGGTTGCAATATCAATATCAAGGTATTTGGTCAAAAATATTTTGATATTTGATTTTCTCCATATTTCCCAGGCCTACATTAATGATATACATTTCATCCCTTTTAACTCTGACCTCACATAACCTTGGTGTTCGTTCACAGAATAGGTTGTTGCTTCACACTCACACTGAACTAGGAAGAATGTCATTCTCTTACAGTGCACTTTATACATGGAATAGTCTGCAAAAGACCTTAAACTTGGACACTATGCCACCTTTATGGCTGTTTAAATGCCTTATTTCTGATCTTGTTTTAATTGAGTGTAAATGCTTTTAATCATAAATCTACACCTTAGCATATTGATCACCCTGTGTATCTACATTTAGCGATCATTTATTGCTATTGTTCTTTGTTGTTTCGTATGATTTCATTTCTGTAATAACTAGTGTTTCTTTGTGTACTTAGTGATTCTTTTTAATGTATTCATACTTGGCATCATTGAAAATGAGGGTCACCTTCAACTGACTTACTGAGTCTAAAGTAAAGGTTTGAATGAACGAATGAATACATTTGTCTATTACAAAATACCCTTTTTCATAGGATGTTTTAATTTAATACTATTTAATTTCATGACAGACTTGTTTCCCAGCCAATCAAATCCCCCTTGCCTCTACGATGGCTCCACAACTGCTATTAACTTAGCCAACTAGCTCCACTTAACTAAAACAAGAAATACCAACTGTTGCTGTAAATACAGCAAACAAGCAAAAGTACTGGAAACCTCATTTACATCATCACGGCTATATATGCAACCTAGCTAATCAGCTAACTAGCTAGGCTGGATTTTGCTACTTGGTATCAAAGTGGTGGTCGTGGCAGTGTTGTGACTCAGGAAGATAAATTCATTAATTAAAGCAGGAGAAAGTGGTGTTGGGTTGCTCTGTTTAAGCATTCCAGTAGGATTTGCAGGGCATGAATCTTGTCATCTCCTGTCATTATAGAGGTATGTTCTGAACCGTTATCTGTTGTCCATGTCCATTAAGAGCATATTTGAACCCTCTCTCCAAAATAAACTCCAATAAAGATATTACTGTAAAAAAGAGAATGGCTAAAATCACAATTAATGACTTTTGATACAAAATTCTGATTTTAATACACTTTTATTTAGTATTAATAATTTAAGAATTTATTGCCTCATTTATATAATCCTATCTTGTGTATTAACTGTATAGCTATTATAGATTCTTACTCATATGATGGCCTATTCATGATTATAATTGATTTTTAGCTTATTAATCTATTCAGTTTGTTTATTTTTTAAGTTCGACTTATTATGGCTTGTTTACTGCATGTTTTGACAGTGTATTAAAAAACAGTAAAGAAAGAGAGAAAGAAACAAAATAAAACAGTGATTTGAGAGAGAGAAAAATGCTTTTTAGTCATGGTCTGGTTGGCTTGCAGCAAATAATAATAATCTTTGGGCAAGAACACTTTTTCCTCTGAGTTTCTGCCGCTGTAGCACTTCTGAAAGTGGGCAGCTTTGACCTTGCTAGTGAACCATGACTGTGTTTTCCCACAACTGATTGCTTCCTCACAGAGTGTATGTGTGTGTTCTTTCTAGCCTCTTGACCCAGACCAGGTTTAACTAATGAGCTCTATTGGCATTAACGACCCACAACAACAACTCTGTGAACACCCGACCTGTGCTATATACTAATGGATTCTACATCCATATTCGTTTCATAAAAGAACAACTCTTGGGATCCTAGAGAGCTTTATACCCAAGTCAAAACCTTCACACTGCACATACTGTGTGATACTCCTGTTAATGGACAGAAAAGGTCCATTCAAACATCTTTTAACCATGTGCTGGTGAAGATGTTCAGCTTCACAACAGGAAGATTGATGGCCCACTCCTGTGTTTGTTTGTGTGTATCCTGACAGAATGCCATGTATCTATCAGTACAGTCAGTACATGATGTCTCCACATCGAACAACATTTGTTTCAGTTTCAAGTCCACTGACAGTTCTGACATGCTGTCAATCCCACACATCCGCCGTCACCATCAAGTCTACCTTTTAACATTCATTCTCACTCTAGTGCCTCCGTCCACATTTGTCCCTACGAGTCATTGGCAGACGCCTGCAGCTCTGAGATAAATGAGGGAGTCAGTGAGCCACATTTCCCTCAAAAAGACTTCCATTCAATCAGATTCAAAGCCCAGCTTTCTACCATGACTGCACCGCACTGCATGTATATATACATGTATATGTGTTTGCTTGTGTAATGGAATGAATGGAATTGCACCAAGACTATATGATCATTTCATTTCACATTCAAGTGTTATTGTCCAATTCAAAATTGACTAAATGAAATGTTAAGGTTTTTATTTGTGTGCAGAGAGTTTATCTGATATATAATACATAAAAGCAAAACGAAGTGCAGTTCACTGAACATCAATTCCTCCTTTTATAGAATTTTGCATACATTTGCCATATTATAATATACTGTATATAAATACATAGCTATGGCTGGAATACTTTATTTATCCCTATGGAAAACTGCATTACACCATAAAACACCACAAGGACCCATAAAGAGATAAATATTTAATAAAATCATAAATAACTAAAATCTTTACCACAAACTGTACTTAAAAACTAGGACCATGCTTTAAATATATATAACGATGGTCTCTTTTATATTCTGAGCATGAATAGTACAAGTCTAGCAGATACTATATATTGTAATTATTGATATGGCGAGGTGCCTAACTGGAATATGGCACACTGGTGTTGGAAGAACATTCTTACATTAATAACATGACAATGATTTTTACTATACTGCCCCGCTCTAGGCTTACGTAAATGTCAGCAGGATTGATTTTCTTAGTCTCTCTTCACTTTGGTCTCACACGCTTTTCTAAAGTTCATCATAGATCCTCTTGGACCCAGGTCACCCAAACCCAAAGTGCATAAGTTAATGTATTAAAAAGAGAGAGATCCGATCTGAAAGTGACCCAAGGACAGTTAGAACCAGTCCAAAACAGACCAGAGAATAATTGGACCCATTTCATAATGCAGACGGAAATAGGCAACTTATGAAAACGCTGGAGGCAGCATGGTTTTCCACCTCTTGATGAGCAGCTGCAGTCTCAACGAGTGCAACATTTTACCCTGCGTTTCATACGTCACACTCACTATCTCGCCACTTTTTTCTCCTGTGACTATAAAAATGCAGCACATAATAGTCTGCTTGGATCCACTCAAGTATTAGACATATTCACACACAGACCTAGGACACTCAACAACCTTTCAAACCTGATTGAATTGAATATAATGGGGTTGAACTGGCCTTGACATAGGTCCTGGTCCAGGGTCAGCTCTCAGTTACCAGGAACAGAGAGGACCCAAAGACTTTTACCTCTGTTTACCTTTTGATGTCCTCTTAATTGTTCTCTTTTCATTCTCCATCTCGTTCTCACAGCCCCTCCTCCCTCTCCTCTCCTTGTACTTTTCTTCTCCTGCTTCTATCCAGTACTGTAAGTTCCATTAAGCAGAGAAAACCAGAGATAAAAAAGCCCTTCATTGGCATTGTCCTTCAGTCGTCCTGATAGCATCCATATAAGCCTCTGTATCTTGCCCCGCATGCTAGCCAAATCCCTAAATGACACAAATCATTTCAAGATCACACAAGATCGTTTGTGTCTGCAGGTGGTTTGGCCTTAAGGAACCTCAGAGTTCTCTTTTTGAAGTTCATTGCTTGTTTAAGATTTGCTGTCCACAGCAAAATCAAAGTTTGAAGCTCTTTCAAAGAAAGTGCTGCTCTTCTGTTTCATGTGTTTTTCAGAGGTTATCCTGGTATGATGAGTGAGCTTATTCTTATTATGGTTGATGAGCTGTTATCTACTTACGCCAAACACCAAGGCTATTTTCATCTCTGGCAGCAAAGACATGACAGACACAGAAGTATTTCATTGCTAGAAAGATGGTCTTTTTATAAAACCGATGCAGTAGAAAGACGCAAATACGTTTTAAATTGGTGCGACATAACCAGAATATACACAAAAAAGGACTGTGGCATTTGTTTTTGCTCAAGAGGTAGAAAACCTGCAACTCCTAGAATGCATTGTGCAGCACTAGACCAGTGCTGTATTCCCTTTACCTCAGAAGTCAGAGGTCAGAGCTGGGAATGACAGCACATACGAGTTGACTGTGTTGCCCCTCATTGACCCCCGTCAGCATTTTTTGGGCCAATTTAGCATGATGAATTGCCATCTGCATCTGTGTCTGTCAGTTAATGAAATAAATCTTAACTGGTTGTTAAGCTCAGTGCACAAGAAGAGAAACAGAAGTGAGGAAAGTAAACAAACAGCTAAGGTAAAGAGGGAGTGAGGTTGAAACAAACTTGTTACAAAATGTAAGATTATTTTTCCTTAGCCACTGAGCTTTTCAGCAGAAATGATTTGTGATGGTTTGTGTTAGTGTTTACTGGTAAATGGTAAATATGCTCTGTTCTCTCAACATTGGATTGTGTTGTTAATGTGCTAATAGGCAAACTAGTGTCAAGACGGTCTTTCGGCTTCCCGTTTTGAATGGCGATTGGTATGGAGCTATTCTCTCTCATGCAGGTGCAGAATATTCAAGGTGCCTGGCTGTTGGCTGAAGTCTTTGTGGTGTGTTCATGTGCAATTTTTCGGCCAGGACAAAACTACATCAGGCGATGCAGCAGGTGGCCTTTGTCGCCCTTGGTTCTCTGGAGTTGGTTTGATGTGTCTGGGCCTTTAGCAATACCAATTGATAAGAACACAAATGCTGTGTTTTGCACATACAAACATAGTAGCAACATATCCACAATGAAAGTTGGACAGGACTGTGTGTACAGCTGATTTAATGAGATACAAACAACACGTAAGTGCTAATAAACAGTATATCACTGCAGGTTTTATTACTGTTGATGCACGGAGCAGCCATCCAGGAATTTAAGTGTTGAGGTTGTGAGGTTCCTCTGACTTATTGAGTCGGAAATTAACTCAATAAGTCACTGAACATTCCAGTTTAAATTTAAGACTGGGAACTCAAAAATTCAGACTTTCCAGTGCAAATCGAAGGCACCACAATAAATGCTTCCACTGCTGGGTGATGTAATGTAAGTTTCTCATCTGGAAGCAATATGGGGGGCAGCTGGTAACAAACAGTGCACTAAAATATGTTTCTGAAAACAGTTTGGGCGAGAAACAGATGATGCAGAATCTTTGTTAATATTTGATCAGAGACAGAGAGAGAGACCCGACTCTCTCCCTTAATCTGCTCCTACACTCTTTGGGTCTCATTCATGAAGCGTGAGCAGAAGGAATTTGTGTGTAAACTGTTCGCAGACAGAAATTTACGTGCATGTCCGCATTCATCAATATTTTAGTAGCTCCGATCTTTTCGTAGCCACTAACAAAATCTACTCTTGCTCCTGACCACTTGTAGTGCTTGTGTAAATTTAGTAAAGCACATAAATATTGCTTGTCACTATTGGAAATTACAATTTTAATTCGTATCGCGCTCTGTTATGTAAACAATACACAGATGCCTTTGAAACACGTAATCTAAACATGACAAAATATTAAAAATATAACATATTTAGTTAAATTAGTTGGCAATTAGCAGGTTTAAGATCCAGATTAGGTTCATGATTGTGAATTACAGTATCTTAGGGCTGGGCGGCATGACCTAAAATTTATATCACAGTATAAATCGAATCCCTTCACGGTAACGGTATATATCGCGGTATAAATTTAAGTGTAAAAGTTATAATAGAAGTATTTCTGAATGGGTTTTGTAGTGCCTTAGCAAAGCTAAATTGATAAAAAAAAAACCAACAAACAAAAGCAAAGATATAATGTATTTTTTAGAGCATTTATTGTGCAGAATGCAGATCTCAAAACTCAAAATTAAAACCCAGTACTCTATGGTGCAAAATGTCCCCTGGGATCTATATGAAAAGGTAATTTCCTTCTTTTAGCAAAATCCTAAATGACTGAGTTGTGTTTTTTCCACCTGGACCTTTATGCTCTGCCATTTCTCCTCTAATCATCACGCTGTAACCTGTGACAGGCTGTTATGATACCACAACTATCACACATTCACATACGGAGTTTTTTGTGGAGCCCCTAGCATCACATAGGTTTACATTACCAAAGGTTTATGACAAACTCTCTTGCCGAATGTGACGACCCTCTCTGCCCTGCCTGCCTTGTTGTGTTCTCCCTTGCAGGTAGCAGTGGGCGTGGCTGCGGGTAATCAGGGAAGTGGCAGCACCTGAGCTCAGTGAGCTTTTAAAAGCTCTGGCTGCTCACTGCTCTTTCTCTTCTCCTTCCTGAGGCAGCATTTGGTTTTGGGTTTGGTTTTATTTTAGTTTCTGCACTCTACAACATCACACATACATTGTTTCACTCATGCCCTCACCTACACCACTGACTTTACTGATTGCAAACACCATGTTTAGTTAGGTTCTTTTTCTTATGTTTATTTTTTAGCAAATAAAATCCTTTAATTGGCTTTCTTTGCGTATGTGTCTCCCTCTTTGTCATGGCCGTGCGGCCCGGTTCGTGACAAGAAAACCAACTCCCGTGTGCGCACGGCGAGAAAGGAGAGGGAGAGACGCTGTGCTGCTGCCAGAGGAGACACTGAATGAGTTCCCTCTGAGCGGTAAGCCGCTAAAAGAGTCTGAGAAGTCCGGGGCTGTTCATAAGACATTAACTCACTCACTCACAACTTCTCCAGCAACACATGTTGTACGTGCTACGCTAAATCACGGACGTGAACCAGCTCCTCTTGCTCCGCTGTCTCTGTGCTCGCAGCCATTTTCACACTGAGGCAGGTGCGATGACATCATTGACGATAGGACGGTAGAGCGCAAATCTCTACCGTGGGCCAAATTTATATCATTTCTACCGTCTACCACATATACCGTGCAGCCCTACAGTATCTATGTAAATTGACTCAATAGATTACATGTTCTTTCTACATGTTGAATGATGATAATAAAAATATCCGTAAGGACAGCTGGATCACAGCCTCTTTGGCCTCGGTGCCTGGGTTCAGCAGGGGCAGCAGGTGGTGGAGCCACGAAGGAGCACGCGCCAGCTGAAAGAATGATTTGAGACAACACGTTGTTTTTTTGTGGCTTTTTGATCATTTGAATGAATAAATCTGATTTGAAAAATGTTTAATTTACGTTGTATAAAACAGAGCTTTAGGCTATTAAGATTCAAATAATTTGAAGATGATGCACACAGAACTGCTGTAGGCTATATGTTACCCATATCATTTGTTAAAATAAATGTTAATTAGCTCTACATTCCGACAGCCATCACTGATTTAGAGTTTATCCATTACGCACAAAACATCTCTGGTTTCCCGTTCCCACTTCATTCAAAACCCCACAAATGAATCTTCTGTTTGTTTGGTGACCGCTGTATTTTTTTGTGTGTGCTTATGCGTTTCTTTGCCTCCAGTTTCATATCAAACCATTTACGCTTCACCTCTGACATGGTTCTTTGTACTACGGACACAACATTAACAGCCTCTGTTACCTCCCTCCAGGCCTTCGCTTTGCTTGTCCCTATCACACCACTACTAACTGAAGAAAATAAAATGTTTTTTCTTAAGTCCACTTCACCCAAAATTATTTCAATCTCTGCTTCGGCCATGACTGACAGGTCGACTGGATGCACCTACACCTCCTTATATGGTGGTCATTGGATATTCATGGGCGGGGATTTATGCTAATTGCTGATTACCGGGAGCGCGCTGTCACTTTACGATGGATTGGCATTCATGATCACATACACGTGTTTACGATCAAATCTGAGTTTCCCGCAGCGTTCCTGAATCCGGAGTAGGTTTTTAGTAGCGTAGGCTTTTATGTTCAAATCTACACACAGATTAACTCACATTTCATGAATGAGACCCTTTATGTCTAGATCTGGAAGTACAATATGTAATTCGACAACAGCCCCAGAGCCAGCGAAAAAATATTCTGGTTTCGCACCATCCAGCGGATTTAAACTGGGAGAAATGCAGAGAGATCTGGGCTCTGACAAGATGGGGGGAAGTTTAACATTGTTTATTTACACATATGACCCACACTGTTATGATATAAAGCTGCTTGGAATTGGCAAAGTATCCCTTTAATCACAGCACTAGACAGTTTCCCCAAATCATTCATTTTTAACAATTCTTTATTAATAATTTTGTACATTGAAACTTTAGGGACGATGACAGGCTGATCTGACTCTCATTTTCACTAGCAGTAGAATAATTGCCCAAGGAACATCAGGAGATTCAAATGAGGCAAAACGTCCCACTTTTATTAGCGCTTTCAAACCAGTGTTGGCAGCTCGTGCTGTCAGACTGGTTGTGAATGCTCGTTTGATAGCAGAACATCAGAGCATTGCACTGACGCTGAGCTGACAGTGAGATGGAAAGTCCATCTTTTCAGGCTGTGCCTATAATTGTAACAACATACAATGTAGTACATCAGTATGTGAACACTAACACATTTGTTATTGTTCTGGCTTTACTCCAGCAGGCTGGATTAGTAATGACACAGTAACTATGACATTAAAGTGCTGGCTTTCAGCTTTAACCGTGTCTGATGTTCATATCTGTATTGACCTAACAATGTTGGACTAATAACAAACTGTTAACTTTTTTTATACAGTCCTGCAATTGAAGGACAATGAGATTCTTGACAGGTGCCAAGTCACTTACATGCTTGTTATTCAACACAAGCATGTCAATTATGAAGCAACCTATGATTGACGTAATCATTTCAATAAGATTCTTGAATTACGGGGCGCCATTCAGCATTTCGTTATTCTCATGCTCCTATAAGTGCTCAAAGTCACTTTTGGAAAACTCTCTTAACTGCACAAACTTGCCATAAATTACTTGTTTTAATTTGATGAATGCCAACTGTTCATGAGGAGGTGGACTTTTATGAGACTTGATCATTTGCATAATCAGCACCCAAAAAAAAAGCTACAGTGTAATATAAGGCCACCTGTTCTGCTTCATTTGTGTGCAAGCCAAGTTCATTCTCATTTAGAGTTACTGCCTCACGGTTGTATGCCTCGGAGAACCAGTCAAGATGCACTGACTATATACATTCCATATCTGTGAAAACATCAATGCTTCACACAGATCTTCTCCCTGGTAGCACAGAGGATCTATACAATCAAAGATCAGTGTCACTAATTTAGTATCTCACCAAACATCTCTCTTCTGTTCCTGAGTTATGACGCTGAATAATGACCAGAAAACGGTTTTTGCATAGCACCATGATGTCAAAGTGAAGCTGACCTTTGGTATATAAAATGTCATTTGTATGAAATTTTGTCATAATTATATTATGAAATCTTGAGTAATGGCCAAAAATATGTTTTGTGTGGTCACAGTGACCTCTGTCCTTTGACCACTAAATTCTAATCAGTTCATCCTTGAGTCCAAGTGGACATTTGTGCCAAATTTGAAGACTCTCCCTCAACGTGGTCTTGATATATCCCACTCACCAAAATGTGATGGATGGGGTCACAGTGACCTTGACCTCTAACCACCAAATTCACCAAATTCTAATCTGTTCATACTTCAGTCCAATGGGAAGTTTGTGCAAAATTTGAAGACATTTTTTCAAGGTGTTCTTGAGATATTGCGGTCACAAGAATGGGATGGATGGACAAACAACTCAAAAACATATTGCTGAGGCCTTGGCTGTTGCCAGCACTGAGGCATAAAAAGGTAAAAATATGAATTTCACACTACAAAGCTTTAAATCCTGCTGTTGAAAATCAGCAGAACAAAAGCATTTAGCAGTGTCAGTAGTGGTGTTAGGGGAACCAAAACAGTTAGAAAATCTAAATACAGCTGACATTATAATATCATGTGCTATCATATGGTTAACAGAAAATTAATTTTGCAATTTATAGTTGATGTTGGCTGAATATTTTAATTCCAAATTATTTCTGATATAACTGTTCAGTCAAACTTCTTATTTTCCCCCAATGGACGCAGACTATCTGTACATGACTCGTACAAGGTCTGGTCCACTTACAAATTTTGTTCGTAAGAGAAAATTCAGGGCACAAAAAGACTGACAAATGCAGCAAGTTTTCTTTCAGGCTACTTTGATTATAGCAGACATAAAAGCGTTCTGAAAGGCTGGAGTGTTGGTTTAATGGATGATGGAACTGTGTGTCTTATGGATGATAACTGGACAGAGTGTTGAAGCCAAAGTGCTGAGATGCAGTGACCTTGAGGCTGAGGATGGTGGAGTGGAGTGGACGGAATTGAGGAGGTGCAGAACAGGTGGACGGAGACAGAGTATAAGATATAATTAACTACACTTGGGCTTTCTTGTTCTCTCTCATACACTCTCTCACAGACACAAACACATGTTGGAGAAGTGGGTGTAAATACAGTACAGTAGCTCATGATGTAAATATAGACAAAAGTACATAGAGTCTGTTTCTCTTTCACTTTCTCTGCCTTCTTCCCTCTTGTTTAAGACGCACACACACTCACAGAGTCAAAGTTAATCCCAGCTGTGTGTAAAGTTGATCAGGTCTGATAATCTGCTGTTGACCAGATGGAAGAATCTGAAGGTCCAGATAAGAAAACGACAGCGCAAGTGACCACAAGGGTCCAAACAATTTATTAGGGTCTAGTAGGGCAGACACAGTATCAATAGGAGGCTTTCTTCCTATAGAGATAAGCAGGTGTAAATAAAAGATAATGGGAATGGGGACAGTGTCAGAGGGGGCAGATGGACTATTATTAGCAGCAGAATTACGTTGTGTATGTCAAAAGCTTTCCGGATCAAACAACGTGACCTTCATAGCCGAGATGATGGTTCGTGATGTGGCACGTCTGCTGCTTTTACTCAAAGATGAGTTCACATTTAACATGATTTTTCTTTGTGAGGGTTTTCTGATCTGATTATGTATATTGACGGTTCAATTTAACGTTTAACCCACACTGGCATCTGAATACAGCCTACGGCCCTTGCGGAACCATTACAAGGCAATGATTGCCCTGGGCTTGTGAAAATAACATTATGTAATTACTGGGCACATCAGGGCACATAATTCCTAATGTTATGAAGACAAAGGAACACACACTTGCTTACATAACAGGCAGTGTTCATAAACCCCATCAATCATATCATTCAACGCTTGAGATCCATCCCACTTACATGCAGTGTACCATATAGGCTCTACACTGTATGGGTGTGATCGGAACTATGATCTGATGTGTTTAGAGGGAAATATATGAGACAATATGAGACCTAACAACTGCAAATGACAGATAGCACAAAAAACATTATGGAAGTGTGGCACATAAATAAGGCAATGACAGGAAAATGATGACTGAGATGTGAATTACAAATGCATGCTATCATACGGTAAACAAATATTTATCCTAAATTAAATTAATCTAAATACTCACACTTAGATAAAAGCTCAAAGTGTGCCCTGAGTTGCAACGGAATAGTCAGGATCAGAAGCTGACAGTGCGATCTTCAGATATTCATCTTTTGATTTTGGAAGGCAATTTGCACTAGATAACCAATTTTGTATAATTTACGAGACAGCCACTGACTTCACATACACACAGTAGCTAGTCGATTTTAACATTCTGCTCAAGCAATGCAATAAAAAAACAGGGAACATGATGCAATGACTGAAAATGCTGAGTGATCCCAAGGAATCCCGAGAATTAATTGTTTTCTGTGGCCTGGTCTCTCTCAGGAATTCACACACACACACACACACACACACACACACAGACAGTAGTGGCGTGCACGGCCACAAACAAATCTTCATCCTCTTCCTCAGGGTACAATTACTTCATCACCCAGCCTGAGCCAATAGTAATTAACGCAGCAGTGCCTCATTAAAAGTCATTATTTAGATAGAATGTCCAATGACCTCCCTCAACACGCAACTGGCTACTTTTCTTTGTTCCCTTCTCACTGTGTGTGTAGAGCTACCACTCTAAGATGATGTCCATGCCAGTGTATTGGGGCTGTTTATACCTGTACCTTTTAATTCAACTATAATACTAGGTGAGTGGCAGTGTGAGGCAGGTGCTTACAACAGGTGCAGGTTTCAGTAAGTTAAATTTAAGACTTTTTAAGACCTTTTTAATGCCACCTTGAATGGAATTTAAGACCGAAAAAACTATAAATATAAGCGATGGTTGGAGTATCCCGCTGTACTATAACCAGTGCTTAATTTGTAAAATTAAAAGTGAGGGAACACTTTTTTAAGCAGCGCCAGAGCCGCTTCACTGCGCAACTCCGAATGGAATGGTTGTGACATCTAGTGTTGTCACGGTACCAAAATTGGGACCCACGGTACGATACCAGTGAAAGTATCACTGTTCTAAGTAGTATCACGATACCACAGCAAAAATGAGGCAGATGTGCCTTTTGTCATTTATAAAAACATAAATCACTTTTCTATAATACATCAATGATATTTCAATGGAATAAATTACTTATTGACTTATTCATAGAAAAACAGCATCAATGAGTGATTAACATAGGGGGATTGAAATAAAATAAATAAATAAATAAATAAATAAAATAAAAATCAACCAGCCACCCTCCTCCCCTGACAAGTAAAGAACAGTCCCTCCATAAGTAAAGAACAGTCCCTAAAGTGCGGTGAGGTTTGTGGGCCGTTACCTGCCACAGAGAGAAATGTGAATGGCAGTCATGACGCCAACAAAAGAGGAAATTAGGCTACTGGACCTGGGGTCGGATTTCTCTGTCGCCGCCGGTAAGCCGTTATTTTGCGCCGCAGAGCCGCTGTAGGCTATCTGACCACCATATTCCTATCTGTGACCCCCGTTCAACCCACAACCTGCATGATTCGCCTTTCATTTCTGCTGCTGGTTGAAATCTGTACTTGCACAGCATGCTGAATGATTTATTTTGCTGGCACAAAACTATTTTTAGTCGCAAATGTGAGTAAAATGCTCGCACGTAGAGCTCTGTGGAAAACAAATCACTGCCGACAAGTAAAAAGTCATAAATAATAACTTTCACTGCTCAAAGATACTCACATGTCTGGAAAACAAACCACTACAGCAGCATATTGAGTGCCAGGTGGCCAGCACGTGCCGTTAAGCCCTTTTCACACAGAGCGCGCAAAGCGCAGACCTCCACCGACGAACCCATTCATTGTGTATGTGCTACCACCAGCGCGCGCCGTTATTGGACGGCGCATGGATACTCACAGAAAGTGCCGCGAGAATAAAAAAAAAAAGAAAAGAAATAAAGTCAGATTAAATATTCCTTCCGCAACAATTTTAAGACCTTTGAGTAATGAATTTAAGGCCAATTTGAGACATTTCTAATGAATTTAAGACATTTTCAGGCCTTACTTTTAGATACATGAATTTAAGACTTTTTAAGACTTTTCAAGGATCCGCGGGTACCCTGTTACAAGGTGAAATATTTTACTCCTGATGACAAACAGCAGAGAGTAAGCAAAAAGGAAAAATAATTACAATAAAAAATTTCAAAAGAATATATTTATAGCACTGTTTGTGTCGATTAATATGAGACATTTTCTTTGCGTTTTAGTAATCCATAGCTTTTTTTTTTAATTTTTTTTTTACCATCGCTACACAGTGAAGATGAAGGAGTAAAAAGAATCCATGACAAACACTGTATCAATCGTATCCTAACAATTGTAATCAGATGCTCAGATTGGGTTTGTATATTTAGCTGTTTACAAAATCTGTACAACAGAGGCAAATTCCCAACAAGAGTATGTTAACTTATGTATGAGAATCCGCTTTTACGTTTGGAACCTCCCGTCTACAACGGGCTTAAGACGTGGCCTCGTTGAGGACTTGGCTCAGATTCCGGAGTCTTCTTCTACTTCTTATCCTGAAGCCTCCTCAGGAATCTGATCCCGTTTGATTCGGCGGTTGGAACCTCTTGCGATCGTATGAACAGTAGTAAATAGAGGCCACTACATGTAGATCTGTTGGTGATACAAACATACAGTCGAGCTGCCATGCTGGTGCTTCACCTACTTGTTCGGGCAAGTGCCTATTTTAGCTTTAAAATTTAAAACAAAGTATAATTTTCATCTTTATGCTTGCTACAATGCTGCAGATGTTATTTTCTTTGCTGTCGTGTGCTGTGGCAGTAGGTAAAGGCAGTCGACGCCAACAGAATCAACAAGCTCATCGGACAGGCTGTTGTCCTGGTGGTGAAGCTTGATTCCTTAACAGAGGGGTCAGAGAGAAGGATGCTGCGTAAGCTGCGGAGTGTCATGATCAATGATTCTCACAGCCTATGTGCTGGTCATGCACAGGCACCTTCAACAACACACTGATAACACCACATTGCACCAGAGAGGGCCACAGGAATCCTTTCTTACTGTGGTAATCAAACTCTACAATTTATCTACCTCATGCAGAAGACAAACAGCAGAGACAGGTGGCTCCAACCTCTTTTTCAGCCCTTTTCAGCTCATTAACATATCTTCGACGTTAACTGCTTACTTTTGGCATATTTATATCTAGTATTCGAACTTTACCGTTAACCTGTTTGCCTTTCTGGCTATGGTTTCGGATAATAAAGTTTTATCTTATCTTACAAGTTTAGTCCCAGAAAATTGATACTTGCAATGAAAACAAAATAATGTTCAGCACTTTTTCAACACCTAATAAGAAGAATAACATTCTATAACACAAATGCTCTGCGTCTCCCTTTTAAATGGCTAAATGCAAATGTTTGATCAAAGTCTGTATTAGTGTTTCTATGTAAACACATCAGATAAGTGGATGTATGGACTTCATTCTAGCTCTGACACACAACAGTAAGAGGACCCAGCTTTACGAATTGAATTGAAAAACTAGAAAACCACCACACAACAGAATCAATCTCATTGTCAACTTTGATTAATGTTGCACACTGACACAAACACATCTAAATAACATACTGGGCCTGACTGGGCCTGTTCTTTGACAACTTCTTAAAGCACTTCTTCAAGCTTTCAGTTCTTGTCTTAACAACTTGATGCAGATGGAAAAGGATCTGAGTATCAAGCATCAAGCATGTTCTTGCTGTGAGGTTACATCAGTGTCCACTTGCTTGCTTCAGCAGTTCAGAGAGAAGAGGAAAAGAGTAAAGAAATATTAATAGGGCTGGTGAGAGAAGGGAGGTATTAACAGAGACAGAGTTGTGGGAGGAAATGAATTAAGTTCAACAAAGAGAGGCTGGAGCATAGAGAGAGGTGGCTGGCTGTAGAGATGTTTCAGCTGCTTCACCGAGAAAGCTCTCAGGGAGTTAGAAAGAGGAATGTTCCCTGTTAAAGTTGATGGGACTCGTTCCAGTAAGATTATTGAAACACACTTCCCGGCAGGGGAAATGAAAGTTGGTGCATGGCTGTTCCTACACCAGCAAGAAGTTCTCCTGTACACATAAAATATGGTACGCTTGATATTTGCAAAGCCTTGCTAGGGATGCAAGAAAATATTGACACGATTAAATATCGAAATACTATGTTTTCTGTAGGGATGCACCGAAATGAAAATTTGTGGCCGATGCCGAATAAAATTAAACGCTCGGCTGAATACTGAGTACCGAATACCGAATGCTGTTGTTTAGTTTTTCATTAGTTTTTGCAGATGAACCCCCTCCAGATTAGTGTTGTCATGGTACCAAAATTGGGACCCACTGTACGATACCAGTGAAAGTATCACGGTTCTGAGTAGTATTACGATGCCACAGCGAAAATGAGGCAGATGTGCCTTTTGTCATTTATAAAAAGATAAATCACTTTTCTTTAATAGATCAATGATATTTCAATCCCTAAGTGTTGTTAATCTATCTTCAGCCATTTAACTCGTCCACACACTAGTGTAAACACATAGATCACAGGCCTATGAAACAGGCAAAGTCATAAAGACTGCACCACTAGCAATGGATGGTTTTGCGGAAAATCATGATGTCACAGTGAAGTTGACCTTTGACCTTGTAGATATACAATGTCATCACTTCATTATCTTATCCTATTAGACATTTGTGTGAAATCATGACAAAATTAGTGTATGGATTCTAGTTATGTAGAAAAACCATGCTTGAAAAAAAAAACATGTTTTGTGAGGTCACAAAACCACCAAAATGTAAGTATTTAATCCTTCTAGGTGGATGTTTGGGCCAAATTTGAGGTAATTTCCTAAGAGCCTTCTGGAGATATTGTGTTCACGAGAATGTGACAAACGGACGATAACTTGAAACACCATGGCTGTTGGCAGAGCAGAGGCATTCAAATCACAATATATCGCCTTGCCTACTCTATCACAATACATTGCAATATATTTCTAACCCCTGTATTGTGACACCTATTGATTTTTGCCAAATCACATCCCTAACAGTGGCCAATAAATCTGAAGATGTATTCTACCAGTGAATGTCTGCTACCTGAGTGTTACTAAGAGTTTAGTAGCTTGCAGTGTGCTTCCATGTGACATTAGCTTATCACTGAGTGCACCCACTGTTCCAGTGTCAAGGTGTTAATTACATTTGGGAAATGGGACATGTTTTCTTACAATAGTGCGAGACATGAATACAGTGGAGTAGAGGAAAGCCTTGGCTACTAGAGCAGGCTGTTGGTTTGAAGTTTACGATAGGCTTTATACACAAATCCCTAAACATATAAGTTTCTGCACCTAATTTAATTATTGTCCTGCCCTAAAATCTACAGAGAATCCATCATCTGATAGTGACTGATCAGGTAAGGATATACAGTAAAACAGAATAGCCTCCAACATGAACTTATTGTATTTCACTATCTGACTTTCAGTAAGTTAAAGTTACAAAATGTCTCTCCAGAAACAGATTGCAAGAGAGACAGACATACTATTTTTTCTGATATCTTAGTTTCTCAGTGACAAAAGTATTTTTCTAGCCAGTTCTGGATGTTTGTCATGGTCTAACTTTACAGATGTGTGTGTGTGTGTGTGTGTGTGTGTGTTTGGGTTCGAAGGCAGACCTGCAGGCACTGACGTTCTCAGGAAGCACATTGTGACACGTTGGAGACGAGTCAGAGAAGTCTGCACAAGTCTAATGTCTCATGGATGGCACAGTGCCCAGGGCACAGCATCACCTCTCCAATTAGGACAGCGGGGAAAGCGGGCGCCCTGCTGCATCCTCGACTACACACACAGCTGCAAGTTCCTGTTCCTCTACAAAATGGATCATCCTAGAATTTTTGTAGAGTTTAGAGTTTGAAAACTTTCTATGAGACAGTCTGTTTTTATTTCACGTTTGAGTTGGGTAACCCAGCATCTGTCATACTCATGAGCTCAGTTATGCTGGGAGGGTTTACTGACACAAGCAGATTTAATCATGTCATTAAATTCCCTTACAGACTATATAATATATATTTGGCCAGTTTTCCACTGAGACAAAGAAACTATGCTAAACAAGAAGATTTTTAACAGTAATAAATAATTTTACTGCATTTTCTTTGAGGCAGGGGTATTTGTGTCTTGGTCTGTGTGTGAGAGCCAGAGCGTGAAACAGAAAGAGTTTTCTCTTAATGAGCGAGCCAGGGGGGTTTTAAAGTCTGACTCTATCGCATACCCTCTGATCAGGTCTCATCATCAGAGCACAATACACTGAGCAACGAAGCCGTGAGAGAGTGAAGGACAAGAGGTTGAAGTCAGTCTCATATAAATTTGACTCAATGAGGGAATAACGAGTTTAAACCTCACAGGGTTCTGTGTTTATCATTCCACCTCCTTGACTTTGTGGAGTCAAGGACTAATGCGCATTAACCCTCCAAGACTGTCATCAGTCACTGGACAATTTAGTATTACTATGTGGTATCGCCAGCCACTGCCCTGACAAGGAAACCACAATAGAATTACTGTATCATTTCCCTGATAGGGGTCATACACTTTGGGTATTTGCATTTAATATGGATCTTAGAGTGTGGCTTTGGTAATCGAGCCAGCTACGCCACAATGCAGCTGATCAGGCTGCAATTTGCCTTCACAGTGTACCAGCTGCTAGCAAGAACAAAGAGGCCATCAACTGTGAGGGGAAAAAGACAGAGAATGAATCTCAGCAAAGACAGCTTAGCGACAGTGATTTCATTTTACCCTCCACATGTTAGAAAACAGCTGACAAAGCAAAAAAAATAAAAAGACACACTTTCAAAGTACACCTTCAGCCAGGGCAAACCAGGACAAAAACTTTATCTCCTTCATCACCTAAAAAGGTGCCACCCCAGACTGAAATTAAGAACCTTTTCCTGTTCGGAGCCACATCTTTGTTTGAGGTGAGTATTTTGATGTTTGTTTGTGTGTAAGGTGAATCGATGGTGCATCACTGTTTCACTTGGCACTTGTATACAATCGTGCAACAGAAGCAGCGCCTGGATGTGGGCAACAGATGTGTTTATAAAAATGCTGCACTGTGACAGAACAGATATTTCATACATCAGACGTACTGTAACCCAGACCTGACGATGCCCATTCAACCCACATTGGACCCATTCATACGCTGTCACTGTGTTCACTGTTAGTACAGACTCCAGTCTGCAGTGTAGTTCATGCACTTCAGTGATAAATAGGGTTGGGTACCGAAACTCTGTACTTTTTGTACTTGGTACCGATTCACGTCGGTACTACCGAGTACTGATTCACTTAAAATGAATCGGTGACAAATTTCGGTACCTGAGGTGGAGGCGGAGCGAGAGAGCATGACTCGCACCTCAGACTCACAATGGCGACAAAAAAATGTGCAGGCAAAAGTTAAGGTGCAGCACTGTTCCTAAATGTTCTCAATAAAATGTTGAAACTGAGAAGTTTAGACTATGGGCCCAAACGACGCATAGTGCGTCCAAATTCACACCTGTTCTTCTCTGTGGATTTTCTCCGCGACTGTGCGTCATAGCGAGAAGCCACGCATATCACGTGAAACGGCAAAACTGTAGCTTTCCAATTTTTTCACAGCGAAAAAAATTGATAAAGTTACAATAAATTGCTGTATAACAGAGCTTTCATGCAGCTTTGCACACACATTACTTTTGGATGGATTACTCGCGAACGCAGGCTTGCACAGAAATGCCACGCATATTACATGAAAGCACAGGACCACACACATCATTGTGCTGTCATCCCATCACGCTATAAATACAGATCAACTGTCTACAAAATAAAAACCTGACGAATTTCTTTACAATCCATTATACAGATCTTGTTATCAGTCACTTCATATAGTGAGGAATATCATATCTTACCACGTCTTAGGCTTGCGTGTGTTTCTCCCTGTCTATCCACATTTGTAGTCCAGCTTTCAAGATGCAAACATCTCCATATTGTCCAGTTGACACTCCATCAAACTTTGTGTGACAAGACCAGCCACTTCACCTTTGCGCACCCAGACAACTGTAGCCTAATTATACATGCTGACAGGGCCGTAGTCACCATATACACTGAGGGGGACACATGCCCCCCCACCAATGCCCAAAATGTCCCCCCAGTATATAACTGAAACTGAAAAACAAATATTATCTTGGAGGACATCATTGCACTGGGTAGGCTATTTTTCTATGATCTTAAATGTAAATATTGCATGTTTCTTTCAGATAAAACACATTTTTGACTTGTGAATGAGTCAACAGAATTTCTTGCAATAATGAAAAAATACTGGCAATCATGTCCGCCTGGCACAAACCACATGTTTTGGACAGCTGTGAAGTGACAGAATGTCCCAGCATCGTGGTTCTTATATTGCCAGATTCCAGAGAGTCTCCCCTCTTCAGATATGGCAGAATATGTCAACTTCTAACTTGCAATGGTGAGATACATGTAAAAATGTAAGAATTTAGGCACACAGATTTGTTTTTTTCATTGATATAAAAATTAATATAAAATACAGGCACATAGAAGGACATGAAATGATGGCATATCTGGTTAGCCCAGATTGTCCTGAAAAAAAAAAAACAAGATATATCATGTGTATGTAGCCCTTATAATGACTGTGATATGAGCTTAAAAGTAAAGGCAGTAAAAATACCCCAAAAAGGCCTAGAGCCCATAGGGTTAAAAAGTACTGAAATAAGGTACCATTTGGTACCGGTACCGAATTCCAGATACCGGTACCGGTACAGATACCGTATCGGTTCAATTATGAACAGTACCCAACCCTACTAATAAACAAGAGATTTGGAGGATAACACTGGTCTGCAT
This sequence comes from Epinephelus fuscoguttatus, assembly GCF_011397635.1. NCBI lineage: Eukaryota > Metazoa > Chordata > Actinopteri > Perciformes > Serranidae > Epinephelus > Epinephelus fuscoguttatus. The sequence continues at coordinate 14,523,939 of NC_064755.1, read as the reverse complement.
GATCAAACAAAGTCTCTTCCTTTCTTTCCTATAACATTAGAACCTTGTAGGCAGGCTTAGCACTGTGTTCCGACTCACAGATAATAAAACTGTTGGATTGACGCTGAAAACCTGTGCACAGAAAATTGCCCAGGAATTGATTAGGGCACTGATAAGACATTAGACCAGTAGCAGAATTGATAATGGCATTGGTATCAATAAAATCTTATCAATTCCCATCCTTATATCCATGTGGGCACAGAGCATAGGAAATTATAGGCTCATGCAGATGTCGTCAGAACACCATCCAACATGCAAATATACTGCACCTAGCAATACTGGAGTTTCACCTAATCAACAATCAATCGTGTTCTCATTTGTGGGTGCTAGCCCTGATGAGAAAGAATATTAAAAGAGTGAAAAAAAACCCTCTAATCAACAATCAATTATTTGTTAATGAAATAATCTAGGTTGCAGCCCTAGTGATTTATGCAGAGATACATGTGCCTGCTCAGCAAAAGGTTTTCGATTTGGAGTAGACTACAGTTTGAGTCTGAACAAACCTGGTTTCTTCAAGCTTTAGTCAGTATCAGGAAACTTTTCACATACTATAGCAGCGTTATTTAGTGAAACATATAGATTATCAACCATGTGAGAAAATTCGATATACTTTTGGTCATATTAAGCAGGCAGCCCTGCCACAGTAAACAAGCTGAGGATGCTCCGTCATCGACTTAACACGCACTCAGGAGGTATTGACTTTATGTTCAGTTAACAGGCATCTGGTCAGTCTGATATATGGATGTCTTTATCGACACGTCAGACACACACACACACACACACACACACACACACACAATCTGGTATCCACATACTAAAACAGATGCCCTGAGACTCCCTCCCTCACACGCACTAAAAAACAGTACACACACACATAACAGATGGGTACACATACCCTAACACCCAGTCTCTCTCTCTCACTCACACACACCTGTCGGGTTATATGGCGGAGATGGATGGTGATAGATGGTGTCTGTTTGTCAGGTCGTCTCTCTAGTGCTGGTCTAATGAGGCGACACAATGTCCCGACTGACACAATCAGTTCAGCAGGGTCAAAGCCAAGTTCATGAATTACTAACCCACATCCATAAATAACCACAAGGTTGCGGGGCAGACCCTCAGAGAGAAGCTGAGAAATTTACTCGATATCAAATTTTGGATTACAGAGCCGAGAGCAAGTTTTTATTTTGTTTGATTTTCTCAGATGGCTGGCTGTGATGAAAAGTATCTCCATTACATTATTTTCTATAACAAGTAAAGGATATTGAGGCTGATGTCTCCCTCCATGAAACTGACTGAATGCAGATGTTTTCCTTTATTTTGGCTGCTCAGGTCGAGGCTGGGCGTGGAGTTTTCCCACCCTCTCAGGTGTATAAAAGAGTAGTGGGTAGAGATATCAATCAAGCTCAGTACAAACCCATACAGTCCTGAGTAGAGGTCTAATTGGATTTAACAGTGGGTATGGAAGAGCTTATCAACTTGTTGAAACTTTTGTGAAAGTTTTTCTTTTAAGTCCAAGCTTATTTATTATTAAAAGTTCTGTAGCTGGTGTGTTTATGTGCTTGTGGGAACATTAGTCATTTGAGATTTGAGAGTGGGAATCAAAAAATGTGTTCAGTGCAGAAGCAATAATACACAGTCAAAAATGAGACCCTTACGTATAATTTACCACAGTAGCTCGGGGGCAAAAAATGAATGAAAATTTTAAATGTGAAATTTGAGAGTAGAGTAGACTAACGATGAACTATGAAGCACAACGGCGGGACACAAACAGCAGACACTTTGACTTGTCATAGGAGGAAAGATGGGCTGAGTAATTAATAAACAAATTGTTATTTTGTGTGTGAAGTATTCCTTTAATAACTTTAATGATAATGCTGTTTTATTCATGTGTCCCAGTAAGCCAGTATGCATAATACTAAGACCCTGCCACTAAAAGGAATACAGCCATCATTAATTTAGGTTTGTGTATTATATCATGTACAACAAACACACACACATACACACACTTTGGAGAATATCAGAAGTAGTCCTCACAGATACATAATGTATTTCAGAGCATGAGCACAACAAATAGCCCCTGAGGGCAGCATGACCGCCTTAGCGATCAGACAAAAGCGAGAGTTGCTCCTCAATTTTCTTGTTTTTCTATCCCCCATCACGCCACAGCTCCCACTGCCAAATGTATCACACACTTAAGAGACACACCAGGCACAACAATGACTGGGAAAACAGCTTACAACATCCAAAAGGTAATTACAAAACTTATCTTAGGGAAATGTTCTCACGCTGCGGCTCTTCTGCGAGCTTCTGTGAAAACTTACGAGCAAAAAAAATTATCTCTGCAAATAGTCCCTCTGAGGCATGTTATATTATTATTCATTTTTTTTAAATATTCTGCCCAAGTAATCCAATATGCTCGACTGCTAATAAAGCACCTCTCACCTACCTGACTTCATTTGACTTGCTAATTAAACTTTGCTGTTATCAGGGGTTTAATTAAACACACTTGACGTTGAAAGTACGCAGAACTCTTTTCCATGTATTGTAAGATATGTAAATGCAATTGGTCGAGTTGCACAGCGTCTGTCTTTGTGTCAGTGTGTGTGTGTGTGCGTGCGTGTGTGTGCGTGTGCTTCTGTTTGTTACACCTGATTTGTCCTGCTGCACTGCTGCCTGAGTATTGCAGATAAGGGTGAGTGGCAGAGTCATCAAACTCTGCACTGCACCATTCAGTAATTACGCTACTGTGACAGTTTATTGGGTCAAATTCAGAAACAAATGCAACACACAGGCTATCTGCAAGCGCACAAAACAGACATTTACAGCCTATTAGACACAAGAAAAAACTCTCTCTCACACACACACACACATACAAAAACACACCACGCACATTCGTTTTAGCTCAGATTTTCGTCTTCAAATGCAGTCAGAAGTCACACATTAATCTGAGAGAACGCAAACACTTTCACCTTCAAAGTGGTGCACTGACTGAGGGTCATAACTGACTAATGCGGTGTGAGGGTGTGATGCGGACTGTAGTGTACTTAGCCCAAGCAGCAGCCTCAAGACAGGGAAGTTAAAGGTTCAAGTCTGGGTGCCATCTGGTAAAATATGAGAGTTGGAAGTGAAAAAATAAATTATTCAGCTTTCTCTCCTCTTCAAGTTGTCTTTGAGAAAAAAAAAAGTACTGAGCCCCAAGCAGTTGTTGTGTGTAGTCGATTGATTCAAATAATTTGGTCCTCAATTACTCCAGTGTGTTACCACTACTCCGTACAGAGCAGCAGAGGGCTGTGGCTGTATAGAACAGTTATGGTGTAGATAAATGTGGCAATAAGTTGCAGAAAGTATGTGATCTTTTCTAGCCTGGGTAAATAAAAGCAGAATGAAAGTTAAGACAATGAATAAGCCACCGACTCAGCACCCATCCTTTAAACAATTCCTATCACGCACCCCAGTGTCTGCTCCGTCTAACCTCTGCTGAAGAGGTTATCTAGTGCAAATTGAAATTGCTTTCACCACTTGAGTGCTGACGGTTTTAAGGATGACCGCAGGGTCCACACAAGCTATCAAGAGTCCCATCTCTCCTTCTGTTTATGGTCTGGTGAGCTCTGGCTGGCTCCCACAAACGGGATGTTAAACAGCAATTGTGGCTCTTTGCTAAGTGACTCATAAAGCGGTGTCGTGGGCGAGAGCGTTGGCTGGTTAAATGTGAAAAATAATGATAAAGATATAAAACAGAAAATAAAAAATACCTTTAGAGATGAGATCAAATGTGTTAAAATAGCCAGGTTGTACTATACCCACTCCGACCAGCAGAGGAGGATGTTGTCCAACTCTCTGTATGATTTACAGTTAACCTTCTGGTTGCTTAAATCAACCCAACTCATATATTCTATTAATATTTAAATTCAAATAATTCACAAAATACTAAATGAATGAAGAATTTCCTCATTTGCTTTTACCCTGTTTCCCCAGTCCTTGCATTCTCTACTTTCACTTTGTTCAAAGTAACTCCCCACTTTCATTGCACCAAGCCTGACATCTAGCCTGAGGTCACATTTGTCTTTGAACATTATCTCTCCCTTTGCCCCCCTATCAGCCTCTGAATCCCTGTATCATAAGGCCGGGACTGTTAATGTGGCACCCTGGGGCAGCCACTGGAAGTCACTGCAAAGTCATAACTCTGAGTCAGCTCAGCGTAGAGACCATTACAAAGACTCTGCGGATGAAGCACACTGGCTCCGGTTTTAATGTATGAGTCATCTACGTTATACTTTTATTTGGTTTCTTGGATTGTAAATATTCTTTAGAGATGATAACTCGTGCCTCGCTGTGAATTAAATTTGAACATATTTTCACCACTGAATTAATGTGCAACTGATTTTTCAGTATCAAATATGGAGTTTTACCTTGCTGGTGAGTATGTGAAGCATGACATGTAACTTGTAATGGGCTCTGTAACAGTGCTGACAGGGATCAGACACAGCTTCTGCTCTTGCTGATCTTTCATTCTACGTACAGCACCATCACCAAATTAAGGCAAAGAGCTACAGCAGAGTATACCATCTCACACACACACACCCACACACACACCCACACACACACACACACACACACATTTAATCTACCCAGTCCATACCTACACAGACTCATTTATGATAAAGAAGGTGACCTTGCTGGAAAATTAAATTCCAGTCTAATGATGTTGATTTTCTCTGAGTTTCCACTTAAATGAAAAAGGAGCTCTTAAAAAAAAAAATTCTACACTCCAGTGTGTTCATGTCGGGTGATGCCTGCCCTATGGGTAGTGTTTCCTTAGTAGAGCAGTCGAGCAATTTACAGTGTTAAACCACTTCAATGTGAACATCAACAACAAAAAAGCTTTGTCAGGTATGAACAAGAGAGTGTCTAACCTGAAAAGGTCTGAGATCAGCTCAAGCCAGACTGTGGTGCTGTTCGTTCGAGAGTCAAAAATACCTCACTGCTGCATGAGAATAAAATAATATAACAACAACTTCATACACATTTCTTTCCTAAGTTTCTGGAAGAGGGGCGCTCGTTGTTTGCTTCCTTGTGCACCACACTCCTCTCAATCATGCTAACAAGGCTCCACCTGTACATTGTTTTCCATTTCCCTGCATATATCAGAAAGGGCTCCAAAACTGTTTCCTGGCAACAACCATAAACACCTACACTTTGTTGAGGAAAGCATTATGTAAACGTACCATGGATTGAAACAACAGTAAACAAGTAAAAAAGCAGACCAGCAGGCCAACCAATTGAATATGATTCTTTCGAGCATATTCAGCTTATGTCAAAGCATTTAGGAGCACTGCAACAATGCAACGGCAGCTGTATGTTGCAGAAAGAAAGCTTCGTTGGACCTCACATGAATCAAGGCAGCGCGCCAGATTTAGTCAGCACTACAATGAACAGCCTTAGGTGATAAACAAAACAGCATTCAGCAGACTTATGTTCCTGAAATATAGAAAACAACTGCTGCAATACACAAATGGCCAGAGATGCCTTGACAAGTGTGGAAAAAGGAAACCAGAGAAGGTAAAAGGAAATCTGCAAAATCAGCAACAACAGAATGTAATGCCTACCAGATACCAGAAGACTTTAAAAAGACTTTGAAAAGGCTAAAGTCTGACAAACTCTTACATCTAAAGATAATGTGAATCTTTAGTAAGATTTTGCAGACTGGGAATCTTGCAGGGTCAGGATAAAACTAGATTCTTTTGAGATTATATTCCACCCTGCTCCTAGTGGAATATATTATACCAAACTCTCTTCAGAAAATATGACATATTGACAATTCCTATGTGTCCGCAAAAACACATAACTTTAGAAACAGAAGATATAAGGTGTCAGACGTTGACACTATCGTCATCGATTTGGCATCAATATAACCCATGAATATAAACTTTACATTTTGGATTTTGTTGCCTCAACTTGCTACCAGCCTCTGTTGGTTAACTGTGCAACTTTGTGGGAGGAGACCAGAGGAATGAGAGGCGAATCCTTTCAATAATGAAGATTTCTCACTAAAAAAAGTGCTGGGTGGTGGATCAGATACATGCCGAATGAAATTACGCCCCCTTATCGCTCCACAGTTTCTCCTCCTTTTCCACAACCAAGAGAACCAAGACTTGTTCACATTCTTGCAACCCCCAGGAGTCCCCTCTTAATTGTCTACCCAGTTTGCTGCTCTCTGTTTGGTGCTGAGGAGAGCGCAGCTATTGAATGTTGACAATGTTCAAGTCACTGAACTTCACTATCTGCATAAGCCAAAACTAAAAACCATTAAACATTTGATTTTGTCGGATGTCAAGACGGGCAAACAGCTGACATAAGACTGCCTGGACTGAGTTTTATGACCACCTTACAGCAAATGATGGAAATCACGGAAGTGCACACCAACTGAAGTGAATCTTTTATACCGTCATTGGAAATCTGTCTGCCACAGTTGTTTGAAAAGTTGTTTGGTGTAAGGCTGGCATACCAGGTACAGGAATCAGCAGCAGAAGTTGCACAGACAAGTGACAAGTAGCCGAATTCTCAATTTGACCTTTTTCTTTCAGTTTGTGTTCTTTCTATGTGTCTGCAGAAACTGGAAAATGAGGTGAGTAAGTAGGGAACAGGTGTTGGCAGACCGGCAGCAGGATCATAGACGACACATGGACTTCAGTCTCAGATGTCCTTTCTGAATGGAGAAGTCAAGAGAAGGAAGAAGAGGAGGAGGAGAAGAGGTGGGAGCAGATGAAACAGCAACAGAAAGACAGAAAGAAGAGCGAAGAAGAGCAGTGGAGGAAGGTGGGAAAAAAGAGGGGAGGAGGAGGAAGAGAAAGATAAAGAGCAGAGAAGGATGCTGGGTGGGTAGCGGAGAGATGACAGGAAAGAGAGCTCAGCATGAAAGATCTTCAAAAATAGTTCGAAATCATGCCAACACGCATCTTGGGGAGAAGAAACTACTTTGCATAGAGATGACCCTGATCTGTATGAAAGACTTAGCGATGGAGGGATGGAGGGAGGAGCGGACATTTGGGACGAAAGGCTGTACTGATCTATTCTTGTCCCGACCCCACCATCCCCCTTCATATCCGTGCTCTTTGAAACCAGACCTCAGGCCCGCCCCTCAGAGAGGGGGGCTTGATGTAAGAGGGTGGTCATGCTGTGTTTTTGTAACTGGGGTCATAACGGACAAACTCATGTGTATATTTGATCTTGAGTTGCATCGCTTTTAATCAATCAACTCTCCGTATCCAAGCCTGTTTAACATAGAGAGTACACATGGCTCGCAGGCAGACGAATGTCCAATATATTTGCAACATGTGTACAAATACTGGGATCAGATAGATGTAAAGCCCACGAAAATCATCCACCCTCAGAGAAAACAAGCAATCCACCACCAGTTGTCATGAGTGATTATATTGAAAAAGTTTAAGCGTGGGCATTAATAAAAAAAAGGTTTCATGATGAGTAATACACCAGCTCTTCGCAGAGACAAGAGAAGCACAGATGCCAGCAATAAAAATGATCATGACTCTCATGTCCAAATGTGAGCAATCTCTCAATCAAAGTCACTTTAATAGAACCGCGACTGACGGCACAAATGGACACACATTCTCTTCCTCTGTATAAAGAAGCATTTTACTCCTTACAAATCAATCAGCAAGAAAATCAAACACTGATTGTAATTTATGTCTTCAATAACACACTCTGCTCAGCATGTTCGGAGTATTACAAGATTCCATCATTCAATTTCCCTCTGTGGGCTGTTATCTTATAAAAATTGTACTTGGATTGAATTTCTGTCAGTCCATTTGCAAAAGCAATCAACTCGAGCGTCTGTAAAAAACACAATTACCTATAAAAGACAGCACCCTATAAAGAGTGACCCTGAAAATACACTCGGGCTCTATTTCTCTACACACACACACACACACACACACACGCACGCACACACACACACACGATGAACAGTGGATGCTGATGCTTAATCTCAGCCCTCTCCATCCCATCTCCAGTTGTCGCCTCACCCTGCACCGATGCCTCATCCACTTCCTCCTTCCACACACACACACACACACACACACACACACACACACACACACACACACACACACACACAGTCGTGCCCAGAATAGACTAATCTCATGTGTGACAGTACAGCAGCTAATACATCCATAGGACATTTGTGCTTTGCCTTGCACTTTCTTTCACATCTCAATATCAATGATACATTTTCATTACCCTTCAGGCTTTAACTAAACCAGTGTACAGCAGCATCTGTTTTATTGTCTAGACACTAGGAGCCTACAGAAACAGTTCAATAAAGAATAAGGCAAATGACTATCATATTAGTGGTATATAAGTGGCTGTCAGAGGTAAGGCATCTTGAAAACGACAGCCTTGACAGTAAGCTTTTCCAATGGCCCCCTCTTTTGGCAAGAAGTAGGAGTTGAAGCACTTGGCATCTAAACTGCTGACACAGAGAAGTGGCTTGCTGGATGTGTTGTAAATGGTTTGTAATTACTGTATATACATGACAATTGTGTTGCTGGGTCAGTTTTAATTGTGTTAGTTGTGTTTGTTGTCATCGAGAAGGCTTTGGAAGTGGTTACCTAAAAGTCGGTGTTGCTTGGTGCTCACTTGGTTGGTGTTTTGGACCGTGCAGCACAGGTGGAGCATGGCGAACATGGTGAGGATCATCACCACGCTCTGGAGCAGCAGGGTGAGCTCAAACTGCTTCCCTATCCTGCAAGGATGCAACCAAAACACAAATTAACTTCCAGAGCTTAGAGAAGGGTTGACATGGGAGAGAATTTACAGAATACAGATTAATATTGCCTTTGTGATAAAAGTAAGGATAATAACAACAAATAAAGAAGGTATGTGTACATCACAGTTACCACACTATACTACACTATTCAATAGTACAGGTTTTATTATAAGAAATGTCACACAGGCTGTAAGCGGCACAGAAAGACCTTATAAATAATACAATGTTCCAACCAGATTCTATAAAGAATCTATTAAATTCACTCTTCCGTCCTCTTCAGTCCGAACCATGACCTGTGCTCTCTGATGTGTAAAACAATTTGAGCGGAAGCCTCAAAGTGAACGGCGTATGGCTCAGATTATATAATGAATCTTCATTCTGATTCCATTCCTATTCCATTAATTTCTGACACCAAGACAGATCTGAGGAATGACCCTGTAAATGGCCTGTGCCTTTTAAAGGGGAAAAAAGACAGATAAAAACCCATATCAAATGAAAGCACAGGCTTTTCTCTCTCTTTCTCACCAGAAAAAAATGCGCAGGATGTTGGCTATGAGCAGCACCAGGCAGACTCTTGTGGAGAAGCCCTCGCTGTTGCTGCTCCTCTGGATATCCTGGTACTGTGGGACATAGGGCAGGGCTCCCCCGAACACCATGACGCAGGACGCCATCCAAGAGAGCAGCGTCCACGAGCCCTCCAAGTCCTCCTCCTTCAGAACCACCTCTGCATCCATCACGCCGAGAGAAGCTCAGGGGTGTCCAAGGGGTCTAAAGTTGCACCTGGAAGGAGGCAATGTGACAAAACATAATGGGAGTTCAGCAGTTATCAGCAGTGGATGTTCTGAGGTAGCCACAGGTCAATAACAAGGCCTGAAATTAGGATTCCCAAGAGCCCATCAGCAGTAAAACTTATTACGCTAAATTAAAATACCTCAGTTATGTATGGGCCAGTTTGTTTTAAATTGCTGTCCCTGCTGACTACACAATGCTCTCTCACACCACAAGCAAATCTCATTAAAACGAAATGATGGCTCTGGCTGAATGGCTGAACGGTAAGACCTATACAAACTTTAATATATCTTAAAAGAAAATAAAATGTAGCCTATAAGAAACATCAGACCAATAGGCTGTTTTCACTGAAGACACTTTGACATGTCACAGTGGGAAAAACACAGGTAAATTTTCAGACTCCACCTCGACACATAAAAGTAAATATGACTAACATTTTCGGTGGTCGTGCCCAATAGCACATAGATGCAGTATGTGTGTTGCACTGGTTATGTTCACATAACCTATGTCGTCAAGTGTGACCACCTCTGCCTGTACAGCAGGTACATGACTGCGCATTGCATACATTTACTGCATGCACTGCGTGTTAAAGAATCTATCTCATAATTTGCTCCATAGATTAATTCTGAAAAGCAATGAAGAAAAGTAAAGAAATTGTTAAGCTTTAATTTGCCACGTTTTAATAAATGAATAAAACAATAATCTAAAATGTAATGAATTACATGTGTTTTGACACACTAAGACCAGTCAGCAAGTCAAACTCTGTTTTCTGACTGATTTTCCAAGGGCTGGTTGTTATCTTAACAAAATGTAAAGAATTGGGAAAGTACTGGCATGGTCACCTTCAAAACAGTAAGAAATGTTGTCTTAGATAAATTTGTACAGCAGCTACAGAGAAACGTCTGCACTCACATGATAGTTCAACAGTCTTTGAAGCACAGTAGGAAGAGCATTGTCAAGGGCTGAATCCTGTATCCTGTCGCTGCTGTTGTGTATGTTAAAGACTGATAAGAATATTTAAATTCTCAAGTGGACTCTAGAACCTCAACAGTGAACTCAGAAGTAGTTTTGAAAAATGGTATCCGCTACTGATATTTATCAAGGTATTGTATCAAAGCTAGACATGCCGATATTGTGACAACTACCCTCTGTACAAACACTGACTGTAAACAGAAGTATTGCAAATGACCAACAATGATATTATACATGTACACTACTTAACAGCTCTACCTCTCTGCCTGCCAACAATCAGCCATCATCAATTAGTCACACAAGTAGAACACACCAATTATTAAATTGTGCAGGACTCAGAGACACAGAATAAGCATCAAAGTAGTTATTTTATAATAGAGGGCTGGAATAATCATATATAATTTCAATTAGTGACTGATTATACTGTAGGAATATTATAGCTGTGCAGACACACCTGCACCTGGGCTGTGCAAATAACTTTTTTCTATCTTTCCAAAGACATTAGCGCTAATTCAGGCTCACAAATTTACGGAAAGGTTCAGATGTGTGCTTTATGAGTTAACATTCAGACGGGAATGACAGGTGGGGAATTGAAGTCAAAGATGTGGAAACGTCCCACACAGAAAGAGCAAGCAGTAAGGATAGACCGATACATCGGCCGGCCAATATATCGGGCCGATATTTGAGTTTTTTTACTTGTATCGGCATCGGCCGATACACACGTGGGTTTGCGGATTTATTTTTCCCGGCATGATTTACAGACAGGCATCCACGGGCAGCTCTAGGTTGCCGGAAGACCCTGCAGCGCACATGCAGCGAATTCTACTGTGTACAGTAGTTGTTGTTTTATTTATGCTTCAGCTTAAATTTGTTTATTTTATAAAGACATTACTAGAAGATTTAGGAGCACTGAACTCTTTTTTTTATTTGAATGTATAATAATAATAATAATAATAATAATATTCTACCTGTTCTACCTCAACTTTCCATCTTGTTTTAGTATTTTTTACTGTTCAATAAATGTTTCTTATTTTAAACTTGAGACCTGTAATATTTTCATTGTGTCATTTTTTTGATGTAAATTTAGGGAGCAAAAGCAGTATCGGCCCCAAATATCGGCTCAAGAAAATCAGCAGTCCATAATCGGTCATCGGCTAAGGGTGATGGAAAAAAATTGGTATCGGCATTGGCCCTAAAAAATCCATATCGGTCTATCCCTAGCAAGCAGAGTGCAAGGAAAGGTTAAATAGCCAATAGCTGATGAAGGTAAAGATGACAGGCAGGTATTGGGGTCACTGGTGAGATGTCCATGATAGGAGGGTTTTACTATTAGCTGCCACACTGTGGAGATAACAAGTCAAAAAGCAAGCTTGTGTGCAAGCTCCTCCTGCTAACTGACTTCTCTTTGACTGCAAATACACTCTGAGTTTTTTCACAATTGAACAGGTATTATTACTAAGTTGTCCTGTCTGCAACACACCTTGCTCAGATACTTTAATCCTTACAATTGTGGTGTGTTGTGCCAAGCGTTTGCAGGTGTTCTTGAGTGGATAATAACATCATTTACTAAAGGTTAGTAATTCCCCTTTTTCTCCAGAGCACCCTGCAGAACAAACAGAGGAGTTCATTACATTTCAGACAATGTGATTTTGTAATGCCGATAAACAGCTCCTTGGAAATGGGAATAGCATGTGGTCACGTTTGATTGAAGAGCCAGTATGTTGCTATGTACACAACACCATGACCCACAAAATCTGAGTAAACAGTGAGACGCACAGGAAATCGGTGTGATGCGCTTCTTGTATGACTGTGTGGTTCTTCTTGTGACTGTGTAATAACAACAGTGCCACTTAACACAGTGTGATTTTCATTGTCAGGTTTAATTCTGAGAGCCAGCGTGAATATGAACTCCTTTGCTCCCATACATATTTGGCAGTGTGTATCAGCTGACAGGTCACTCAGTATGGCTTAGAGAGCCAGTCAAAACACTAAGAAGTACTTCAGCACTGACAGAAAAAAAACTTCACTGGTAGCAACTTCTTTTTTTTTAAAATCACACTCAGGGTGTGATTGCTGATAGTAGGCTAATGCAACACAACAGGAGATGAAGCTGTACTTGGAGCCCCAAGAGTCATCTAGAAAGCGGAGGGTCTGATTACTCATTAGACACCTGTTATTTTACATAACTCAGCTGTAAGTAAAGACATAGGATTTTATACTCCAGTCAAGAACCCACTGCTTTTGGAGGGCAGAGCCAGACAGACTGAGCAAAAGAATGTTCAGGTTATCTACACCTCAGTGTATCTCTACTTGTCATTTCTGTAAAGCATCTAAAAAGCTCAGATTATTATCAATGCACAGTGAATGCAACACTGCAGAGCAGCAATCAAACACAACCCATAAAGAGAGTCTTTACAAGTTTCCTACAGTTAAACATTACTCAAGAATTCAACAATCCAAGGTGTCCTCAGCTATTTCCTTCTGCCTAGCTGTGTGAGGAAACCATCACACCTACACAACAGTAGCCCAATGTGCTGGGCCACCTCTAGTAAGCAATATGGGCTGTTATGCAAGCAAAGCATAGCTTCATGGGGTTGGGTCACTAACATGCCTGAACGTACAGGCATCAATTTTGGAGTACTGCGGGGGAGCTACAGTAACAGCACACAAAGAAAGCTATAACACCGTCTGGTTACACTGTAATAGACTGATATTAGTATACAAAGTATGTTTGACGTGTGAAGTGTCGAATTTATCTCTGAGCTAAACTTTAAAACCCAAACCAAACGTCCTCTGCGTCTTTGCTCTAATTTAGTTTTTAAAAACAGCGCGCTCACAACACGTACAATGCCCCCCGCTCTGAATATATATCGCCTCTGATAGTGTATTCATGTTTGTCTGAGTAGCAGAATGTAACATTTAACGTTTTACATGTGTTATAGGTTTAATTTCCAACTTTACTTACCAGCCGCCTTCATTCACTTTCGTCCACCTTATCAGAAAGCACTCACGCGGATGTTTCAGCGTCAGAACCAAAACACACTGACTTCCCTTCCAGCTCTAACTTTCCAATCCCAGCTCGTGCTCAAGTGAGGAGAGTGGTGCACGCGCATACTTGCAAGCACACATACTCACGCGCGCACAGATACATTGTTCACTGCATAGAAATAGAAAGAGTTATTACTGCTTTAAGTTTTACAATACTAGCATTAAACATGCAGGGCGCTTAATGGGAGGCAGCCTCTAGGGAACAGATGCTTTGCATGAATGCCTTTTATGGGCTTCTTGAGGCCATAAAGGGAAACAAAACTACTAAGTGCTTTACAGCTCCTCATTCAAAACTCAATATTCCACATTTCTTAGCACCGTGACGAAGCTCTCGCGAGACTCCCCGTGTTGTGGAACAGCTGACTCTGCGGTGGGTGGTGCAAGCGGACTGGTATCTATTTCGAACAGTTACCAACCCGATAGTGAAAATAATCGGCAGAAAGCTGTTGGAGTGTTAGTATTGTTCAGGCACTGGTAATCATTTACACCACAACATGGCAGAGACGGACCCTAAGTCGGTGCAGGACCTCACCAATGTGGTAAGTCGTGACCGTGATGGCAAGCTAGCGTTAGCTACAGCAGTGAATGCTAGCAGTTGCATGCTATCGCTAGCTAGTTTGCAAGAAAAGCTTAACCTGAGAGGCATTTCGTGTTATTTATTTGTTTCTATAATAAAGTAGGTTCGTGAACTCGGTGTGTTTCAGATGTTTGGTGAAGCTAAAAGGTCCTGACTTTTGTTTAGCACGTTATGTAACAGTAATGGTCAGTTGGGCTTTCACATGACATCACCAAATCACAACCGAGTAACCCCCTTAACATTACATCTGGGTAACGTTACCTCTGTTGAAACGCCCTTTCTTAATAGTAGTTTCCATCATATTGAATAATTAGCAGTTTCACTCAGTAAACTCGCACAGTTCATTGTGAAATATAATATATAATTCTACTTATTCTAATACACGGCAAAGGGAGCTGGGTTATGTTTCTGAGTGTTGTCATGGAGATGAGCACTAGTAGACAACTTCAGTTACCCTCCCAAATCTTTACCAGTCCTCTCTGGTAGCTTTTTTTTTCTTCTTTTCCATTATTCTTATTATTTATTATTTCCAGAGTTTTGTATTCACAGAAAACCCCCTCCAAACATTTTCCTCAAGGATGCCTAGTTATGGAAATTTTCTATTTATATATCTCAGCTTTCATTTTATCATTTTGCCTCTTGAGATCAGGATGTCTATTAACCTCAAGTCTCTGGCATGTGAAGAATACAAACACAACTTAAGACACAACTGTTATAGAGCCACATTATGTGATGGTCATCAATGCACCAAAATGCACCAATACACAGTAGTATGATTTTCATGGTGCGCTCATTGTTCTGCAGTATGCTCATCAGAGTGCATAAAAGAATCACATCCTGTGGTTACTAAGCTTTTACATTGTTGTCAAGGAAACTAGATACTTTTGTTAACACTGATGTACTGCCTTTTGAAGTTATTAATAGACCACAAGCATGGTGCATTAGAGTGGGAGTGCAGATGTTTTTCTGTGGTGGTGTTAATAGTGAAAAGTCCACTGATGTCACTGCTTAAATCCTTTCGATTGTGTCATCCTCAAAATAAACTGGTAATGTGTTTTTAATGTTAGGCTGCCATCTTAAGTGAACCAATTTAAATCAGTTTGTTCATTTGTGTATTTATTGTTGCACTTACAGTGTTTGTGTTTGTTTCACAGGTCCAGACACTGCTGCAACAGATGCAAGACAAATTTCAGACCATGTCAGACCAAATCATCGGGAGGAATATCCTGTCTAATGATTTATAATGCCAGTAATCAATTTTTCATTGATTAAATGCATTCAGGTTCAATTGTTATTTCCAGCATTCTCATCTCTTTCAAATCCTCTTCACTGTACTTTCATAATCAAAGTATGGAATGACAGACTGACCTGGACATTTCGCCCATTAAAGACCAACTTTGAGAGTTATTACTAAGTATGTGCCTTAACTGCTTCTCCACTTGATGAGATGAGCACGCGCATTGATGACTTGGAGAAGAACATTGCTGACCTGATGACCCAGGCTGGTGTTGAAGAGATTGAGGCGGCACCGGAAAAGGCTAAAGAGGGTCAAGGCTCATAATGAAGGTAAGCCGTAGACCCAGCTAGCTTTTGGAAGAGTTATTCATGCCCTCCTATAAGCCTAGAGCTGTGTAGTTTTGTCTGTCTTCCTGATGGACTCATGAATCCTAGGTCTAGACATATAAGATTGGATGCATGTCTCTTGCCATTAGTTTTACATATCTCAGTTAATCTTTAAGGTATTTCGTGTTGAATTCACCCTCCTCTTTGACACTACAACACAGATCATTTGTTTTGTCTGTCCACAGGTTCCTAAGAAACATGGTGTGAAGTCGGTCCTTTATTCAGGAGCAGCAGACTTTTCCATTCTGAAAATGACTTCTATTGATTTGGTGTGTCGTTGTGTGAAATGCTTTTTTATATATTGAATATTGTGATAAACGGTTACAGTTATGTAATGACTTGAAAAGTTGAACGTTATTTGTAAGCTAGAATAGTGTGATATGCCCTTCAGAACTGTAAGTGCTCATGTGCGAAAATGCAACTTATGGATTTTTGTGCACCGACCCGGAGGTTATCTCGCTGCCATCATATTGCATAATTAATTAAATCCCATGCGGTGATGGCTGATGGGGACAGTTTGGCCACAGCCTGTGCTGAGAAGTACAATCCGCAGCCTTACAGGCCAGTAGAACCTCCATCCCTACCAACACGGGAAACGGGCACAGTGAGAAGCCTGTAGTGATTTACAAGTAGCATTGTTACTACCAAGGTGTGGGATGCATTCCAATTTCAACTGATTTTCTTCTATTAAAGGTATTTAATACAATGCTGTCTGTCATGTATTACACACTTAATATTTAGCCAGGTGCTGAGTGAATTTTTAAAAATGCAAATAACTACTAGGTGCTCAGTGTTTTCTGTATTTATTTTTTTAAACCAGAGTTGTATTTTATCATGCAAATTATCTGGAATGTCTAGAATTTGTTGCATGTTTTCTGGTCTATATTGTTCATAATGTATTGGAATGACAGACTTAGAAGTTAACATTCTATAATGGCTGATAAGATGTTTTTTAAATCACATTTATTGTATTCGGAATCAGGTATTTGCAAGAATGTCCACTCAAAAGTGTGTCACATCACTGCATGGTAGGAACCTTTATTCAAATTAGTGCAAACACAAAATTTACAAACAAAACAAAATTAAGTGCCAAAAGCAGAAACGAACAGCAAGCAAACAAAACACGTCACACAGTTTTACGAAGTACACCATCAGTAGTCCATGAACGTATTATGAATGAAATATTAAAGTTCTGTATGTATTACAAAGTGAATGGTTCCTTAATTGCATCGGCTAACAAGACTGGAGTTTCAGAAGTTTAAAGTTAGAACTCAAAGTCTGCCTCTGTCATGTCGATGGCCCAGGCGAACTTGTCCCTTTGGCTCTTATTGTAGATTTTTTCTACAGGTACCTCCACGTTTTTACACCTGAACCAATGGGAGAAACAACTGTTAAGCATACTCTGCAAAATTAACACAGTTTAACCCACCAGTTAATCTTTTCGCTTAGAGGTTAACTGTGCAGGATTGTCTGTTACTGTGTAACATGGTCGCCAGCAAAAGTGTAAAGCCAACCCCAGATTCACTCGTTTGGCTTTACGCCTTGCTAGATTTGCATGTTTTCATGTGTCTTGGATGCCTGCTGCTTAGGGTCTGGCACCTGATGTTACCTTTTTAGCTCCTTCCTCGCCTGAATGCTGTGGGGGTACACAAACATAAATGTCCCGACCACAGAAAATAAAATTCGAAAACATCAGCACAGGGCAATGTCTCTGCAGAAAAATACACCACCACATGGAGCTTCTGAATGAGCCTACACTTTTTTTATTTTATAGTAAAATTCTGCATAGTATATCTTAAAAAATAAACACAGTGGTATCCAGATGGAAAATATGAACAAACTGATAAAATACAATCAATAGAAATGGCTTAAGTTAACCAAATAAAGGTAATTGGCTACACGAGTGAAAGTTATTTTATTGGCCTTACTATTATGATTGACCTTTTGAGAGGGTTTAGTACAGATTGGGGATAAGGGAGAAATGACTGATGGTGCTTTCGCAGTTGTGTCTGAAGATTAAACTACTGTAATGATTACAATAGTGTAATGATATGCAACACTGAACATATCAGTTACACTATTTTTACTTTGAGGCATCAGAGAGAGACTACAGATAGTATATCCACATAAATAGTCAAATTTTCACATTACACTTTCCATACATTGGAGACTAATGCTACGCTTGTGCTGCTGCAGATCTGTTTAATCCACAATCATCATTTCAGTGAGTCTATAGAAATGATTCACATGATTTACAAAGTGAATCTTGTGCATTACTGACAAGTGTCAGTGAGAGTCCTATTTGATCCGGATCTGTTTTCAGACATAGTGAGTCCAGTTATCTGTAAAATCATTGCTGTGACTTGGTTATAATTAAACTATAAATGCTGTACTGCTGTCTATTTTGGGTTCTTGTAGAACAGATGGCTCACTTTTTCCGAAAGGACTGGTTTGTTGACACATTCTGATCACATCCACTGAGCTGAACCTGCCTGGCCATGTAAGTCAGGTTACTATGGTGATTTACACTGATTACAAGTGAACCAGCTTCATGATACTGGAAAGACCAAGTTAAGACTAAAATTAGCCGGCTGACCCAATAATCTTGCTTAGTGATGCAGGCCCCGAGTGCAAGTAGTTCAGGTGGCTCTATTTAAAAACCCATGTGTGCTCTCATGCAGGCAGGTGCAGGACTTTATGCAGGGAGTATATATGTTCAAATGCTTTTAACAAAGCATTGAGGTTATAAAGAGCAGTGGTTCCAATCTGGTCCAGCCACAGGGCCCAGATTTGTCCTTAGTCATTAGTTCAAGGTCCACACAGTTTATTATATTCAGTGTCATATCTCCGTTTGACCATGTCATTGAGCTAGTTTGCTGTCTCTGTTAAGTAGCTGTCCATAAGTCACTCACTCTACAGCAGGAAATGGGACTTCAAAATAAAAGCTTTCTGCCAGAAATTGACATGTTCTTCAAAATAAAGTGTGTGGGGTTTTTTTTGTTTTTTTTTACAAACTTGACACGTTTCAGAGTTACTTATAGTCCATTCTGAATGGATCTGCCATCCACTTTTGGACCGTGACCCACCAGTTGGGAACCACTTGTTTAGAGTGTCTATGCAAGTATACACTCACCAAGCCACACTAATGCGTGGGTCCAGGTAGTTGAGCTTTGAGGTACCCAGTGCAATCTGTTTGTTTTCTTCTCTGTCAGTCGCCTGGACCTCCAACTTCAGCAGCTGCTCCTCACAGCGCTTCACTGCTGTCTTCTTACGCTCCACCAGCCTGACAGAAAATATATGAAGGGTGCATGCAATGGAGTCAGACACCTCAGTTAGAAATATGGCAGAAATAAGACTTCTGATTTGGGCTTTTGATGTGAAACTTTTCCACATTTTTGGCAGGCAAAAAGGAGCGTGTTTCCATCAGTGTCCAGCCTAATTCAAATGTTTTGCATAAATAACTGGAAGTAGTCCAACCTGCAGGAAATCAATTCATCTACATGTGGGGACAGACATGGGTAAAGAGCAAAATATACCACTGCCTGAGTATAAGTAACCTTTTTGTTATCACAAGTGAAAAACCTCCAGTTGAACCATGTGTTTCTTTCCTATGTGCTGCTCAGTATTACAAAATGTACTCTGACTAATGAACAAGCATTCTGATCATGAATTTGAGGAAACACGTAGAGAATAGCAGCGGTCTATTAAGGATGTCTTACTGCACTGTAAAGTACTCTTCAACTTAAAGTGTTTGTAATTGCCTTTTGGCTCTAGGCACAAAGACAAAAAGGATGAACAGCAGGGAAGCTCATCTCTGAGTTCACAGCGGGGCTATCATCACAACTAACATGATTTCAAGGTCAACATCTTACATTTCTTCAACCTACAGCTCATTATTCACAGTGATGCAGGTATCTCTGTTTGGAGGCACTTAAAACTGCAGGATACCTTTCTGTTAGTACTTATTGTCAATCATTTCTAATTGTTTTGTGTTCACAGCATACTGTTTTTCAGCACTATTGTGACACTTACGTCTGCAGCTTGGGGTCTGCGCTGCCTTTGGTCTTGGCCTCCTTCTTTGCCTGTTTCAGCTCCGTCTTTGCTAGGGCCAGCTTTTCCTTCTGAGCATCAATCTGGGTGGGACACATAAGGACATAGGTGTGCTTTTATATATGGATTACTGTTGGCTTCAAAATATCACTGACTGGGCTGGAAAGGTTGCAGAGATTCACTGTGTCGTAAAATCTGCCCTCGTCCTTCTTTAAACAAACTATTACACTGACACAAGAACATTAAAAAAATATCATGAATCCCTGTAAATGTTAATGTGATGAATGACTGTGCCCAATAAAACCAAGTCAAGCTGTTCATACCTTGGCCTGAAGGTTAGCCATGGACTGATCAAAGGTCTTTGGCGGCGCCCGCTGGTGGTTACACAGAATGGCAACTGCTCTGTTAGCACGGTTGTAGGAGAGCAGTTTCTCAGCTGCATTGTCGGACTCTTTGGAGGGAGAAACAACAGTAATTTGAATTTTTACAGAAAAAAATCCCACTGAGAATACATATCTCACCAGAATTACACACACAAGTTCAAAAGATAATACCATGCTGGTGTCCCCCATATTATTATTGCCCATCCATCTTGACCTTGAACATGTACACACATATACACACACACACACACACACACACACACACACACACACACACAAAATTACAGGTTGCTACCATTTCATTTCATTTATTCAGATCCATATAAGCTTCATCTATTCTTCCTGGGGTCCACGCAACACACACTACAACCACATGCCATCCTGCAGATTGGTTCTCAGTGGCAATCCAGAAATGAGAAGAGATTGTGACACTTCTATCTCTGAATGAGTAACTGTGGCAGAGGCAGCCAATGGGACCCTGATAAGAGTGAGACGCACGGCACTGGGTACAGTGATAATGTACTCCTGCCATGGCTGGAAAAGCTGAGTGACGCCAGGGTATCTCGAATCAAGTAAGCTAAAAATAAAAAATGTCAAAAGTGTGGCAGTTTTATCACGAGACTCCATGACACAAGCAGTCAGGTAATAAGACGGTGATAAGGGCCAGACTGATAAAAGGCTATAGTATTAGAGACGCTGATACCTTTCTGGTTGCTTAGGAATATGAGCTGGTGCTTTAGAAAGCTATTAATGTAATGTTAGACTACTTTATAGCTCAGTGAGTGTGTGACTTACTGTTTGTGAGCTCTTTGAGCTGCTGCTGTAAAGTGATGGAAGCGTTATACGTCCTGAAGACCTTCGCAGTCAGACCAGTCATTAGAGAACTCAGATGCTTGTTCAGCATTGCTGTCTGCAATGACAAACGGGAAGGAGAGGGACAAAGACACACAGATGACAAATTCACATCAGCGCAGTATAAAACAAATACACTGTCACCCCAAAACCATTCGACCAACTTAATCCAAACTCCACCACTAGGTGGCACTGTGGCATTGTACCACTGCAGTGTTTAAAGCGTCTGTAATGTACCATAACAAATAAAAACACATACAACACCATCTCTGCCTTCATTATCATCATCATCCATTAAAGCAGGGAGATTAAAAAAGATCACAGTACTATTTCCCCTCTGACATTTCAGCAGGTATTATAACAAGTTTGAGCTGTCAAATCTAGTGGTTAGATAGCCATTAGCTCCTGTCAAATGGCTGCAGCTTCGATAGAACGGCAAAGAGATGAAACGGAGTTAACAGTGTAGGGCGCACACTGGTGGTGTGAAAGCAAAAACAAACACGTATGGTCGCTGCACACATACTGATATGAGGTGCAAACGTGGACTTGAGAGGCAGACAGTGCATGCATTTCGAAACACAGATGAAAGTGCACAGATGTAGGGGAAAAACACTCAGATGAGCTCGATGGTGAGCTCACAGCTCTGGCAAAAGAAGAAATAATTCTGATGATTCTGATGAGGATTACAATAATAATGTGGTTGGTTTAATCAGAGCAAGGTCAGGACCCGACTGTCTGGGGCCACGCACTTGTGTAAATGTGTGTTTCAGTGCAGGAGCCTATTAGAAACAGGCTGAAGAAGGTTTTTATGTATACATACGTGCACATCCATGTGTGGGAGGGTGCACAGGTACACGCATCAGCAACACACACACACACACACACACACACACACACACACACAGTTGCTGTCGTGCCTGCCTTGCTAATGAGCTATCTGACTCTGCCCCTGCAATGCTAATGAAGGTGTCTGCGAGTCTGAGGGGCAAGTGTGATAGCTCTCACATCCCCAACTCCACTGGCATCATGTATTCTGCGTGCACAAGTGTGTGTGTCCATGTGTGTCATCCATGTCATCTCCTAAGGCATTATTACAACTTGCCATAGCTGCAGTTCTAATTTCCTATCTATAACGCAGGATGCTATGTACTGGACTTTCTCATTAACATACTGCAAGACAATTTGTGGTGATGGCGACTAATGCCTGGGAGACATATTGACTGCTGCCATTCTAAACTAGCTATGATGACATGCTTTTCATTTTGACTGGAACCAATTTTAGCATTCTATATTTCCATTCCTGTAAAAATAAATAAATAAATATTGTTTTTAAAAAAGGTGGAAGGAATATAACAGAGTGGGGAGAAATTGAAATGTACCATGATAAAGCAGCTGGCAGGGACTATACTACACAGCCAGTAGTACTTAAATGTTTGTATGTTTTGATGTAGTTGAAGAAACCCCTCTGAGGTAACAGTTAACCTGAAACTGCAGACAGGGTGTTTACTCTAGCTCTAATGATGTAGACTCTGGAGAGGAGGCTTCAAGAGAGACCTGACAAACGCCTGCATTTCAGCTCAGATCAGACACTCAGACCTCAACATGATGTGTGTGTATGGGCCTGTGTGTGTGCTATATCACCACAGCTGAGCATTTTGGAATCTAATATTGAGCAGCAGCACTCTTGCTCGATGCATGCTTACAGGAATTTAAAAGCACTGGCAGCATTAACACAACATTCTGACGTGCATTGTGTTCTTAAATATACATTATTTCAGCAAAATCAACAGAAGTGCATTTCTGTTGTGTGAAGTTGGCCAGAGACAGGACAGAACCCCAGATGTTACACAGATGATATGCAGCTCAAACCTGCAGTGTGTAGTGTGTAGTGTTTAGTGGCATCTAGCAGTAAGGCTGCAGATTGCAATCAAGTGGCTGAAAAATAAAGCCAATAAGGAGGTGCCATAAACTACAGTTCCTCTAATGGCCACTTGAGGCTAGCTCCAAAACAGAGTTAATCCCAGAGACACCCATGTTAAAATGCCTAATTTAAGAGCAGGAATAAACATGTTTACAGACTGGCAAAAACACAGTTTTGGTCTCTATAGCTATTTTTAACATGTGTAACAACTGTACAGGGTGATTTATTGTATAACTCACCCCTTTCCATTTTATTTAGTCTTAAAGTTACGCATACTTAACGGTGTGGACGCTTGAGTGACAGGCTGTCTGCAAGGTGTCGCCACAGTCTATGAGTCAGATCCACCCCTCGCCCCTCCACAGCTCCACCCTCACATCAAAATATGGTTACTTCTGGCTCCAAAAGACCAAGATTGCGAAGGCCAAAATGCCAAATTCGAGGCTTCAAAAAATGGCAGTACACAAACCAGTGGGTGATGTCGCAGTGGCTATGTCCATTATTTTTGCACAGTAAAAAAAAAAAAAAAAAAAAGCAAAAGGCCCTCTCTAGAGCCAGTATTTTGTTAGTAGGTTGGGAAAAACTGTATTTACTTAGGTATCGGAATTTTTTTTGTTTACACTTTTTCAGTTACTTCTTTAATGCCTGAATCGATATGATTCAATTGCAGAGATGTAAAATGGTTGCCACTGTTGTTGTGATAATCTATGTGTAATGTGAATTCATATCTGTTTTAAGAAAAACAAAGCCAAAGCAAGAAAGCAGAAAGTGGCAGGCAGTCCGAGGACACAGATCTTCAATAGCAGTAGCAACTCGACTTTGGCAAGAGCAAACTCCCTGTCAGAGCATCAAACTTTCTGTTGCTGCTGTTACATAGGTTAGACACAGCCCGCTATGACCCCTTGTGTTGCTACAGCCACGAGTGAAGGTCCATCTCCAGAGCTTCTGTCCACTCTGCTTGGAATAGCCTCTTGGCAGCAGGAAGTGAGGCAGAGGGACTGTGGGGCGCTCTGACCTGCTTATGCACCTTTCACATTGAGGGCTAAGTCAGACTTAAATCAGCGTTGATTTTTTGTTTGAAAGAGTTAACTCGCGTTGGCCGACATAACAAAGGTTGAACCAGGGTCAATTTAAATCTGAATAGCACACCACTAGGGTTGCTAACAACCATGGCGGGACGTTGGTTGCAAATGGGAATGCACAGTGGTGATGCCATTGTCACAGGTTGCCACAGCCCATAAACAAACTGCGATGGCAGCAGGAATGTTTTCAGCTAGCGTTACAGTTACAATTGGAACAAAATTGAGATGTGGCAAGACATTGAGGTGCAGGAGCTCCTGGCCATCCATGGTGAGGGGGAAATTGAGCGTAAGATGACCTGGATGCTGCGGGATGATGAGATATGACAGTGTATGCGAATACAACAAGGCTGCTGAATGAGAGAGCCATACACCGTTCACAACAACAGGTCACAAACAAACTGAAGGCACAGAAAAAGCAGTACACCAGAGTTCATGACCACAACAAAACCAGAGTGGTTTTGGGTGAATAATCCGGCAGTACTACAATGTGTGCAACAGCATTTTTGGACACAGTGTTGTGGCGAGTCTTTGTTGTCCACAGAGAAAATTCACACATGTACAAGACAACAGATTAAAATTTTAGATGGACTGTGTGTACTGCAGCTGAATTCATTCTCACTAGGGACACATCAAATTGTTAACAGGAACCTGTCCAACAATATGGTC
Organism: Epinephelus fuscoguttatus; assembly: GCF_011397635.1. Classification (NCBI taxonomy): domain Eukaryota; kingdom Metazoa; phylum Chordata; class Actinopteri; order Perciformes; family Serranidae; genus Epinephelus; species Epinephelus fuscoguttatus. The sequence continues at coordinate 14,499,152 of NC_064755.1, read as the reverse complement.
TGCTTTCATTTATTTTAAAACAGTTACCACAGCTTGTGTGATATACTGTCAATCTGTATTGTCCTCACTGAAGACTTCTGTAGTATTTTACATTTTTGCCCACTATCATTTCCTCTCCCTGTAATCCTTTGTGTTTCTACATCAAAAAAAAAAAAAAAAAAGGATTCAAAGAATTCATTCGATCAGCTTTTCCTAAAAACAATGGAAACAGTGGCATACTTTATTATAGTCTAATTTCCACACCACTGCTGTGTTCTAACAGCAACAACAATAAAAACGACAAGCCCTGTTTGTGAGATGCTTAATCAGAAAAATACCGGACCTCAAATTCAAAAGGATTGCTGTGACACATACATTAATTTAATCACTGTATATTATCAGCCTTTTCCCTGAGCTAGAGAATCATTTTTTACTGAAGTACCTGACTCAAACTTAAAATGTTTATGAAATGGATTTGTTTAATCATTGCAGTATTATGATGTTTGGGTAATTACTGGCAAATGTATTTTTGCATCAGTGTGGGCCAAGGAAAATAACTGAAACTAGTTACAAACTGTAACATCAGTCACAAACTCCAACAACAGTCTGTGATGTTCGTTTAAGCCATTTTCTCATTTGTGCATGGCTGTTTAAGTATAGATAAAACATTAAACAGTCAAACAATAACGTTCACTAATGCATGTGTAGTGTTAGCAGCGGTGCCTCACTGCCTCCGTTTTGTTGACAGTGCAGTGACTTGCATGGCTCCATAGATGAGTGGGGTACCGGCTTTTAATTGTGAAAATAGCAGTAGCAACACTGTCTGTATGAACACCACATGCCTGTGATATATCTGGATTGTCATGACCAGGGATTAACCCGTTTTCGTTGGTTTGGCATGAACTGACAAAAAAGGGTTAAAAATGGGTCAGATAACCCCAGTCTGACCCAGGTCATTGGTGTGAAAGAGGTATTTTTGACTCATTGGTGGTCTGATAACCAGAGAGAAAGAGAAACAGAGCAGGGAAAGGACGGGCTGGACAAATCAATGCGCTGCACGCAGCTCTGCAATGAAGTCAGATTTTTACTCATTTTAAATAGAATACTGGAAATTCAGTATGTGGCAGTCAATGTTGGTATTGTGGCAGCTGCCTCAAATAACCCAATGTATGGGAAATACAAATGTAGCAGTTTAAGTTTACTTTAAAATGTATACATTTTTCCCCATTGTATTGTACAAGTAAAGTACATTTTAGTAATTTAAGTATGTGAAGTTTATTTATTATAGCATCTTTCAATTTAAACAAATTCCCTTTAGGTGTTCTTGAGATATCGTGATCGAGAATGAGATAGATGCAAGGTCACGCTGACCTTGACCTTTGACCACCAAAGTCCAATTAGTTCATTGTTGAGTCCAAGTGAACATTTGTGCCAAACTGAAGAAGTTTCCTCTTAGTGTTCTTGAGATATCACATTCACAAAAATGAGGCAGATGAGGTCACGTAAACTTGACCTTGACCTTTGACCACCAAAATCTTATCAGTTCATTGTTCAGTCCAAGTGAATGTTTGTGCCAACTTTGAAGAATTTCCTCAAGGCGTTCTTGAGATATCGCGTTCACAAGAATGAGACAGAATATTAAACATAAATCTCAGTAAATCCAAATGCAATATCAAAATGCAATACTCAAGTATCGTGATAGTACTGAAGTGGAAGATAAGCATATCGTGTCAGTCCTATTGGTGTGCCCATTCTGGGCTACTGTAGAAACATGGCAATGCAATATTGTGGGCTTCATGGCAGAGGAGCCGCTCTATGTAGATACTAAGGGCTCATTCTAAGGTAAGGTAAGATTCTTAGTTTCAGGTGATTATATACTTGTGAAAATATAATTATCAATGTTCCATTTCTACCAAGCCCCCCCCCCCCCCCCAAACCTCCCCTCACCTGGACCAGCTGTCACATTCCTGTTGCTCTGTCTACACCTCCACTCTCTCAGTGGCCTGGCCTTTGCAGGTGCCAATCAGGCCTGCCCACAGCAGCCATTACCATTCCACCTCCAACACACCCTGACATTTTTTGACACACTAGAGGGCAGAGAGCAGAGGCACCGCACTCCTTCCTTCAATTGCTCCATCTCCTCATCTCACCCTCTCGCTCCCGTCCTGTCTTTTCAGACCTGTCAATCTTTATAGACCAGCACGTGACTGGCTCTCAAACCTTCCTCAGGCTTTCTTATCTGCATCTCTTTCTACCTCTGTTTCATTAACCCTTTGTCCTCCAGAGTGACCATTCATCTGTTGCATATGTTCCAACCTTCAACCCTGGCTCTCGAGTGAATCACAAGACATGTTTCCCAGCAATCAGAGCACTTAACCCAAGGTTGCCAGGCTGTGGGCTACCACAGCAGTAGCCCCATTCACACTACAAGAAACCTGTATATTGTGATTCTGAATAGGTTTCCTCACCAAGGGCAATCTCTTAGCCTTGAGTATGGTCTCAAATAGAGAAATAATGCTGTTGATCTTGTTTTATAAAGACTGAGTACACCCTGAGAAGGTCCACGTCTCCCTGTGGTGGACTAACCGTGTGTACAACTGCTGCCTTCTGTGTGGCCTTGCTGCCAGCGGCTAGAGGAAGAGGTTGAGAGGACGGCACATTTTTATGTGTGGAAATTCATCCGCCCAGCATGTTCGCTCTCAATTTCCACTCGCGCAGTTTCATTTTTATCTGCCAGAGTCCATCCCCTCTCTCTTTTGAAACTGCTTTTCTGCCTTCAGTCTCCCTGCTTCCAATATTCTTCCCCTTCTCCTCACTTTACCCCTTTCATCTCTCCACACCAATGGCTCATCCTCATTCAATCTCATCTCTTACACCTTACAATTTAGTCCCTGCTTTTCCTTTACTGCAGCCTTATGTCCCCAGAAAACATAAAAAACATATAATTCTATTTTGCTTTCACAATCTTTTTCTGCCTTTTCTTCAAATATTACACACATCAGGGGAATTTCTCACACTTATTGTACAACCCCGCACAAATACAGGTACTCTTTTACACAAAGTTATCAATTATTAAAGCACTTGTGAGCAGTTTCCACAATACTTTTTGTTTTTAATTCATTCCTTTCTGTTAATGCTAAAATGTAGTGTGGGAATGTTTCACAACAGATTCAAAACTAAACATCACAGGTGGTTAGAACTCAAAACTCAAAACATGTACAAATGGGACACTTACATTAAGGCGGTCAAAGAGGTCATCTCCAGGTTGTTTGTTTTCCAGGAACAATTTAAGATTCTTAAAAACCTAAAAGGATATACAGAAAAAATGATCATGTATTTGTATTGTAAGAGCTGGGAACAGCAAACCAGACAATCGGTTACGAGTAGGTTAATAAGGTTAATGACCAGAACATTAGTCGTAGGGAAAAAACAAAAAAAAAGAACCCAAATGTGTCTCTATTAGGAGCTGCACCATGTCATAATAAATCAGAATCTATATGACTGGACTATGTAGGAATTTAATTTGAAAGAACAGATACAGGAAGAGGCCACGCTCAGCAGTCAGACAGGAGTGACGTTACAAACCAGTCACAGCTGACATACAGAAAAGTTGATCATGTTAGTGCAGGGCTACCCAGAGCTTTACATCTGTCCCACGGATGATAGGCCTACACCACTTATAAACAGCGCCTGGAAGAAGATCAGCTCTGCACTCAGGATTTCAGGTAAATAGACTATACAGTGCTTGTTAAGGTTGCTTAGCAACCTCAGTCACAACCTGCTGCTGCACTCTTGAAAGCTGGCACAAAAAAGGCACAAGAGTAGCGTCCAGTGCCCGACCTCGCGTTTTCTAGGCGGTTAAAGAGGCAGCATGTGTACGGGCCCTAATTTACAGGAATGATACCTGCGGTTATTACACAGGCTAGTTAATAACAAGGACGAACCCAAGGTGATATGTAAACTCGTCTTCATTCGTTGACTACAAACATGACGTATCATCTGAAACATGTTAGTAGCTACATGCCCATTAGCCACTTAGCACAATCATTACTGCTTTGCCGACAGCGTCATTAACAGGCGGCTCGCTCAGTGTGTGACGTGCACTTGTAGATAAAATATAGGCCTATATAAATGAAGGTTCATTAGTATGGTTTGTATTTCTCTGTAATGTAGCACAGTGTTAATGTTACTGATACTATTCTTTCTCACACCTTGAGCTCAAACCATTGTTGCCCCGCCCAAAATAATGAATATATGATAAATAATAAAATAGTTTAATAATTAAATAAATACTGTAAACATGCAGGAAACGATTCGACTAATGGCCCGAAATGACAACTATTGGTCGACAAAGAAAATTCTTAGTCCGGGGCAGCCCTAGTTACAAGTCAACCAACATCACACGCCGAACTGTTGCAATTCGAATATTTTTTCTAACACAAACATATTTGTTATAAACTGCATTCAGTGTGTTAATATATTCATTGGGAAAAGCAGAAAGTGAACATAATCTTTTAAAGGCTGCTTACAAGTCAAATTACACATTTATACAAATACATTACAATACGTGTGTGTGTGTGTGTGTGTGTGTGTGTGTGTGTGTGTGTGTATCTAGAGTCTGACTTCATCTGTCCATCTTACAGCAGAGCCAGAGGAGTAAAACTGGCACAATTACATCTGACATTTACAGCAACTCTGTGGCTTCCACAGATTCACTGCTCCCCAAATAAACTTGTAAAATATGCAAGGCGCCAATTAATAGCAACAGATGCGTTGCTTTATAAAGCACACTGACATATTCACAGGCTGATTTGCATGGCAATTTTGTTCCCCTTGGCAAACAAACTGAAAATATAAAAAACGAAAGTGCAAGTGCTTTCGGGATGAAAATGTAAATCAGTGTCTGTCTAAAAGTCTCAGAGAAGCAGAGACTCCAAAGTGAGCTCGCCTAATTGGTTTAGTGATGTGTTTGGGTGCGTGTGTGTGTTAAGAATGGAAATACTCATTTAGAAAATAAATTAATAAATGCTCAGCAGGCTGAAGGTACCCAACACAATACGTTTATGCATTCACAGATGTCCTCACACCGCGGGGCCATTTGATAAAATAATTCAGCGTCCTATCTGGTTTACAAATTGAGTAATAAGTAGGGACTTATTTTTAAACAACAGATATACTGAGGTGCAAATCAGTGAGAGCGTAGACATCAATTATTGGAAAAGACACATAAGCAATGGCTTATTTTAGGGGTTGACAGAAAGGGTTATTTCAGGGCCAATACAGATTATCAGTAATTAAGGAGATGGCTGTTATTTGGAACTGGTATACCTTTAAGGAAAAATAAAAGTGTTAGTGTCAAAATTTAGAAGAAGGAAGGCATACTTTTAAATCCCACATGGGGGATTTCATCATCTTCTTGCTGTTCTCCTCCTCATACAACTTAAATTATATCCACTAACCACTACTAACCATTACTAATGGCAGGATGTACCAGTGGAAACAATGGGTGTTTTTGCAACTGAAGCATAGAGGATGTCTATCACAACTTCATTAATATCTTCTGTCATAGATTTGATACAGTTTGGCTCACTCATGGGAGTAGCTCCAGTCTGTGTTTGGCATGACTGGCCTTCAGCAGTGTCGATAGGCTAAAGGCCCGAACATGACGTATTTTCCGCACTATAAGGCGCACCTAAAAGCCTTTAATTTTCTCAAAAACCGACAGTGCGCCTTATAATCCGATGCGCCTTATATATGGATCAATATTGGTTAATTATGGCTACCGTAGTCAGGGGGCGTCGTCGAAGTAACAGCGGTAAAAACGGTAAAGGGGAATTCCAGTCCCACACCACTATCGGTACGTACGGTACCGTATTGTGAATGCACTAACTTGTTTTGGGAGTGAACGGAGTTGTCAGAACGTTGGTTTGTATTCTATTAATAAAATTTGACTGACTGACTTACCTGACTGTTTTGTTGACATTCCCTTTAGCACAGCTCCATCTAGTGGATGCATAACGCAACCCCAGCCACTACAGTAGTTTCTATTCTATGCGCCTTATAATGCGGTGCGCCCTATATATGAAAACAGTTTTAAAATAGGCCATTCATTGAAGGTGCGCCTTATAATCCGATGCGCCTTATAGTGCGGAAAATACGGTACTCGGGCGTACTATAAGCGGAGCGGACTCCGCAGGGAATGTCCGCAGTCCTTCGGGTTTCCATAGTCGAGCGCACTTCCGCGTTGTAGTTTACTGTAAAAATGTCAGTGAAACACATTACATTACCCACAATTCTTGCATGTTGATTTGAAAAATACATGGCGAGCAGTCACTGGTGTGTGAGTGGAGTCCGTGCGGTCATAAAATCTGAGCTTTGCCCACACAGGGCTTGCGGACGTCCGCTTTTGGTCCGGGCGGACCTCCGTGGAGTCCGCTCCACGTACGTTCCACCCGAGTATGTTTGGGCCTTAATATTCGAGACGTGTATGTGTCCACCACGTGTCCACCACTACAAGTGGTGACTACAGTCCGGCTCAACGCATTTCTCACAAGCGGAAACCTCCAGGGCTAAAAAAAATGAAGCCAACATCGAAGTGCCAAAAACTGCAGTTCCTCTAATGGCCACTTGAGGCTGACTCAAAAAACAATGTTACATTGCCCAGCTTTACAGCTGAAATAAACATGTTTCCAGCATGGTGCAAAAAACAGTTTTTGGTCTCTATAGCCAATTTCAACACTCATAACAACTGTTTGGGGGCTAAACTTTAAACTCACACATTTCTAATTTTTTAATGCTTAAAGTTACGCATAATCAAGGGCAGGGCCGCTTGACTGACAGGCTGTCTGCGAGGTGTCACTACTGTCTGAGTCAAATCCACCCTCTAATTTAAATTTAGTCTCTTCTGGTTCCAGAAAAACAAGATGGCAATGGCCGAAATGCTGAACACAAGGCTTCAAAACAGCAGTCAACAAACTGATAGGTGACGTCACGGTGGATACGCCGGTGGCTTGTTTAAAAAAACATGACATCTCCAATAAACCTAAAAGTGCTGAATAACTGATAATCCAGGCCAATAATCGGGCAACACCTGGCTTATTACTTACCCTTATGGCTATATCCCCCCCCCCCCTTCTCCTGAGAAACAATGGTAACACTTTTTCTTTCCATTTAATTACAGTTGAGACACACAGTATTGGCAGCCCATATAATGCATAGCTTGGCTCTACTTTGTTGCCATCTTTGTTTTCATTTCGTGTAGTGCCCGATGCACTGCTGCCCTGCATGCAGAATTTTTTGCAGGAGCAACAAATTGTATACACACTACATATAGCCAAACACATAAGCCCAAGTATTAGATTTAATGACTTCAACCCCTTCAGAGGTTAGAAACGGAAATTCCATCTCTCCATCCTTGTTCCATTTTATTCCAAGTGACATTTAGCAGCAATCTCACTGATTTCCCTGGGAATTGATGATGCTAAAATATGCAAGGGACTAATTAATTCTAGCTAATGTGTTGCTTTTGAATGCACTCATTTGAATAATTATACGTTCTGCCAAGAAACAAAACACTTTGGCTGTCAGGTGCTAACATTTCTTTTTCCATCTCTGGAACAGAAGATAGCACAGGCTGAGACCAGAGGAGGGGTTGGAAATTTACATATGCATACACGCACACACACACAAATGTGACAGCTGTTTGACAGATTGCAGACAACTAAACAAGACTCAAAAAAAAAAAAAAAAAAGAAAGTTTCTAGACGCATTTGTGTTTTCTTGTATTATGGCCTGGGCCAACCTGCTCATTATAGTGTGCATCATCATTTACTGTATCAGATAAACTAACAACTGACAAGAGCTACTGCAATACTTAATAACTTTCTGTTCTTTTAAAAATATCCATGTTGGCAGTCCGTCCCACTGGCAGTAGTTTAAACTGTGAATACACCTGACAGCATGAAGCCTTGCCAAAGAGAAGTTCTTACACTAACGTCAACTAAGCATGCTACCTAGACCGACTCAAACTGTTCACAAGATTTTGTCAGTGTCAAAGTTTTGAAACACTTTGCGGCTGATATATACGCGTTTAGTTATTTAAAAAAATCTGTAAATAATTAATTAACAATATAAATATCGGGAAAAGCCCTGAACCTCAAATACAACAACCTTAATATGTACTGCAACTGTGAAAAAGCTGAGAGACTATGAATATACTTAGGAAGTTTCAACAGTGTTCCTATTATCACAGTCTTTACACTGTGAAAACCACCCCTGAATGTCAAAAGCACTGCAGATCTTAAAGTTGCACACCACACTTTTAAAACATTAAGTCATTAGAGTTAGGTACTGTTCACACTGACACTGATTCTAGTATTGATGTTGGTACCTTAGATTAGTTCCGGTACACAGTACCTTTTTTCATACTTTACCCTTTCTGTAGGCTAATAATGAAATGCAATTTATGAACAAGCTGCAATCAGCAAGCGATTCTACTCTTCTGCTCTTTTCTAATCCCACATAGAGTGTCTCTGTTGGTCCATCTGTTTGCCTGTGTGTGTGTGTACTCATCTCTCTGTTTAGACACAACCAACAAATATGTGGAAGAGGTACGAATTTTAAAAAACACAATCACAAACAGCAGTGATACAAAGCAATATCTTAAATGAAACAGGAAAGAAAACAGATCAGATAGACCGACACTATCAGTGCTGCAGCAATAGTTTTTGCTCGCTGAGTAGCCGACAGAGGTCCGTGGCCCATTTCCTGGCTTCAGGGCACTTTGCGATGCTTCTGCCTCCCTTCTGAACCAACTGACTTAACATGAATTGCTACTCAGTATTACCAACGTGATTCAGTCATTACCCTTAAAAGTTCAGTCCGCAACCCTACAAATCATGAGGGGGAAAAACTCTGTTGTATGATATCTTCTGTGGCCTGTGGTCATTGTGATGTCTCAATGACTACAAACTAGAGGTGTGGACTGACAGAACTGGACATTTAGTAGGCAAGTTGGGGTCTACTGAAGGATGCTACTGAGTTGTATTATAGTAAAAGAAGGATCCAGTGTTTTCGGAGCTTGACCTGTACTACAAACTAAAATTTAGCTGCTCTCTGCCTCCGCTGCTTAGATTTGGACTTTTTTTGTCCTCAGGCAATTTGAAATAAGAACAGAAACAGACAGTTCACCCCAAAATTTAAAATACATGTTTTTCCTCTTACCTGTAGTGCTATTTATCAATCTAGATTGTTTTGTCTTTCTACCGAACTACACCCACCAACTGTATCACTATCCAGAAGGAAGTGCAACTACTGTGAACTCACCATGCACCACTGAGCTAGCTAACGTTACGGCTCAGCCGAGGAGAACGGTATGTTTACATTTTGTGCTGTCATGAGCACGAGCCTCTCATTCATGAGTAGATTCATGCTTCCTTCTGCATAGTTATACGGTTGGCGATTGTAATTCAGTAGACAGAAAACAGTTTCTCCACGAAAATGCTCACAACAAGGTCTGTGGATTATCTTACCAGGTCATGATTTCAGAAGAGACATTGCTGTTGATTGTACAAATGTATTTTTTTGGCGCTTTGAGCACCACAAAGTGGTGTGCCATCTTGTTCTATTATATTTGAGAGAAGGGTGATGTGCGCAGGTCATGGTCACAGTGAGGATGCAGTGACCGGAGCATTGAGTATGAAGTTAAATGCAGCAGTACAATGTGTGAACTGTTGAAGCTGTTAATCGGTGAATAAATGCTACGACTTCTCAAGACCTTTTGCTCACCACCTGCTGATTAAAGTGAAGGGGGTTAGCCTTGAAGTTGGCAAGCAAAGTTCGCCTCATATTGGAAAATGACCAGGCTCCCTAAAGGTGGACTGTTAAGAGGGCTATTTTTATTGTAGTGACAATCTCAGCGGCTCCTAAATGGATAATAGAGAAATGTCTGGCTGCCGGGTCTCTGCTGAGTTAAGGAGACATTGTTCAATTACAGGTTCAAATTTCCCTTTGTTGATAAAAAAGGAATTCTTTCAAATCTTTGACCATCGTTTTCTGCTTCATTTGAAAAAAAAAAAAAAAAAAGTTTAGGCACCGTATTGCTTTGGCACTACTTACAACCTCAACCAGGATATGGAACCATGTTATGATGCTCAGATGCACAGGCCAACTCCAGGCTACCTCAGTCAGTGGGTTAAGAATTCACCCACATGAACATGTAATCCAAGAGCAGAGACTCGAGCAGAAGGGCACATCAACAGTTCTAACAGACAGACAAATTAAACCACCACAGCCACAGGAATCCAATCTACAACTGTGCCCGGAGGACATTTCTTAGTTCCCTCTCTGCTTCAGGCTCTCTGCATGTCGATATGCATGCGAGTGACCTTCTCTGCAGGGACTTCTGCCAAAACCCAAAGGGCAAAATCTAGATTATTATAATGAGATATATTGGTTTTGTAAATGAATTTGTAATGAACAGCACTTATGTTATTTTTTTGCTGAGGTCTGCTTCTACTGAGAACGGACAGAGTTGCCTTGTGTTAACTGGTGTTGTTTATAGAATATTTTCCGGTTCAAGCAAACCCATGAAAGCAGGCATAATGTGTGGGTAAAAGTGCTTTTGTGAGCTTTTTTGTTCCTTTACCTTTCTGATGACAGGGACCTTGTTGTAGTAGCGAATAGAGTCTTTACCCAGGAAGTCGAATTCCACCACACACTCGTTGCCTTCCAGCTGCTCGTGGAGTGTGATATGCTCCACGCGTAGTGAACAGCAACCAACTGTGTCGGCAGTCTCTCCCTCCTCCTTCTCATTACCAGCTCTCAGTGCCAGCTTTTTTTTGGGGGGGGGGTCACAAGACAAAGATAAATACACATCAAATCTACACATGCTTTCACCACCATACGCCCCATTCACAGAACAAACGTGCCAATCAGATTACTATTAAATACAGTGCACACACATACGACAAGGAGTAGAATAAAGACCTGCATTGTAAACAAAGCAGAATCAGAATCTAAATAGTCTTTGGTATGAGCCAAAAGCAATCACACACTCAATCTATCATTTCACTCAATGCAGGCCGAGATAATTAGCTTGGGGTCGCTGGAAGAAAGTGGCTACATATAATCCATTTATCTCTTTGCAAAAGATCTTTCATCCAGCTATGTGAGAAAACAGAAAAGGCAATCAAGACACATCGCATTGATTTCCAATATGTTCACATGGCTTTGGTATCAGACTTAAGCACTTAGGAGAATCGAGGAAACTGACAGCAGTTTATTTCAAGCACTGGTGGTGAGTAAATGTGTTAAAATTGGTATCCTAATCGCTGCGTCTTTACATGTCTTGAACCAGACCTTGTCTATGAAGTAGAGGGCCACAGCTCTTTGTCGCGTGCCCATCTGTTTAGATTTCAGATCCTGCATGTACTGGTTGCGGATGTCGTCCACGCATGACTTCAGTTTCCGAGCAACCTCGTATTTCTCCCAGTCCTTCTCTCCCTTTGTAGGATGAAAGTAAGAAAAGGAGGAGGAAGAGGGATGCAGACAAAGGGAAAGCAACAGAGAGCAGGAAGGGAAACAGTGAGGGGGCATCATAATAGGGAAACAGACAAGAAAAGAAACAAAATGACAACACTGAGTTATTTTCATTGAAAAGCGTCAGATAAAAACATGATTCAAAATGGTAATCATGACAAACAGGCTGTTATATCATGCAAAAAAGCTCATCTAAAAGCACAACTTCAACAACAAAATTTTCTTTGTTTGCTGCTGGTTATGTTTTGAGACTAAGACACAATTAAACTCCCCATCAGCGAACACACGCACACTGTCATGGAGGCCAACAGTGGAATAACTTAACCTTTACACATGAAAGCTGGAAAGGAGGAAGACGAAGAGTGAGTACATGGAGGAGAGCGAAAGAGAAATGAGAGAAGGTAAAAGAATGACAAGATGTTGCGCACGTCTTTTTCAACACACAGCTCACGAGGTTGCCATTTACTCTCCAAACAAAACCATGATGGAATTTAAATATTTTAGAAACAAAAAATATTTGAACTGAAATGCAAATCTCCTACACAAACAGTTTGGGCTTTATTGACCATGACAAGGATGCATGCTTAGTGCTCGTAGTCATACAGAACAGACCTAACATCAGAATAATAGTTCTGGTCTGAAGTCAGCGGTGTCAGGACCTATAAGGGAACAAGCTGCTTTCAAGATGACAGCCTCTGAATTATTAAACAAATAAGAAAAGAGCACAGGTTTGATTTGTAATCAATGTAAGTAGGGTTTGGACTAGCCTTTCTATACCACTTTTGTAGAACAACATTCACAATGAGAGTTAGGTTTACACCTCTTGTGATTTTTCCTTTGTAATTTTTTGTAATGTTTGGTGGTGTGGCTTCATTTTTAAATGACTGGACTGCACATTTTGCCTGATAAAATCTTAGCACTACTTGTTTATATTTCAAGAGAATTTATCTCTGTACTCTGCCTGCTATAGCACCATTTAGACATTATTTGCCAAGTGACCTTTCCCTAAGCCCCGCCCCTTTATGATGGTCCAACAAGCTGTCGGAGTAAGCATGGAGTCCACACTATAACACTGCACTCCGTGAAGAAATATTATCATATTTTTGGAAAAATGAAATAGTCATTCCAGAGAGAAGCAGAAAGGGGGGTTTGACATGTCAGGATGTCAAACTCACCCAGCAGGAAAAACAGGTTAAAAAGACAAACATAGTTAAAAGCTAAAACCGAACTATAAGCTACCAATGACAGTGTAAAAGTGAACCACCACATCACTGCTGATCAAGACAGGAGATGATAAATATAAAGGGAAACCAGTTGTGGCATTGCAGTGTGTGCAGATGAACAGTGTTTGGCTTTGCCCACATGCTGCTGCCAGCACCCGGGCCTCCACCACAGGGAACTCCAGGGGAAGTCAAACATCATTATTCTGCACACACTGTGATGCCACACAGCTGGTTGAGCAGCGTCGGTCTTTTTTTCACTGTGATAATCATTAAAAAAGCAAAAGCAGTATGTGTATACATTCAGTAGGCTATATCTTCAGTAGCTAGCTAGCTACCCCTGCACATTTCAGGGTTTGAGTTTGGTTTTGGATCAAGGAAGAAACGTATATCTTTTTCCAACCTCTCCAGCTAACGAGTATCATTAATACACGACGTGCTCCAGGCACAACATTTAGCTCCAAATCCACAAAACCAGCCTGAAAATGAAGGGTATCTGAAACAACTGCATTAGAGTCAATGGAGCACAGCTGTGTTGTTGTCAGACCCTGTTCTGAGCTGCCAGATGCTAGGTTATGACTTGACAGTCTGCGTACGGGGGCAGGACTTAGCGAAGAGTCAACTGGAACTAGGCTGACCTTTAAAGCAGTGGTTCCCAATTAGCAGGTCGCAGTCCAAAAGTGGGTTGCTGGTTTAGTTTAGTTTAGTTTATTGGTTTAGTTGACAGGGACCATGTACAGAACAGGTTCTATACAGGAGTTAGCTGAATAGCTAATTTGCATCTGTGGTCCCTGGGCAGGAAGTTCATTCTGAATGGACTGTAAGTGACTTTCTTTTATTTTGAAGTGCAATTTCCTGCCGTAGACTGAGTGACTAACAGTCAGGTACTTGAGAGAGATAGTGAACTTGCTCAATGGCATGACCAAATGCAAGTATGACGCTGAATATATTAAACTGTGTGCAACTTAAACTAATGACTATGGAGGAATCTGGACCCTGTGGCTGGACCAGCTGGGAGAAAAAGAAAAGAAAAGAAAAGAAAAGAAAAGAAAGAAAGAAAGAAAGAAAAAGAAAAGAAAAGAAAGGAAAAGAAAGATAAAAATCTATTCAGCAGACCCAGAGGTGTCTTTTTTATTCCACACATTCTTCTTCCACGTCAAAACTTGGCACCTACATTTCTCACAATTTTGTTAAATGGGGTTTTCAGTGTGTGGTGTTTTGCTTATGGAATAATACAAGAAAAAAGCAAACTTGAACAATAAAGCTTAATAGCTTGTTTGAAAACACCATACACTTGGGATACTGTATCCTAAATACAACATCTGTTGACTATTTTCCAAGGCAGACTGTAAGGTTTTGATTGATGAATGTATTTAGGCAGTGACTGGCCTCCATTAACGTCAGCATGGTATTTGGGAGGGGGGGGGACCAACAACTTAAGGACCTGTAAAACTTGCTTGACAAATAAAATCCAGTGTGCCGAGTAATGTTCCTTTTAGGGTTTGATTTGTTGAGTAGCTAGCAGTTGAGCACATGCTACATGTATGGTTGAGACTTTACTGGTGGTGCATTCAGGTGCTTGTGGGAAGGTTGTATAAGCACTGTACATATTTAGGAGCATTTTTTGCCTGCCTGTTTGCAGCAGACTGACAGGCCAGGCTACCTTGAGTTTTGAGTTGGCATTGAGCATGATGTATTTAATGCTGCCCTGGATGTTCTCAGTCCAGCTGGCCAGCCATGTCACAGTGTTGTCGTGTCGAACCTCCTTCCAGCGGTGACCAGTAGGCGGCACAGGGATACGGACTTCTCTGTCAATGAAACAGAGGGAGCAAGAAAAAAATGTGTGTGTATGTGTGAGTGTAAGCAGTCACAACATTGGAGCACATGCTACAGCATGGATACTGCAGTCGTAATCTCTGGCTATGTGAGATGAATTCAAGTACAAAATCTTCCTCAACATGCCAGGCGACTATGAGTGAATAAGTGATGCATTACTACAAATGCTGAGTGATGTACAGCTTGAACTCACCATATTTCTGAGATTACCCAACAGTGCTGCCAACTTGGCAACATTCTCACTAAATTTAGTGACTTTTCAGATCCTCTTAGCAATTTTATTTCTGAAAAGCTGCGAGCAACAAGTTTTGCAACTTATTCAGAGCATGAGGGAAAAAGCCAGAAACATATTATGTTGTAAGTCATTTCCATGCATACTGCTCAGAATAATTGCAGGCCACAGCTCTTCTGCAAACAGTGCGAAACCTCTCATCCCTCTCTCCTCATGCAGTGCTCAGTAAGTAGGTGTGGGACAAGGAGGGCAAGAGAGGAGATGCTGTTCATCCCAACAGTGGGACTTAAGACGTAGTGAGTTTCAAGAACTTAAGTGAAGTTAAGTCTTGCTTTTTAGATTGTAAGTGTGGGAAAGAGGCACACCATAGTATAAGCACCATAGCTCTCATGCTATTTAAATGTTTTGTTGAGGATTGTTCTTATTCAGCAAAGTAGTTATGCTTCAATTATCCTACATACAAATTAATGAGGTTGAAGTCATGGGTATGCCAATGAGAACATGATGTCATCTGGCGGCTTCTAGCTACTTTTATAGATAAGGCTATAAAAGCTACTTTGACTGGAAAAGTGTTGCAACACTGAGTTACATGCACAAAATAGTGCAGTTTTTGCTTTAATTCTGAAAAAGACAATATATGTTTTCATGGCTAATGAAAATGAATATTTCACTAACACTTCCATTTACACGCAGCCGTGCAAACTCTGATCAGCATACCCTAACATGCAGTTTATTACATCAAAATATCAAACACTGGAACAGCTGGAGCCTATGTGTTATTTTAGTTCTTTGCATTAAAATAGGATTTTTTAAAAAAAAGTTTTCCACCCATGGCAGACTTTCTGGACCGTGCAAACACAGCCTCCCTCTTTCATTCCTTCAACCACCGTCTTGAAAAGGTTGGCATTGCGATATTTGTGTATATCCAAAAACCCTGTTGAAATCCAAGCCTTTCATTATTTTTAGAAGTATGTGTGTTTCTCCTTCTCACCAGAAATGTGTGCTTTTCTTTTAGGCGTGCATCTCTACACTGACCTTGTAAACTGTTGTTAAGTTGGTTTGTGTACAGTGTATCCATTAGGGTTGGGTCGGTTCTCGGTAATACCAATTCGGTCCGGTACTCCGTCTTGGACTGGGTTCTATTTTTTGAGACAACCGGACCGCACACTTGGGCAGAACGTACGCAGAGCGGACGCCGCGGAGGTCCGCCCGGTGGACATCCGCAAGCCCTGTGTGCGCAAAGCACGACCGCGCGGACTTCGCTCTGTGCACCAGTGTCACACAAAAGACTGTTCGGCATGTATTTTTCACATTGCAGGGATTTTTCACGGACATTTTAACACGTAGTCCGCTCCGCTCATAGTAAGCCCGAGTCTGTGAGCACCTGTGTCTGCCTCTTCACCAAGCGCACAGGAAGCAGGAGAGAGAGGGGGGTGGGGCGGGGACTGAGCTGGCTAGGAGGTGCGAGTGCGCGTGTACTGTAGTCTGGAGTTTGTTTAATAGTGACGGGGAGTCAATAATGGCGGACAATTTAGTCTCCACGAAATCAGGAATGCGTCACTATGGCAACACTTTGGCTTTGAGCCAGACGAAGGAGGCAACCCTTGTTTGCACTGATTGAGTAAGCTACAAAATTTATTTGTACGGAATAAAAGAAACAACTTGTTACTGTCACTCTGTTGACCTAAGGTCATTTTTTATTTTAAATGAGTCAATTGCGCCCCCAAGTGGCAAAAATCCGGTATTACCGACTTGATGCGTTTTTTTGTTTTGGTTTTTTTTTTTTCAAAAACCGGACCGTTTTTTTTTTTTCTACTCATACCGACCCAACCCTAGTATCCATGACAATACACAGAGCCGACTGTGCACAGGCAAAAGGCTGTGTGTTGCAAACTGCGGTAAAAACCCCACTTGAGAAGTATTTCCCAGATGCGCTGTATACATGTCCAAATAATGCTATTAAAACATGAATAATACCTGCATATCCCACAAGTCTTTTTTGGAAATGTGGAATAAGGTCGACTTTGGAATATCTGAATGAAATATACTGTTCACATGACCTGCATCAAATTCAAGATATTAGTCATATTGGGAATAATAGTGTGTATGTAAATGTACCCACTGTTGTTGAAAACATCCCTTCTGTGTGCAGCCGTCAATATGGATACGCATTGCTGCACACTACGAAACATGACAATGGATGTTTTTGAAAAGACTAATTTCCTTATGATTCATAGCACTTAAAGACTTTGTGTGTTGAGGTCTCCCTGATAGAAGGTCACACCAAAAGATGTGACAACCGGATTTTTTAGCAGCTAGGGTGACGGAGTTTTAATAAATCCTGCTTTTCATCAGACAAGCCTTTCCTTATGCATCATTACACTGTCACACAAATCTGCATTCAGTTCAATCCCTTTGCTCCACTCTCACTTGCTGCAGTTGATGATGACGTCCTCTGGTTGGATCCTTTTCTTTAGCATGCCCTGTTTGGGATGCTCGCCTCTCCCCCGGAACAGCCCTGGAGGTTCAATCTTGAAGTTGCCGATGCGTTCTTTGTGGTGGTCCAGCAGACAGTAGCCGTACTCGTCCACTATCTTCTGGTTGGCCTCTTTCAAAACCTACAACAGAAATAAAGCAAAGACATTTGTTAAATAATAATCCAGAATCTAAATGATCCACGCTGACCTTTTTTAGACACAAACAAAAAGAGAAGTACTGTAAGTTATGGTAATCAAGAGTCTCACCAGTTTCTCCTCCTTGGTCATGTTTTTCCTGGCCTCCACCTTTGCTTTGTGCATGGCGTGGATCTCTCCAAAGTCACACTTGTCAAGATCTTTAATCAGTGACCTCTCATCATGGGTCATTTCCTAAACAGACATAACAGACACATCTGATGCTTCAGTGTGATCGCTTCTTGAGTTTGGAGCAGTTATATCTGCATAAAAACAGGGACATCCTTTAGTGATAAAAATATTACAATTCAAGAAAAGTAATCTGCAACAAGTTTCATCATCAATAAATCTTAAATCATAAATCAGTCATTTATCATGTGATGGGCATTGTTCACTTTTTTCTGACATTTTATATACAAAACAATTTATCATCCATCCATCTTCCTCAGCTTATCCAGTGCCAGGTCACAATCAATCATATATATCAAAAAAAATGATCAGATTAGTGTGTAATGAAATCAATCATTAGTTGCAGCCCAAGCATCCTGGATTGCCAGAATAATGCTCTTTGCAACTCTGAATAAATTGCATCAATGATGGCAATAATACACATCTTTGTATCTACACTTCAATGGTTTTCAGTCTCAGCAGCGCTGGGAAATACTGATGAAACCAAATGAACTGCTAACTCAAAGCTTCAATATTGATCACAGAAAGTTTGCACATTCAAACACTTCTGTGCCAAGTCAAAATCCTGAACTGAAGGAAGAAAGAGACAAAGGATCTGCACACGATGCTGCTGTATTCACTTTACTGGGAGCCGTTAATACAGAGTACAGAACCTTTGACAAACAGCACATTACACAATGATGCATCATAAAAACCAAATAAGATGAGCATGGTCAAAGCAGATCTGTGACCTTTCATTTAATTACTCATCTTTACAGAAGCTGAGCGGACAGCAGAAAAAATAAGTGGTATCGTTATGAAAGGCCAGAGTAACGAACATTTCCTCCCAAGAAGCCACTGCCAAACAAGCTTAACAGTCTTGACACAGCAGGACGCCGAAGGCAGCAGCTGAGTTTCAACTATATTTGTCATCTTTCTATGGTTACTGCACAAGGGGTCACCCCATCATAGAGGTCACGATCAGGGCAGCAATACAGAGCAATTCAGTGAAGGCTTTATGGTTCATCTTGAAGGTTTTTGGTGCTAAATGTCATGACAACATGAGAGGCTTTTAAAATGGGCTCAGGCAAGAAAGCTATTGCAGCAGGAGGCCAATATTTGCCTGCGCAGAGCAAAAATCTCTGCTTGGATGTTTGTTCTTAAGGTCATATTGGCCTCCAGCGGCAGAACATAACAGTAAACTTTTAATGAGCTGGACATCTTGATCTTATTGTCTTCACGCATGACTACAGCAGTGCTCTTCAAAAACTAGGCATGGATACCAAACTTTGATACTTTTATGGCACCAAGCAAATTGCTTCTATCTAGTATCGAAGAATGCATTGTCAGGCGCAGCAAATATTGATGCCTAAGGAGTACGCCTCATCAGCGTTAGTGACCCAATAAGCATGCAGCATGCTCCTACCAAGATCTAATAATGCTGTGATTGTCTAACATCACATGTCATAGAGACATGCAGGAAAAACACTGCATTACGCCCAGAGATGGGGCTCCTGTGTGTGTATAGCTGTATTTATAGCTCCTTTTCATCACGCTTGATCCCAATAGGGCACAATGCAATGCCCGAGCAGAGAGTTGCTCCATATTCAACTGCATAAAGAAGAACAAATGCAGCCATCTTCCTCTAAGCATTCAACTCCACCTACAGAGCCTCCTTTAAAATCATCACCACCAGATTCCCCCTCAACCCAGATTACTGAGGACAATATAGAGGTGAAGTCCTTCCAATTCCAGTGAACCACCATGTGACCTTTTGCTGAAAAAAATAAAATATGTACAATAGTTGATAGCGAGGGACAAATTCATTTTTTGATCCCGCTTGTACTGTGCCATGAATTAGACAAATGATGTTTGTCAATTTAAAAGATAATTTTGCAAGTAAAGAAAGTCAGTTTGTTGTAAAACTGTTGTGAAAATACATATTCAGAACAGCTACAACTACAAGTCATGTAAGGGACATTGCAGCTTTCTCTCTCACTGAAGCAACAGATCTTGCTGGTTCTTTGGCTTCCAGGCTAAAAAACAAACCAGGAGTCCCTGGATAAAACATATCAAGGAAGATTTAACGTTTGTACATGGAGCATAGTAGGGATGCAAGTGATTAGTCGTCTAAACAATTAAAAGTCCTTCCCTCGCCAGTTGTCACCAGAAATATTAGTTGGTTAAACCAGTTAGTGTCTTATTCATATACGGGGCCACTTAACTGTCATGCAGCCGCCCGCCACTAGTGGGGGCTACAGAGCTGTCACACAGCAGTCCCGCTCCCTGCAGTAATGCTTGATGGGGCTTGACACTAACTTTTTTCCCAAGAAGCACATGTGCTCCTAAGTTGAAAAAGTAAGGAGCACACAAAGAACTTTAGGGGCACAATGTAAATTGATCAAATAATGTGTTTTCCGTAATAAACGTGATGCAAATAGACATTTACAAGCAAAATTATTGAATGAATTTGTATACAAAATGTACAGAAAGGTAAAATCATTAAGTTTTGAAAAAGTATTGCAATTTAAGTCTTTAATGTTATTATCTTATATATATTATCTTTGCAATATGATTATCCTATATAATGTTATTACTATCCTAAAACATTTTCCAGGTCCTCTGAAACTCTGCAGGACTTCCACCCTGCCCAGCAGCGGTACCGTGGCGAACGGTCCCTAACTACGGGGTTGTTTACCGCCGAGCCGAGAGGCTGCATGTAGGCTGCATGAAATGTTAAAGCATTTTCCACCTAAGTTATTACATATATCTGAGTTATCTACAAGTTTACTGTACTGTTTATCATCTACTCGCTTTCAAATGTCCGCCACGGACATTTACACAATGTCACGGATAAACATGGGTAAATGCATGAAAAAAAATCATCACATATCACCTCTGATAATGGTTTATTCATTTAAAAACACATTGTGCTCATTTAGCACACTATTTCATGTAGTTTTTATTTGCTGGAGGGTCGTGTAGGGGAGCGTAGCGTGACAAAAATAGAAGAGCCGCGTAAAATAGAGAGTTGTCGCACGACAGACGGGGGTTGTCACACTGCTCCCGTTGCCGCTGGAGCCGCTGTAATTGATTAACAGGGGGGCGAGCTGCTACGGGACTCGCGCTGCAGACGTGTCTTGCCACTGATGTGCCCAGTGGAGCCCGGCCGTTATATTCATTGTGCCAACAGTGGCTTGGAAAACCGCCCAATAACGCCAGGGCTTGCCCTGCCTGCGAGCCAGAGCACTTCCGTTCACATCAGACGCGCATTTCTCCACGCTGGTCGACAAGCGGTTCTGCTCCCAGCTGTTGTCTCCGTCACATTTGGGGCTGTTTTTCCATCATGGGTAACTACCCAGCTTGACACATTCGCTAGCGGCTCGCGCAGAAAACAGACCAGACGCCGAAATGATCGCTGCAGGGCCGGCCGCGGAGCTGCGCGGTGTGAATGACACAATCCGTTAACATGGGCGCCGAAAGGAAAGTGGCTTCACTTCTCAGCGCTTCGAGGCTATTCACGGCGCTTCCGTGGGCAGTGTGGCTCTTAACCATGTCACACGGGGAAGAGGGAAGGCAGCTGGAGTTCCTCCAACATTTGCAGTTAGATTATCATATTTTTGTATTGACAAAAATATAGGCTGCTTCGGCTGATTTTTTTATGCGCACATGTGCCCCTAAATATTCTTTACAGTTCGCACACACCTATTTTTAGTCGCAAATGCGAGTGAAACGCTCGCACTGTCGAGCCCTGCTTGAGTTGCCTGAGGTTTTGAAACAGCACGGTGCGAAATTGGAGAGATCAATCAGAGACAGAAATCAGCGTGGTTTGGCAGAACCTTAATCTAGAAAATGAATACAGCAGCAATTTATCTTTTCTGAGATGTCATATTATTTGTTAACTGTAAGTGAGTTGTTGTCAGATAATGTGCAGGGTTTACATTCATACTGCACAGCACAAAATGCTATTTCAGCTGAAATTTTAGCATAATTTAGATG
The DNA here is from genome assembly GCF_011397635.1 of Epinephelus fuscoguttatus. Lineage (NCBI taxonomy): Eukaryota > Metazoa > Chordata > Actinopteri > Perciformes > Serranidae > Epinephelus > Epinephelus fuscoguttatus. The sequence continues at coordinate 14,477,508 of NC_064755.1, read as the reverse complement.
TTGTTTTATGAACTTGGAAGTGTTCACTTTAAGTGAATTTCTATCATTTTTGTCAGATAATCTGCAAGGTGCAATGTGCCCCACATTTCAGAGGCAATTCATTTATTTTAGATGTTATTTTAGTGGTTAACTTTTGACTGAGTTGCTATCATGTCACATTCATACCGCACGGCGCAAAGTAACTGTGACTTTCTTGACTTGCAAAATTATCTCTTAAATTGACAAACATCATTGTCTAATTTATGGCACGATTGAATGTGGATCCATTTTTTTTTGTCTCGTTTCTAGATGATGATGGGGATTTTAGCAGGTAACATTTGGCAAACATAAAAATTCGGACAACTTGTACATGGTTGTTTCCTACATTTTTTATGTTATGAAACCGCTTTGAGTGTAAAAATGCATAAGAGCTGAAAAATGTGTAATGTAATTTTCTTTTAGTTGAAATGGATTTTGTAAAGTTCAAACTAGCATCGAAGTCAATGTATCGGTACCAGTATCAAAACATTTTTACGCAATGCTGAGATCAAAATATAAGAAAGACTTGTAGGGGCTAACCATATGACAAACAAAGGTTCATCTAACCTGAAGACATGACTAAGGATAAAGAGAATGACCCATCTATCAAACTTTTCAGAGCAGCACTGACCATAGTCCAGCTGTGTTGTGTAGGGTCAGAAATGAGATGCAAAAACATATCTCTAGATCATCACACACACACAAACACATATCTCTCTCCAGAAGCACTCTGACAGTATGGACACACAGGCGGTCTGCGTGTCTAAGCATGACTGACACCCAATGGTGGGCGGGCACTGAGGGCAGTGGAGCGAGGAGAGTTTTTTCCGGCTATAATAAAACAGTTTAATTGGATTTGTTCATATGCAGGGGAGCTACTTGTATGGATTAGCATATCAATGCCTTCGCACAAATCGTATTTTCAAGTGCATTGAGCACTAAGCAGCGCAAAATTAATTCTGCATGATATGCCTTGGGGCTTGGCACGGTGTTTTCTCTACACAGAGGACATCCTGACAGACACCAGCGTGCAGGTACCAGCCACAGTCATACACTCACCCCGCACTTTACACACGTATATTCCACAATTTACAAAACAAAGCTGGAATGCAAACAACTAATACTGTACTTGGATGTTATCAAGAGAGTGTGTCTGGAGCTGAAAGTATATGAGCTGGAATAACATTTTAAGTTTTGACGTAGACAAAGCAATCATGTGCATGGAAAATTACAGTTGACAAAGCTCCCAGTCATCATCATCATCGAGGCAGCGTCAGGGGAAATGTGGCTGGAAAAAAACCATGATGGTTCACATTCAGAATTCAGACAAAACTGCTGTAAAGCATGGAAATATCTTTTATTTGAATTTTTAAAGGGCTTCTTTCATGTAAATGTCAAACTCACTTTATTTAATTTTTCATACTCAGGATGAACCTCTGAGCTGAGGGCGTCAGTTTAGAGGGTCAGCTAGGGGTGCTTTTGATTCTCCCTAAACTGACAAAATCTCTACTTTCTGTGTTGCTTTACCTTCCTCCAGTCTTTAAAGAAGTTCTCCCGGAACACCTTCTTGGTGGTGTACTCGTGGTCCAACATCTGGCCAAAGAAAAACGCCACCTCCTCGGCTGCCAGGCTCAGTTTCACCTCCTTACCTACACACAAACAAACACAAGCATGCCATTTTAATTTCATTCAACACAAAACAACATGGGATTCCTAATTTGCTTCATGGCCTCGCTGTCTGAAATTACATGTTACATAAACAACTCGCGCACACACACACCTTTAGAAGCTCAGATCAAAACCCTACATGCTGTTAACACCCATTAGCTCTTCTTGAGTCCTGTCAAACTAATCCATGTATTTATAGAGGCAGGCTCAGAGACAAGGACAAAGATCTATATTCAAGTCCACTACCAGGAGTGAGCTACAAACAAGTGCATGCAAGCACAGGAATGAACAGATCAAACTGACTCCCTGTAGGACACTGTTGTGGCTTGACTGCTTAACAAAGCAAACGCAATCACAGTCATCAATCAGTGTTTGACCCAACACACCTTCTGCGTCCTAATGATGCAATTATGTGTTTGTGTGTATTGTGTTTGTGTGTGTCAGTACACTTTCATCCATAAATCTGCCCACTTCCAAGACCCCTACTTTTTACATAATGCAGCTTTGTCCACTGTTCTCTAAATCTGAGCTTGCACTCTGTCTGGATTTCTAAGTTTAAGAAAGTTTGAGAATCTGGATGATTTCAGCATATTTTTAAAGCAACTAAGAGTTTCTTTTGATGTTACAGTATAATTCACCTGTCTCATTTTCAAATGTGTACAGAAAGCCAGGGGTTTGTGACTGTGGGGGGAACACCACACAATTTAACACCCCAGACTTCTTCTTGAACTTCAAACAGACCGCACATTGCTTCATTGCATTTTTTGGGGGTCAACTGTCCTGCTGGGGGATGACTCCTCTTCTACATGACTAAGCCAACCATGGTATAGAGTGGGGAGACACGATAATCATTAAATACAAGGAGAGTCTCTCCTGGAAGGTATTCATACCCGTGTGTACAAAAGAAATGAAATGAACAGTGATAGAAATAATTTTTTTCAGAAATGAAAAAAGAGAGGTAGGGAGAGAACTTCAAACCCTGGCTCCTTTCTCACCTTCACACTGCCAGCCAATCAAGGAATGAATTGGGTATGACTTGAGACATGAATTATCTTCTTTTAAATTGCTTCTGAGGGCTGTCTGAGGGTAAGTCACTGATTCTGCACTATGCAGGTATACTATGCAGTAACTGTCGGCTACTGTTTGTAAACAGTAAAGCCAACAATGTGTCTGCAATTTTCATAGCTTCTTCTCCTATGTATGCTGTTTACGGACTGGCACCTGGGCGCTACCTTTCCATAGTCCCGACCTCACCTGTGCACTGTGCCCAGGAACGTCACAAACCCAGCAAAATAAGAAGAAAATAAGAGAATACAGGCAGAGGGCAGGGTCTCTGCAGATAAATACACTATCACATGCTTCTGGTGGCTCTAAGTGATGATTGAGAGGGATTCATTTCATATTGGTCAATACATTGCTTTTTAGGACGTTCCTGCATAGTATACCTTTAAGTCTTAGGGCCCAAACCCACCTAAGCCTCATCAAAGAACTAGTGGTGATTAAGGCAGACTATTGCAGCGCCTCATGTTGGGCTTGAACACACTGCAAAGACTACAGCCAATAGCCAACTAGCACGTTCTCAGTCGGCATAAGAGGAAATAAGTTCCCATACCAGCAGGTGGCAGTAGTCTGTATTCGTCATTGAAAAAGGGAAACAAGAAGATTGACAGGACGGATTCAAGACGCTGGTTAGCCAGTGTGCACATTAACAACATGACCCGATGTTGAAAGAACAAAGGATATTCACTGCGCACTAGCAAAAACTAACACGATCAATTAGGAGCCATTTCTGCTAAAGAGTTTAAAGGCTATAAAATAATTTTACCTAATGTACAAGTTAGCTTCGATCCCACTCCCTCTTGACTTAAGCTGTTTGTTTGCTTTCCTCATTCATGTTTCTCTTCTCATGCACTGAGCTGACTCGCCAATCAGAGTGATCCCATTCACCGACAGGCTCCGCCAGCAATTCAACATGCTCATTGATCCAAATAGCAGCCGACAAGGGCCAACTAGTGCCAACCATGCAGGGCACACCACAAAAACTAGGGCGACAGACGCTCAGAGATGGCCCGACAAAGACTGACAGCCAACTGTCAGCTTGGTGTTGTCAATAATATGGTTTGTTTTCTTCGTGGTTCATTGACTTGCTTTTACTTGTGCTTTCTTTAAGTTATGTGTATTATTATGCTCTATGCTGCTGTCTGTTTTTCATCTTTTTGATTTGCTGTCATCATATTTTTAATTTTGATGTCTCTACTTCTGCCTTCTCAATTTATTCTTCTTACCTGATCTTAAGTAACACTTCCAGTGTTTCCCATACATTCATTTATCTGTGGCGGTGCGCCACGAATAAATTATCTCCGCCACATATAGATTTTTATGCTTTTGGCGCTACCTGTTCGACCTCGCTCATAAACACATTATAATGGGACTCAGTGTCTGTGAATGTAGCTTGCCGTTACAATTCCGGTGCAATAGGTGGCGGTATGCATCGTAAAGACGCACTTAACGCACCTGGTCCACCAGAAGAAGAAGAAGTAGACGTAGTAGCAGAACGGATCCAAAGACCTCTCGGTACAAATATGTGGGCAAACAAGTCCAAAAGTGGTTCGAACAACTCTAACTCATCATGTTATATTAGCCTGTGTCTGTATTAACATAGCTGGAAGCTCAACATGTGCAGAGACATTAACTCACGCTGTTAGTAGTGTTAACTGCAGCGTGAGTCCCGTAGCAGCTCACCCCCGTTAATCAATTACAGTGGCACCGGCAACGGGAGCGGCGCAACAACCACCGCCTGTCGCATGACAACTCTCTATTTTATGCGGCTCTTCTATTTTTGTCGCGCTATGCTGCCCTACGCGACCCTCCAGCAGATAAAAACTACATGAAATAGTGTGCTAAACGAGCACAATGTGTTTTTAAATGAATAAACCATTATCAGAGGTGATATGTAATGATTTTTTTCCATGCATTTATCCATGTTTATCCGTGACATTGTGTAAATGTCCGTGGCGGACATTTGAAAGCGAGTAGATGACAAACAGTACAGTAAACTTGTAGATAACTCAAATATATGTATTAACTTAGGTGGAAAATGCTTTAACATTTCATGCAGCCTACATGCAGCCTACATGCAGCCTCTCGGCTCAGCAAACGGTTAACAACCCCGCTGGCTTCTCTACGTGTCGCTTCTGTACGCAGTCAGTGGAGCCCCAATGAATACGCCGCGACGCTACGCTGACGTGACGTAGGTTTGCAGCCGGTGGAGCCCGGCCATAAGGTTCTGCTCGTTAGTAATTAACTCTGATGTTGGATGTTCACTCCTTCACACAGATGAGTACTGAAAAATATTTTTAGTACCCCCCCGGACCACACCACCACAAATAGATTCCTGTCCTGTGGGAAACACTGACTTCTGTGTCATTTTAACAGTTATCCAACTTTTTTTTGTTTTTTTGCTGCTTCCATGCTGATTTTGTAAAGCAGAAATTATCACATATAAAAAGAAAAAGGAAAAAAAACCAGAATGGTAGAAAATCGTCAAAAACTGATGTTGCTGCGTAGTGCTTAAAGTATATGAATTTACTCTGAATGGTCACAACAGCACCTGAGAATTTCAAATTACAGTCACAAGTAAGAACATGTGGAGTGACTGAAACCCTTTCAGCCATGTTTCAATCGCCCTCTCTGACACATTCAACTTCCAAGCTCAACTAACCAGCATAGTAGAAGTGAACGTCGTCTGGCAGAGGCTGGTACTCAGGAGGGAAGTAGGGTCCATTGTGTTCAAGGAACTTCCATTTCACCCCATCTTCATACTTCTCTTCCTCCCACCTGACAAAAAGCAAGATGACGAAAAATTTAGGATGAATTTGAGAAAGTGAAAACTGCTGCTCTCCAATTTCCCCATGTTTGTGTTTGATTGCATGTGTGTGGAGTAGGGGTGGGTCTCAGGGCAGTGCAAAGCGAAAAAGAGCAGTGTTTCCCAACCATCTCCAGCGATTCTGCTCCTCCTCCTCCTTCTTTTTGATCTTCAGCTGTCTTGCCTCGTCAATCTCCTCCTTTGTCCTCTTTGGTTTTTTAGAGACTGGATGCTCTCCTTCCTCTTTCTTTACCGCCTGTGCAGAGAAAAACACTCGAAATGTGAATTCAAACATTCCCTCCGTGAACGGCATTTCTAGCAAACTTCATACAGCAGGAGTTAGTACTGATGGAGACAGATTACCTGGGGAAGACAGACATTTACCTTTTCAGTTCTCTTCTTTGACTTCTTAATCTGAATTTCCACGTCACTTTCTTCTTCCTGCTTGTGTCGCTTATTTTTCCTCTTTGAGCTGCAGGTACCCACAAGACAGACAGAATACGAAGAGCTTACAGAGTTTGGAAAAAGAAATGAAGGGTGGAAGTTCATAAACTACCAATTTTAAATATTCATAGACAAATGTTAACACGTGTTTCAAATGCCAAAACAACTCTGTTAAGCAGACTCTTAATATTAAGAAAAGGCTAGGTGTAAATGTTTTCAGTTCAGGCGATCCACAGCTCAAAGACCTGGGGTCTCATTTATATATATAACCTCTGTGTACGCACAAAACAAGGCCTGAAAGAGGCGTATGTCACTTCCCACGCAAAAGCTGGGATCTGTGCGCTCCTGTACTGAAACTGTGACCATGCATACAAACATTTTGGAGACGGGGAAATCGGCAACGCAGATGGTGAGGTGGTGATTTGAAGATACATTGTAGAAATTAAATGTGAGAGGCATCGTATGATGCATCTCATGCATTTAATATCACTTCATATCAAACGTTACTTAAAGATCAACTTTATCATGAACTTTTAAACCAGCAGTGTTATTTATGCATGTGCTAGTGAGCCATAACTTTTCCACATGCACCTTTTAATTGTACAAAATATAAGCCAATTAAATTCTTTAATCAAATACTGCTCAGTATTTAACCAAAGCTGTCTGAGCACATTCCCCAGCCCCAGAGCACCACTGGCACTCGTGGGCAATCGTGAAGAGAACTGAAGCTGTTGAAATGCACACATATAGCATGAAAATGATTGCAGAACAGAGCGTCAATAGTTCTTAATAATATCTTCTAATACTTCTAATAGTACTAAAATTGGTGAAATGAACACTACCATGCGCGCATAGCATGCACTGAAGACACAGCAGTGGCTGCCACACACACTCTACCTTCTCTAGTTACCTCAAGTGCATCTTCACCACCTGCACATATGGATTGTGTATATCAGCAAAGTCTGGAAATGACGGCAGTGACTCACACAATCATTACACTCCATATCATCATTATGAGTCCTAATAACGCAGGCCAAATTCGAATGTTCACCTATCAAATTTCAATTTCCAAATGATATCGCAGGGTGGGAGATAATACTGATCATCACAATCATTTTGTCTATTTCTGTAATCATATGAATACCACGTAAAGCAACCAATAACCAGCAGGCTCATTTCTATGCATGAACATTCACAAGGTGCTTTGCACTGACCATTTATATTTGAATGTGGGCGTGTAGAGGATGGAATATGAGGCTGATCCATGTGGACAATTTAAAATTGATTTGGGATTTATAAAAGGTAATCTCGCACAGGCAGACGACCATTTCAGAAATCACAATCATTTTTAGCTTTTGTGCACATGTACACTTTCAGTATGCATCCTACGCACTGTTTTAAGAATGAGAACCCTGGTCGGACTCACGTAGGTGTAGCAGTGGAGTGTGAAGGGCCTTCCATGGGCTCATCCTTAACTCTTTTCCGTTTCACCCCTTTCTTCTTGGCAGTAAAGTCATCATCCTCTGGCTCCTGTTTGACTGACTCTCTAAACCACAATAGAAGAGAGAACACTCATCACCCATATACAACATAAAATTAAGTGAACTTGTCATCCTAATGTTGTTGGTTGCTTTTTTTTCAGTCAGACGTCTGCTTTGTAGCCTTATGAAGATTCTTTTCATATTTCTAAACACAGCACATGGCAGACTGCAGCTTTGAAGTTAAGCTTGGAGTAAATAAGTCACCCCTCTTAAACTCAATTCATTTTAAAACCATCCCTATTTGGCCCTATTGGTATCCTCCTTTCTTCAATGTTGTTGTAACAAACACACTTCTGCAATCTTACTCTGTTTTTCTTAATTTTGTCTGTTGATTTCGAATTAGCCCCTACTCAACAGGCTAATAACAAGGCAGAGTAAAAGCTTAATGGCGCTTTTTCACTGCTGTCTGCCTCACTGCTGGCTACAGAATTAGGACAAAATTACCCTGCTATGCAGAGCAGAGAGAGAAAAAATCTTAAGCACACAATGACGACACACTGACCACAAGAAATCACACATAATTGTGGTAATTAAGCAACATTATCAAAACAGTAATGATAATGACATAATTACAGCAATTAGAAATAAAAAAAAATAATTACACAACTGCAAGCTTGGATTTCCCTGCAGAGTGAGGAATTGGTGGGTAGGGAAATGCTCAAATTAAGAAATCAACAAATTAGAGACACCATGGCTAATAAATAACAGAGTTCTCTTTCTCTTGTAATAACACTTAGTTAAGGGGGAAATGGGTGAAAATGTAAAGCGCTGTAGCACATAATTGTCAAACTGGCTTACTGAATCTTAATTACAAGCCCCTATGGCAGCAACTGCCAGGTACACATCGTTTCAGCCTAATCCACTCCCTCCGCACTTACACAGTATGACCCCTGATGGCTTCTGATTAAGAGTAATGAGCCTTCCCACAGGTATGCTGCTCTCTGACTCCGGCTTGTTTTTGCTGGAAATGCTGTACATGTTGAGTTCAGACGCAAAATGAAGATGATATGGGACCTTTGTTTTACCCCTGGAGGAAATATGTTTTGGACATAAACAGATAAAATATAAGGAAAAATGTTCCTCCAATTTTATTTCTTAAAGGCCTAGTGTGTGGCATCTAGCAGTGAGGTTGCAGGACTGAAACTTCTCCGAATGCCATTCGTGTAAGAGAACGATTGTGGCTGACGCGAAAACGCAAATGGCCCTATTTAGAGAGAACATGCGGACTCTGTAGAAGAGGACCTGTTCCTGTGGGGTACAGCAGCACGAAACCCGTGAGCTTGCCTGAGAAGGACTCATGCACAAACCCGCTATTTTTAAATATCCCATGGTGAGAGACTCTCACTGCAGCCTGTTTTATTTTGTTCTGAAAATGTCAGCGTGCAGCATCATTCTGTGGACTATAAACAAGGTGCAGACTGATAAAGGAGGAAATACAGTGAGTGCTGGACGGAGCAGTGAGTTACAACAACCCCGCCCACATTTAAGAGTACTGTTTGTGGTGGAAACGCTAGGGTCTAGGTACCATGTCTGAAGGGTTACTTTTGGTTCCAAAGGTACCATACCAGAAGTGTTTGATGGAAACGGGGCTTAAGGTAACAAAAACAATTCTTATTTTCAGGTGATTATAAACTAATTAAAGCACAGTTATTAATATTTTACACCATTTTTATCTTTGCATATATTCAGCAAGTGAAGTTCCACTTTAATACAAACTTCTAACCCATTTGCCCTGTATAGCGTCCTTTACAGCAGGTGCTCACAGGAGAAACTGTACAGCTCTCAAGTAGGCCTGTCACGATAACAAATTTTGCAGGACGATATATTTTCCCAGAAATTATTGCGATAAATTATATTATTGTCAATGTCTTTTTGAGACCATTTTTCAAAATATAATGAAAATATAGCATAATAATGCAATTACACCCTTTCAAAGAGAAATAAACTTTTATTTCTCAATAATATTTAACATTTGAATTGGAATGTGAGGAAGAAAATTAAAATATCCTAAATAAATAAAACAAAACAACCAAAAACAATAAATAAAATGAACTGGCGATATACTGAGGTCAGCAAAATTATTGAGTTCATTTTCATTAATTGTACGATTAATTGATTTATTGATTATTGTGACAGCACTACTCTCAAGTGCATGACAAAATAATAAAAATAATAAATAAATAAATAAATAAATAAATAAATATTTATTAAATAAATTAATAATAATAATCCTAACCACACTTAAACAACTCAAAAGTCCATTCATACTTTGAGTGCTTATTCCAATTTGCATGACATTTTTATGAAGACATCATGCTGACAAAAGTTAAACTCTTCCTATAAAACTACAGGAAATTATGGGCCAAATACAGCCTCATTTACTAAATTGGTTCCAACAGGTTCCCTTTGCATAAGGCTTTGTGCGTCAGTTCCCATCAGGGACGCAGAGATTTTTATGATCACATGTGAATGCAGAGGCCCAACTGCCTGTCTGCAGGTGTCACAATTTGTCACAATCACATTCACGCTGACACATAAATGCATGTAACCTTTGCAGTAGGCTCTGTGAGCCAAAGCTCTTTTCATTTTCACCACAAATTACACATATTTGAGATGCCTTTTCTGTAACATTCTCTCTATTCTCTCTCTCTGTTCTATTTTTAGTTTACATCGCAAACTTAAGTGTGTGCTATAGCAAAGCTTTTCAGTTCAACTGCTCAATTTGTAGATAAGGAAAAAAGAGTGTGTGTAGGATGGTCATGTTTTTTTCGGATACTGCACCACTGAGCAAAATCCATAAAAAGCCATACATAGGAGGTTGGGTCACTGCGTCCTCTGACATTTACGGTCTGTGGTTCTAATAGCCTTATTTCTTCCCTAACCCTGCTGCAAGCCCTTAACTTTCCTCCCTGCATGAAACCCACTCAACTAGCACAGTTTCCACCTGAGCCTTTCAAGAAGAAAAAAACTTAAGAAAAACATTAAAAGCCAAAATTTAGAAAAATAGTTTATCCAACTGACATCTCCTTCAAGATGTCACTTGCTCGCTGTATTGGGCTGGGTTAAATCCAAGCCTGGGAAACAATTCATTAACAACTCTGTAGAAACACTGCTGCGAGACAGATTCGACACAGCAGGCCTTCGGCCAAAGCCTGCCATCCCGGCAACACCCAGCTGAGCATCCAACTACTCAAACCATGCATTCTCATTTATTACTTCCCTGACAAGCCACAGATATTTGTCTTCAGTGCAGAGTAAAATTAATTTTGTGTGAGACAGCTTAACACATTGTATAAAATGGGAATGGCTTTTGTCCATGGCCCTTGAACATCAAAACGCAAGAATTAATTTCCAGCACCTCAGGAGGAAAGAGGAAAAAAAAGAGGAGAAAAATAAGATTTCTGGCAGTATGGCTCCGTGGCAGCTTGTCAGTTTATTTTCTCGGCCTACAATGAAATACAGTCTACTGGTATGACTTCATCCCTACCTGGGACTGCTGGGTGACTCCAGAGTATCAGTCTTAGGTATCTTGACCTGAGGGGATGACATGCACTGAGTTCAACACAGCATGACTGCAATTCAAGAGCATGCACTCAGATGGCCTATGAACACTAACACTTACGTAAACAAATGTATGCATTAAGTCTTTAAACATTCGTACAACAAGAGGAGGTCATATCATATCTTCGGGCTTCTGGGGAGTACATTTATCATATTTTGAATCTTGAAACACGTAAACATGTCACCCACATCCTTATCTGAGGCTGTTGGTTAGAAGCTGGGATAATTAAGATAAGATTAAGATAAGAGTAAGATAATCACTTCCACTGGTCTGAGTATTGGTACACAAATATTCCCTGCCAACGATGTGGGGATCTAATAATATGGAGGTAACCTAGTTAGGACAAGCTGCTGCACACACTGCAGCTATGTGTGAGCTGGGGTCAGTGGGTAACTGGGGCTGGAATCTTCACCCTGATATCTGACCTGCTAACTCCAGATAGCCCACGAGTTCTGGGTGAACTCACATGACCACCACCACACCTCCCCCTGGTCAAGATGACACCGAATTTCCATTGAGATGTTCTAAATTGGCCTCAGACTAAAATGAACATCTGCTCAAATTTTTGCCACGTCTAGCCCTGTGCAGCGCAGGGAGGAGGGAAGAAAATGAGCCACTCACCTTCTTATGAGATTTTTCATTATCGGTTTTCTCTGTGGATTTAGTTAACTTGGCACTGTTCATCAGGATGTCAAGGCAGGACAGGGATGAAAATGAGGAGAAAAGGAGGTGAAAAAAAAGGCTTGTGAGTGATGCAGTATTTGTAACACAAGATTAGTTAAACTACAGTTGGTAACTTTTATGACAATAACTTTGTGTCATGTTTGCTGAAACTGTCACTATGTTCTGAAAGAGGTACATGAGACAGATACTTTTCCTGCTGCTTTACTGTTGCACACATAAAACTCTTGCTGTCAGTCACGTCAATCACTGTTTGTGTGGTCAAACTGCCAAATTAGGCAGCAACAATCAAATACAAATCAAGATTATCAGTCAAAAAAGTTCAGAGCGCTCAGAAGGTTCATCTAATCATGTGATGAAGGTGCTCTTTGGTGGGAATGGTGATATCAAAAAAGGGAAATCCAAGGCACTCTTCTTTAAATGTATAGAAAGCCTTTATTTAAAAAATGGCTGTTTCACATAGAAAAGGTTAAAACATGATGAAAGTGGGTTATAGCCCACATGTTGCAGCACAAAAGCCTTCTTGGCTGCCATTGACAAGCAGTGATTAATGTGACTGACAGCTGTGTAAGAGACTCCTTGGCTCTGACTAGTTGTTTTTGTTAGCCATTAGAGGCTCTACAAACTGTAAAGAAGGCAGAGAAGTATGAAAATTTTGCACAGATTATTTGCAATAACAGCTTTCAGAGAAATATCGTAGAACTACAAGGAGAAAGCTGCTTCCCCTTTCATCATGACATGACTGAAGAGGCCCCTAGGAGCAACTTAGAGCTGCACTTTTATCATGTGTAGGCTTCACATGCAAGCACATAGGCTGATGTTACATTCATGTCTTTCCCCGGCTGGTATCATTCTAGTCAGACAACACTATAAAATGCCACCAATCACACAAGCTGTGTCTCGGAGGACCCCCTTACAACTCTGAACATGTTTCTTTTCAGCCTGACCTTTCCACCCTTCAGGGTTGAATGGAACATGAAATTGAGCAGCAATTATTCCACAGCCATGTTCATTTTTTTTTTATTTTGTTTTATTCAAAATACCACATTTTGAACATCCGACTAAAGCAGTGCAATATTAAAAGTGAGAGGCCCTTTCATGCTGAGGAAAATTTGTTCCATGAGTCTTGTAGCTGATGACGATAAGTTAAACCTTAATCAGTTATTCAGTCAGTGTGCCATGAAATAACGAGGCTAGCTGTCACAGAAAGCTGCCTGCTCCACTGCCAGTAGCGCTTACAGGTGTCTATTCATCTCCCCGCTCTCATCAATTACACAAGCCAATGACAGATCACTCCACATTCATTTGTCTGCTCACATATGCATGGTAATAAACGCATCAGATATCAAGGTAAATTAATTTATTCATATGAAGATGGAGTACCCACTGTACTCAGTGAAATGAATGCATGCACTCAATGCCACCGGCCTGCTTGACAGCTCAACCAGCGTAGCATTCGCTCACTAACTCTTTTTTTGTGTCTGTCCCTTTAGTAGCAGACACATACTGCCATATGGCTATCACTCTCATCTGATTTATCAGCACTGCAAGATTTTTTTTTTTAATCCAAATTAATTTGTCTCCATATTTGAACAACATGAAAGGCAAAGCTACTTGCAGGATCCATGCAAAGAAACAGCTTTGATGTGTGGCCTGTGCTGATGCCGAACAGATGTTGGATGTGCTGCAGTCAGCTCACATGCATACATTATTAAGGAGCTGCTCTAACTTGACAACTATGACGGGATAACTATACAGGTAACTTATTTGATAATGGCACTTGACTGAATAATGAAGCGCTGGCTAAATTGTGCCTGACAGCAAATCATTTTTTCTATACATTTTTACTTTGTCTCACACACTACTCACTTGTTCTTGATCGTGTCTCCCCAGGCACCAGCGCTTTCATTGTCACTTAGCCTTTTCAGCTTCATTGCTTTGTGCTTGGCCTTCACTTCTCCTTTAACGTCCTTCTCTCTTCCCATCTCTCACATGGACCTCTGTGAACCACAGTGAACATTAAACGGCTGGAAGCAAACACACTTACTCAAGGTTAAAAAAAAAACAACAACAAAAAAAAAAAAAACAAGGTTCACGCATTATAAATTAAAACCGCCGAACGCTTAAGCTTTTCCAAGTTAGCTAATTAGCTAGCTAACATTAGCCAACGACGACACAAAAAAGCTAACTTTAGAGTAAGTTAGCTAAAAGAAAATATCTCTTATTTCGCGTTGGAGGAAGATTATATGTCTCTAGGGAACTCTAACGTTACAGTATCATATGAGTCGCTCACCACCTGCAATGTCGACAAATACTGGAATATCTTTCATGGAAAATACAAACTTTTTAGGCGGTTAAGTTCACTTGATGGTCACTGCGGAATCTCGCCTGGTTTAGCGGGCGGTGTGCTGAGCAGCAGCTAAGCACGCGTCAACTCCAGCTGACTTCTGATTGGCTGAGGAAGCTCCGTGGGTTGCCAGCACCAGTGCTTCAAGGGCTCTGGTTGCCAGGTTTGGGTGGTGTTACGTCGTCATTTGTGACCCGTGTGATAGTCTGTTACCTGTAGTGACAGGACATAGATTCCACCCAGTGAAACATTTCTTTGAAAAGTTAAAGTTGACATAGACGTACATTTTTATGGACAAAATCCTGAAATTGCTCCCATTTATTTTGGTTTTGTATTTTCACATGTGTGCTGTGGAAAGATACTACTAAATATGACATCATTCTCCATTTACTATAGAAATATTAGATGTGGGTGTTGTGATTGCTGTGACAAAGATTTTACTACGTTTCATCAATCTTTTTTTACTTCTTGCCAAATTTCACATTCACAAATGTAAATTTACAAACAAAAAACTTAAAGTCTTTGTATTTGTGAAGGAAATAGAACAATACTTGTCAGTGATTTATTTCTCATGACACAAAAAAGCTGTCAAAACAATAAATGTATGCACTATCTTAAAATCTTTAAGTGAATCTTTTGTCATTAGTCTCTTATGTCTTTATATCTACTTTAATTTATGTTAGATTTGTTCTGTTGTCTTTTGTTGTTTGGTAGTTTTTAATATTGGTTTCTCAGTACTTGGATGTGATTTTGCTCACATTTTGTTTCTACTCACACTGTATGTTAAAAGTTCAAAATGAAGAGTATTTAAAAAAAAAAAAAAAAACTGTCATCACCCTGTGTTGACAGGATAACTTGTTTCAAACTTCATTTCCCATTAGGGTTAGGGCTGGTTGTGGTCACAGTACATTATGTTTATATATATGAAGCTTTTAAAAATCATTATCATTATATCAAACTGCATTTAAATTCAAACTTATAAGCCATACTTCATATTTATCATAATTTTATTCTTGTCAGGGCAGAAACCATAGGTTGGTCGAAGTCGTAGTTCTGCAAATAACAAGTCTAAAGTCTTTGCGTTCAAGTCCCGAGTCAAGGCTGACCAATCCCAAGTCCAACCCCTGGTCCTAAACTGTGAGTTTTGAGCCCTAAACAAGTCATAATGCACTCTTCACCAAATTTAAAGCCATTTAAACAACCAAGTAATAATATATTAAATTTGCAAATACTATGAATGCTTTTTAAAATGTATATGTGTATAAGGTTTCTTAAAACAACTGAGACTAATCATAAAAAAGGTAGTGCTGATGTGGCACTGTCATAGCATATAGCATCATTAAACAGTACCACAACAGCTTGAATTTTGTATGTTTCTGTCCTGCCTTGTTCTATAATCTAAATGTAAATGTCCATGTTGTAAAATATATCATATACATGCCTACCTTAGGCCTACTTTTATCCTGTGGGTTTGGGGAAGGTATCAAGTATTTTCAAGTTAAAAAGGCTTAGTTTTGGGACGTTGGTGGCTTAGTGGTAGAGCAGGCGCCCCGTTTACAAGGCTGTTGCTGCAGCGGCCCGGGTTTGAATCCAGCCTGTGGCCCTTTGCTGCATGTCATCCCCCCTCTCTCTCCCCCTTTCACGCTTACCTGTTCTGTCCATTAAAGGCAAAATGCCCCCCCCCCCAAAAAAAAGGCTCAGTTTCAAGTGAAGTCCTGAGTCACTGCTGTTAAAGTCCAAGATTAATTGCAGGTCTTTTTTGATTTTGTCAAATCGAGTCCAAAGTCATCAATGTCACTCGAGTCTGACTTGAGTCCAAGTCATGTGACTCAAGTCCACAACTGTGGTAGAAACTCTGTCAATCAGCAGTAAGACTATTATAAAGCTCCTCATTAAAAAAACAAGATCATGATTTTTGATCAGTGGCTTCTTCTGACCTGATCTATGGGGAAACGATAACAGATATTTCAGCAATAAACTGATTCATAAATTTCAACTTCCCTTGACCAAAAAAAATAAACACTGAAATACATAAAAATAGTGTAAAGGTCATCGCACCTCACACAGACTTTTTATACTGCAGTCATATAAGAACTTGCAGTGGATGAAATAATTGAGTGGCCCCTAGTTACTACATCCCAAGTATTGATATATCAGCCTACAGGGAGGCAGATCAAACATTATCAAATAACACAGGACAGATGGTTGATGTTTTTACCTTGGCAGAAGGGTTCTGATAGAGGAGGAGTGTAACTGTTTGTATAGATTGTTTCAAGAAATGCACTTACGGGTTACATTAAAGAAGCAACGTTTAAAGAAATGTTATCATTGAGTGGTTGCTGCTGGCTCAAAAACCTTTGCAATCTGGAAAACCATAAGTAAGATTCTATTCTCACAGTTCCTCTCAATCAAATACAGGTAAACTAAATCAGTAATAATCAGTGGTAGCATAAAAATTATAATACAAAGATGTTATGAGTAGTGGAGGCTGGTTGTGCATGCATCATTTTCTGCCTTCTTGTTTTCAGTTTATTAATTTATCTGAGTAATATTCAGCTGATGCATCATAAATAATGTTACCCAAATCTTAGTCAATAAATAGAATAATGCCAATGAGCAGAATCTTTCCAAACTAATGCATTATACAAGTGAGGGAATGAACTCCCCACTGCCAACAATGTTGTCTACTGATACTAATACTGCTTAATGAAAATACCAAAATACAAGTGCTGTAATTAATTTATGTGCTGTCTTATTGTTTTGACAGCTGCCATAAAAACTGATGAATTTGGGTCTCAGTGGGTCAGTAAGAACATATTGTTTAATTGTGAAATCAGCAGACAATATTCATGACGAGCTGTCTGCCAATTCTAAGAACAGTCCTTTCTTTCCGATATATTAAATTTTGATAATATTATCCTTCTGTCAACATTTTTGAGCTACAGATTGTGACAATTATTCTCAGTCATTTAGGTACGTATTTCAAATCATCCTTGACATTTGTAAAACCGTAAGTGCATTTCTTGAAACAATCTGTACAAACAGCTACACACGATGGATTACCTGTAAAAGCTCATAACTATTCAACAGAGAACCAGTATAATACATTTGATCAACATGACATTAGCAGCTGATAATGTAGGAAACAGCAGCCAATTGTACATAATCATTTGCATGAATGTGTCAAAGCTTTTGAAATTTGTTCAAAAGCATGACAACTTGCTTTCATGATGTGCAGAGAGATTACAGATCAGGGAATAAAACACCCAAAAATAAACAATAAGTAAATAATAATTCATGGGCACATGAAAATAATAACATCAGATTGAAGAATAAGCTTTAAAAATAACGTATTTGATAGCTATAAAGCCAAGTTTTGGTTCTGAATATATTTTCCTAGCAAACAAATAAGTTTTATACAGCCATCAGCTGTCAACTCTGTTATCAGGATGAGCTGATGAATAAAAATAAAAAAACAAAAACAAAAAAATATGAATTTGCTAAAGACACAAAACACTAACAAACAACAGAACAACATGTTTGGAGTAGCAGCTATTTAAACAAGTGTAACATTGCTTCTATTTCAAATTTACAAATTAATATTAAGACAAATATCTGTGTATTTATGTTGTTACATTGACCTGACCTCTTTTACTTTTATTGCTATGAAAAATGTGAAAGGGTCTATCCAAATGTGTTTTTATTTAACAGAGGATATTCAGCTGACCATCAGTAGATAGCCTTGTGGTGACAGCTATTATACAATGTGGTCTTATTGGTCATTTTGAACACAAAATTGTTACACTTCCTGTTACAGATATGTAGTCTATTCCCTTTATTCACAATGCATCAGATTCAGCTTCAATGGTCAAGAATGTGTACAAATACAAGAAATGTACTTCTGTTTTTTTTTTGTTGCCCTTAATGTACAGTGGTTTAGTAACTATTTAAACTATAAAAATATAGAATATGCTGGTGATATGGGTGTTTGGTGTTACAGGGTTATTGTGCGGGGTTTTTCCTGATAATATAGACTGGTGTTAAATGTTCATCTATAGTGACAATCTGTTGAAAGACATTTATATGTGTGTATATATATATATATATATATACACACACACACACACACACACACGTATATTATATAGTTTTGTGTATACCACCTGTCCTGGACCTGCAGTCTAACCCTCTCACTTGTTGCCATGACAGCTGTACTGTCTCTTTAAGAGACCCGGAAACGGTTCCCTCCTGTGTGTTCACTGGTCGCGGGGCCCAAACAGACAGCTGAGCTCCCTCCTGGAGATGATATCCCATCGTGCTATCTGGGCTTTTCGAAGCAGTGCGAGGTGCTGGCGACACCGGGCTATTCTCAAAGCGGCTCTGGAGGCCTCGGACGTCAGCGGCTGGCGTTGGTATTCGACCCCAGGTCGTCGCGGTGTCACGGCAATGGAGGAGATCCTGGCGAGAGTCGTTGCACCTTTACCCACATACGAGACGAGAGACAAGTACCCTCCTCCTCCTGAATCAAACAGCTTGGAGTTCATGCACTTCTACGGCAGTCTGGACAAGGAAGACAAACTCGGCTTCCTGACAAAGCTGTCACAAGACTTCGGAGTGGACCATAAAAGCGTTTCAGAGATGGCCATGAGGCTGTTGGACACACAGCTACGAGATGTGGCGACCATTTTGCAGGTTGAAGACAGGCTGCGTTACGGCTTGACTCCCCGTTATAAACAGTTGCTTAATCATATAAGCAGGGTCGAGGGAGGAGTGAAGTTTCTGGTGGACCTCCGAGCCGACGTGCTTGAAATAATCTCATCCAAAGCTAGTGAGAGCCCTCACATCAGGGTAAATCTTCTGTTTACATTTTCTACGGGTGCTCGCTTGAGTCAAGCAGTGCCGTGCGCGTTTAAGCGTTTGACATGTTTCCTGAACAGCTGAACCTCGGTAGCCTAATTTAGAGACGGTGTATGTGGTGGGTTATTCCTGTTATGTGGCAACATTTCTTTCCACTTAACTTTTACCAAAATAGCACCGTGTGTCCAGTGCAAAGCTTCAAACTTCTACAAGGACAAAAGCCATTAAAATAAAACTACTCAAAATATTATTACATTTTGACCATTTTCATTATGTACTGTGCATCCCTGAAGTCATTTTCCACTTCCATTAACACTGTTAGTTACTAGTTTCTCACCTTCCACAAAAAAATACAATTTCATTGAGAGAATTTTCAAGAGGAGATGTACTGTTTGTAAAGAGAACTCAAAAAAGTAAAGAACGGAGAGCATTAACTTTAACTTATACTGCTTCATGATGTTAATCTGATTGCCACACTGTTAAATTTCCACACTGTTAGGCTGAATTACAATTTGTTTACGGGGAGGACAATCTATTTTAGACCAGTGTTGTAAAAAATGTTGTTAATTCTCTTGGCAATGGTCCAGAGGTATCAAAATGTTAATAAAAACAATGAATTGTGAAGCTGCTTGAGAGCGGTGTACAGGATCTTATTTTCAAGGCTAAATTATGATACAATAAAATTATAATACAATCAGGAAAAAATCCAACTTTTCTTCAAAGGTTATGAGGCCAAAATGTTGCTGCATAACAGAAATGACCCTGGTGTATTTTAACAGTATTAACAGTGTAGCTGCTTACACAACTCACCCCACACCGAGGCACAAACTGCACTCGTTGCTCCCATCACATGGCTCACATTTCCTCACAGCTTGAGTGCCAATGACCTCTGCCACAGTTTACCTTCCTTACCAAACTAGAGGAACTAAATATGTTTTGTTTTCTTATTTCCTCATAGCTTAAGGTGTTTTTGCAAATAGATAACACCAAGCATGTTTGGCATGAGACACTCAAGCTCATTTTCAGGGCTTTCTTCATATTTTCTGCTCATTTTGGCTGGACACATGAGCTTACAGTGCTGTTAAGAGCTGCTTTCCACTGTTGCTGGAATCCTCTTGTGTTAAAATAGACCCCGTAATAATATTTCATTCTATACATGAAGAGGCGAGAGCTACTCTGCTGCAGCAACAAGGTGAAAGCGCTGAATATAAATCAGGCACATAATGAATATTTTGAATGATTTTTTTGAAGACAAAGTGAAAATAAAATTGAAAGGAAAAGCAGTGGGGGGAAAAATCCTAAAATGTTCCATCACACAGACATGCCCCCCGTGCTCTTTGCCCCGTAGTGGCACATTTTTGGCAACTTATTTTTCAGAGCAGCTACTCTTTCCAGTCTCATTGTTCAGTCATTCATGTTCAGTCAATTATAATTACAATTTTCAATTCTGTTCAGCACTGGAGTGTAGGAGTTTCTATGCACACCTTGGAATAAGAATGGGATTTTTTTCAGATAGGAGATAGATTTATACAAAGTACGACATGTACCATAGATGTGTTGTAATTAATATGTGCTCACTCGCTCAGTGCAAAGAAAAAGTAATCTGACAGACTTAGCCCGTATACTAACATGTATTAAGCGCGCAGCTTGTGTTAAAAGTGCACTAAAAGTTGCATACTACTTTCTTCCTGCAGGATATACTTGCTTTATTTTTTTAAGCTTGGCAAAGGTTACAAAAGTGTGTTTTTTAACCATTAGTCTGGCTTGTGCTATTTATGTTGGCTGTATCTAAGTATCTAAGTTCTAAGTTGGAGTCATACTGAGTTGACGCTGCGTGGAGCGGCTTTTATAAATCGACTAGCAGCTTGCGTGCTAGAGAATGGCTATTTGTGTGTCACAGGCCACCAGCAGCTCTTTTATTAAAACTACAGTAAAAGCAGAAGCCCCTGTAGTGTGTAGATGTAGACAGAATAAGTACCAAAACTCACCATCTAGAGAGATTCTTTGGTTTTATGCTGGATGCAGGCACGGCACCAGGATTTTTTCTCTCCCGGGGCTAAGGGGGAGCTTGACCAATACGTGGGGGTGCTAAGAAAGTAATTGATTTTCATGACTTCAGTTACTTTTATAAGGAGGTTCTTGTTTTTTCAGTAAAAGCAGCTATGATACACAGCACAAGCATGTTCGATATAAAAGTAGTTTTAACTGAATTTGGCCAAAGAATGTCCTACAAAATAGTTAAGCCTAATACAAGTGACCACAAGGCAATGGCAAAAATGTTTCACGTGCAAAGGTGACAGATTCAGCACTTGACAGCACCCATGCCCCTGCCAATAACCAGACAATACATCCAAAATGCGACAGCAAGTGCGTTTATTCCATATGCATTATTAATATGAATATTCCAGCCATTTGTAATCCTCATACCATCTACGATTTTTTCTTGATCACAAAACAATCCATTGCAACGGACTGTAGGCTAGCTAGCCTTAGCCTAACGCGCGAGTATAAACAAAGGACTCCCCCCGCCCCTCTCCTCCTCTCCCCTCTCTCACACACACACACACACACACACACCATGGGTGCAGATCTGATGACAAGTTTGGTGGGGGACACAATCAGTTGTGATTTTTTTTTTTTTTTTTAATTGCAAGCGTGCAAATCATGCCCACAGAGCGCTTGAAATTGCCAGCATATTTCACGATTTCATAAAGGCTCATCACCATCACCATCATTAAGCGCGCAGCTTGTGTTAAAAGTGCACTAAAAGTTGCATACTACTTTCTTCCTGCAGGATATACTTGCTTTATTTTTTTAAGCTTGGCAAAGGTGACAAAAGTGTTACAAAAGTGTGTTTTTTAACCATTAGTCTGGCTTGTGCTATTTATGTTGGCCAGAAATAAGATCTGATGGAGATGACGTCTTACTGAGTTGACAAAAACATATCAATTTCACTGTAGTCATAGTGAGTAGCCATTTTATTTTTCAAAGTTGCTAAGAGTTCCCTTAATGCTAATCAAAATACTCATTTTTTTAACCATGATTCTTATTTAGTTTTATTTTAGAAGAGCTGTGGAGTTGACTTGTTATGGGTGAGACACACCAGACAGCAATATCATTTAAAGAAGTAATCCTAAGTTTTTGGAAACCAGGAAGCGAGTTAGGAGTCCTCAGGATATAGCTAACTCTTTTATGCCCGATTAAATGTTGTTTACGTAGAAATCTGATGGAGTTGATAAAAATTTGGGACGTGTCTGTAAAGGGCCAACATTTTAACAAAAATACATATTTTAAAACAAAGATGATTATACATTTTACACCAATGTTATTAGTACGTACTGATAGTTTTAGTTTTTTGAAGGCTTTGAACACATCTTTTGTGTTTTCTGGCACAGGGCAAGTTCGGAAGTTAAAAAATGCAAACAGATCAAAATTTTTAATAAATAATATTTATTTGATATATATAGATCCTTTCAAAGTAGTGTTTCACCCCAGAAACAGAATGATTGTGTTGATTAGTTATAATTTTAAGTGGTATTTATGCTTTTGTGCTGGTGATAGCCGTAGCTGGAGGCATCATGGTTTTGGGTTGTCTGTATGTACAAACACGATATCTCAAGAATGCCTTGAGGGACTTTCTTCAAATTTGGCACAAACGTCCAGTTGGACTCAAGAATATACTAAATAGAATTTGGTGGTCAGACATCAAAGTTCAAGGTCACTGTGACCTCCCTGTTTCACGCACTAGTCATAACAAAATTTCACACAAATGTGTAACAGGAATAAATGATGATGTGATGACATTTTATAACCTATCCAAAGGGTCAAAGATCAGCTAAACTGTGACATCATAATGTTTGGCAAAAGCACTTTTCTGGCCATTATTCAACACCGTATCTTAGGGACAGAAAGGGAGACATTTGGTCAGATACGAAATTGGTGACACTAATCTTGGGTGTCCACCTTGAAACTGTGCTGATTGTATAGATCTTCTTTGCTGCCAGGGGGAAGATGTTTGTGAAGCATCCGTGTTTTCAAAGACATGAATAGAAATTGTAAGTGCAACTTGAGTGGATCACGGAGGCATACGACCGTGAAGCAGTAATTGTAGTTTGGTAGGACATGATTTGTCCCAGTTCTCAAGAATGGGTGAAATACTGCTTCTGTAATAGTTGTTCTTTACGTCCACTATTCTCAAACACACTGAATGAAATGCAAACTGCTCATTTGTAAAGTGCTGCTGAGATGCAAGAATCAAGATTACAAAATGGATGTGTGTGCGCCATTGAAAGCTTTAATGGTCAAACTAAAACTGCCCTGCGTGAGATCATTCGGGGCCGTTTAGGTCCTCTGTCATCTCTATGATCAGTTTTTATGTTTTTATTTGCTTTGGAATGGAGCTCAATATGATTTTCAAAGACCCTGACTGCACTATCGCCGGAGGACTTCTAGTCTCTTCTCTCCTGCTCAATACCTATTTTATTCCTGCTGAGAGGTGGTGCAGATGCATTTAATCTCAATAACCAAGGCCCACTGAGACCTTTTGTAGCCTAAAAAAGGTCTACGCTACCTACAGAGAATTCGCTCTGAGTGCTGACCACCTTGGTCTTGGGGGCACACAGCAATCTTTTCTTGTTATTGCTAGAATTGATTGAGCTAAAAATGAGAAAAGGTCATGGTAAATATGAAGCTTTTAGTACATGTATTGATAGTATGTGCATACCAGGGGAGAGAAAAACTTGCAATAATACGGATGATCAAAAGAACACAGAAACATAGAGGGGAAAAATGATACAATATGGAAAATTACAAAAGTAATGAAGTTTGGATTTAACAAGGCTGCAAATACTGTGGTTCTTGCAAGAGTGTCACGTTGAATTCAACGCTAGATTAGTCTCTCTTGGTGGGGTAATTGATTTTTGATGTTCTTCCTTACTCCCCATACCTGCAGGCTTTTCAGTCTTGTTCACCTGTCCACAAACTGAGTGGATGAAAGCTATAAAGACAAGTCAGAGACATCGTTTTAGTTGGCTCCTTGGGATTTCACAGAGTATCAGTGAGGCTGTTTTTCCCCCACAGACAGGCTGCCAGGCTGACAAGTGGCATGCAGCCTACTGGAGTAAAAATATTTGGCGCACTCTGAGTTTGACCTGTAAACACTTTGGCAGTGTGGGGTCGTTTGGCCTCGGATTGACAGACTGTTCCTTGCAGGCGCCGCAGTCTCCATCGCTCTGTATAATCACAATATAGCTGTGGCTCAAGGCAACAGAGGCTGTATCAGCTCACGGCATCGGAGCCTCACTGCATTGTTAAAGCTCCAGTGTCAAAAAGTATTGCTTTATTTTCTTTCTAATAGAGTGGAGGATTTTCGTCTCTTCCCTTCCGTCCTTCCCTCCGTGCCTCTCCTAACCTCAGGCTTCGAATGCTAGACCCTTCCATTTCAAAAGACTTCATCTTCTGCTAGGTCAATGGAATACACATCTCAGTTTGGCCTTCCTTTTGTGTGGGTGAGAATTGGCTACCCAAGGCAGCCGCTGCACTCTCATGGGTTGTTTATGTGCTGCATTTTCACAGAAATGCCAGGCTGGGATTATCAGCCATCATAGATTATTTCACCTCAGGCATCTTGTGAGGTCAGAGGAACACAAACACACATATATACACACACACACGTACACCATCACATAAGTTTTGCTGAACTTTTTCTCCTTTTTTCCCCTTAAGGGTTAAATAAAGTAAGTAAAGTAAAGTAAGTAAATTTGATTTTGCCTCTCATTCATAAGTGTGAAACTTCTCAACCATAGATCTGAATAATGTTGCGGCTGATGCGTATGTGGGGTTGAATTTCAAATTTCGTTAGTTTTGGTTGCAGAGAATCTCAGCCAGTGGCTTTAACACCATGACCCAACTTGAGCTTGTTTGCATTAGCTTTTATTATGACTGACAAGCCGGCATTAAAGTAAGCCTGAAGTGAAGTCATCCTATGGAACAGCCAATATAAGCTGTATTTATGTGTTTGCGTGTGTGCACAGTGTGTGCCTGTTTGTGTGTTTGCAAGAGATTTGCTTTAAATGAAGTCTGACCTTTGAGGGAGGACAGGCCTGCTTTGAAATGGCAAGTTGTTTATTGAAGTGCCTCCTCTACACCCATTGCAAACTCAAACAAATCACTTCTCATAATGTGAAAACATTCAAACAGCATACAGACACCCAAGGGACCATCCTCACTGCACTGTAAGATACCAGTATGGAATTGTTTATGGCCATCAGACAAACTTGAGCAACTTAGCTGTCAGTCAATAAGATAGAGGCTGTACGTTCTCCCAGTAAAAGAGGTCTATGAGGTTGTAAAGACTGTGTTTATCCATTTCTTTTAATAGATGTATAAAAGCTGCAATTTCTCGAATGCTTTCATGGTGTTTCTTCTTTATAAGATAGAAAAGAATGACAAAAAAACCCTATACAGTAAGGACAGACAGCTTATGCGGTGGAGACTGTGACCTTCCTTTTCTTATTAATGTGCATGTAAGATTGACCTGTGCATGCTGGTGTTTTATTTGTACAACATATAGTTCCTGCGCTATTATGAAGTACGAATGTAAGGTTAAGCTTTAATTTCCCAGACAGCCTGGCTGCTGAGCTGTTCGCAACAAAGTAAAGAATGTGGTGAATTTTTCAATTATCCACTGGGTGTTGATGTTTTTATTCCTAACTCTCACCTTTTTTTCTCTCCCAGGACCTGAATGGCACGCTGAAGAGCCTGCTGTCTGAGTGGTTCTCTGTAGGTCTGCTCCGACTGGAGAGAATCACCTGGCAGTCCCCCTGTGAGATCCTGCAGAGGATCAGCCAGTAAGGGCATTCATGCTCCCTCACACTGTGCCGCTTTCTTTGTATCCATCAGTTTCTTTTCTTACATCCACATTATATAGCACGTTGATGGAAAGTGACCATTTTCGAAACCCCTGTTTCCCTGAACAGTGATTGTCCAATCGTAATTTTTCAAACATAAATAGGCACTTTCCAAATGCTGACTCAACGTGTGTGGCACTTAAGGGTTTTAATGTAGCTTTCTGAACCTGAATCAATAGAGCACAGTGTAAGGAATGGGTTAAACAGTGTGTTTACTGCTTTAATTAAAACATCATCATGTCCAGCTAACTCTCACAGTAGTATCGTTAACCCAGTGTTACCTCCAAGGCCAAGGAGCTTTTTGTCAGGGAAGATTCTTTATTAGAGGTGTAACTTCTTTTTTTTTCCCCCATCTTTATTTATTTATTTTTTTTTTTTTTCTGTCTTGACCTTTGCCAAAGCTACAAATATTTTACCTTGTGCCTCCCTGAATGACTATAAATAATCAGATTTTTTTTATATTCACACTAAATGAAGGTATTGGAGCCAATGCAACAAACACACAGCACAGAGAGAGTGACAGTCATCACCAAAACAAATTTCTTAAGCAAAATGCAAATCCTCCTTGCAAATCGCATTATCACACAAATGTGTGTCATCCGACCACCCTTTGATATTCTTAAGTTAAAAGTTGTAAAAGTACTCCTGGATTATTTTTGGCAAATTTTTAAACAAGACAGGTAGAATACAGTGATTCTGATAAAATATCACTAGTTTAAGTTTAGATTTAATTATGTTTCCTGTTGGAAACGGTTGTTACGCATGCTGTGTTCAAGGACACAAGATATTTACAGCGTCTGGCTGTGATAAATTGTGTAACTTTTGTGATTTTAAGGAAGTATGCCTTTCAAACCTGCTGGCAGGATTTGGGGTTCAGAGTGTATTTAAAATGTAAAAAAAAAAAAATACAACCATTTAAAGTTGTATGTCGCTTATGTAGATAATATTATTGGGGGAAGTTTATACTTAGGTAGCAGCCTCCAGTCAAGCTAACGTAAAACTTCAATTAAACGCCTAGTCTCAATTGAATGCCTAATCCCCTTCCAGTGTAGCTACACTTTTTGAAAAATAAACACCTGTCTCAATTAGACGCCTGATATATTATCTGAAGCCAAATTTTTATACAAGTAATATTCATACTGGCAATTTTATTGTATTTCCCATCTTTCTGAGCTTTATAAGGCCTTATAAGGCCTGTCTCATATAGACACCTGTCTGAAATATAGGCCTGTTGATATCAATGAGTGAAGCAAATAATAGCCCGGGCTAATATTTTAGTTTTACGGTAGTTATCCAAGATAATGTGGCAATGGCCCAACACAGGTTAGTCATGATCCTAAGACCTTTTTCTCTTGTAACGTTTAAAGGGAACCATACTGTTTGAATTTTGAAAGCAGAAATCCAACTGCTTTCTGGCTTGCCCATTGTGTATGCTAAATATTCAAACAGGGATTTGTAGAATTAAAAATGAAAAAGTTGTTATCATGACATATGATAAAACAATAATCATAGGTTATAGGTTATAACAAAAAAACTCTTATCATGCTAGAGCTAACTAGCTCTGCACTACAATACCAGATGTGCTGTTTCCCTATTTCCATTTCCTCCAGGTGTATCTTTAACTGTTGAGGGTGCAGGCTATTTGCATGGAGTTTAGACAGTCTTAGCATGCTTTCATGCACGTAGCCATCAAGTTCGTAGGTGAGACACATTATACAGGTTTCTTGTTTATAACAGTTCAGCTGGAATCATTAAAAATCATCCAGAGGCAGCGTTTAAAACAATTCCAAGGGCTAATGTTAGCTTAATTAGCCAGCTAGCTACAGCTAATAAGGTCTGACCGCAACAGTGGTATGAAGAGCAAAATGAGCTGTAAATGAGAACCCTGCTACTGTCTACCTCTGTTTGAAATCAAGGACCCAGTGTTTCAAAATGTATTAATAATTTTGAGTGCTAAATTTGCCCCGTTATCACCGGAGCACATGTGCCAAACGAAATGAAAAGCTTGACAGGTGTAGCAACAGTAACTAAGGAGGGCAGGATTTAGCAAATGGTTTGTTAAAAACTGAAAGACTAATTATCAGCCCTCTGCCAGGTACGAGGCAGTGCACCCTGTCAGGAACTGGACTGACCTGAAGCGCAGAGTGGGGCCATACCGCCGTTGTTATGCCTTCACCCACGCCGCCATGCCAGGAGAACCCCTGGTTGTTCTACACGTGGCCCTCACAGAAGACATCTCTGACAACATTCAGGTTAGAAACAATAGCTACAGGCTGCTGTAATGGTTTGTCTCACTTTACCACACCTTGGAGGATACTTAAACATCTGGGATTTACTACTTTGTTCCTCCTCTCAGCTGACAAATGGATTATTGCTGTGTGAAAAACAATACAGAGACCTTTAAACTGCAAACCCCTCTGGGAGCAGCCTCTACAGCGCTGAATTCCTCTCCTTTGTGTTTACAGTGAGAAAAAGGTGGTTTTGACAACACTGCAATTTGAGAATATTCCAGGGTGTGAAATAGTGCAACAATAGACACAGTTTTGCTCCAGTGGCTCTGAAATAGCTATAAGAGACTCCCGCCTTGGCTGCAGCTGTAGCCTCAAACACTGAGAATGGGTTTGTATCTGGATGAGTGATGCACTATTTTTCTGTGACTCAACAAAAATATTTGTTTTCCTCTTAGAGCATCGTTCGTGAGTTCACCACTCTCGACTCCGAGGAGGATGTAAATAAGATAAACTCAGCCATCTTCTACTCCATCTCCTCCACCCAGGCTGGCCTTCAAGGGGTGGAGCTGGGAAACTACCTCATCAAGAGGGTGGTCCGAGAACTACAGGTGAGTGCGGGTGGGATGCAGGATGTAGTGTGGTACATTAGTCAGCAAATTAACTATGGATGTGGAGCTAGGAATGGATGTTGCAGCATTCTTTTGATAAAACTTTAAAAAGCCATTCTTATTGTGCATCACTGGTTTCAAACCTGGGGATCCCAACCCTGAGCAAGGGTTGCCAAAGGTACATGGTGAGTCACAAGTCTTTCTTGATTTTAAGGCAGGCATGTCCAAAGTCCAGCCTGGGGGCCAATTGTGGCCGCGTGGACAGATGTCAAACAGCCAGCGGCTTGACAAAATATACTATTTGTGGCTGGCCACACAGTACTGATTAATCAAGCAAGTTCAATTTGAATTTTTTCTGTTCACCTCACACTGTCAGGAATATCATACAGACAGGTAGACATGCACCAAGCTGGAATTTGCAGGCTAATGTGTTTTCATAAACAGATGGTAAACAAGCTAACGAATGGCTACCTAGCAGCAGACGTTTCCTGCTAGGTAGCAGACATGGCCATAGCAAAGAAGGGTAAAGCCGACAATGAGGGCCACCGCTCTTAGGAAGGTGATGGAAAGTTGAATACATTTCCACTGAAAGATGAAACGGTTGTATTTGTCTCATTTATATGTGTTTTTGTTTTTTGTATTTTTTTAATTACACATACGATGTGAGATACCCCATGTGTTTTCACATTATCTTATCTGGACCCCATTCAGAAAAGTTTGTGCACCCCTGTTTACGGGGTGTAACAGATGTATATCTCATGATTTCATTCATTTCTATGAAGAATACTAAATTAAACTGTTGTTTTTATAGTTTGGACTATTCTTCAAGATATTAACTTAAAAGAAATCTCACAGTATAAGGGCACCAAACACAGGCTAAATTCACACAGCCTGCATTCCTGCGTTAAAGAAGTACCCAGAGAGCAACCAATGAGCTAATACAACAATGGCCAAGTTACAGGAAGAGGAAAACACTGAATCCATCAAAAAAGCCTGTGTATTATGTGTGATTTTAAAAAAAAAAAAATACTCTTAGAAAATGCATAACAAAGACAGAGAATCATATGAAAATGTTCTAAAAATATCAGGAAACCTCAAATCTGATGCAATATTCACAGGAAATAATCTGCTCAAAAGTCATCAAAATCGCTCATTTTACTCAAACGTCTTGCAGTTATTGTGTGTGTCTGTACTGTTATGGTTATGTATTGAACAAAATATGAAATATCCATGACATATGTCACTTAGTCAGGGGTCATCAGTTTACTCAATGACAGAAAAGGGGTCCCTTAAGAAAAAGGTCAGGAACCACTGCTCTTTGTTTAATGTAATAATGATGTGATGTTCTGATTACCATTGTAGCATTTTGTGTTGATAGTTTTGCTAAAACATTGTGAAATTAAAGTTAAAACCATTGCAAAATACTGCAATAGAAGAATAACTTGAATCAAGCCTGTTTGAATTCCTATAAAGACTGTTAAAGCTGAGGTAAAGCATGAGGTCCCAGAAGAGGCAAGGTCATGCAAACACTTGTCATCTAAATACAACTATGAAGTAGCTCGTCTTATCTGTGAAGCTTTTAAATCACCCTGTCCCTTTATAGCTACATAATGACACCTTATCATTGACAGTACACATGACACGTGCACAGATACAGCTGTTAACTCCCGCAGAGCTCCTCGGCTCCTCCCCTATGGTGTAACAAAAGTGTTGTTAGTCTCCACTCCAGGATGTTTCACTCTGTATGACTCAAGTGCTGAATTCAATTAAGAGGCTTTACAGTAGCCTTCAGGTGTGGCCCAGCTGGCATGGAGTCATTCCAGCGAGAAATGTAGCCATGGCAGGCAAGATATTTGTTTGATTGCTTTTTCAAAAGTTTTTATTTTGGTCTCAGTGCTGAATGATAAATCTCTCGCTTGTTCTAGCACTTGCTTATACACACATGAATGCTTCCACACATAAACAGAGCAGTTGTCACTAGACAGGCAGTAATGAAATCTCATCCATCCCTCTCAATAAGTGCAGAAGAGCCCTTCATGTCGGGCCACTCCAGCTAGCACTTGTTAAACAACGGGAACTGTGAATGGAACATCAAAAGCCACTCTACCCAACAGATGGGAAATAGCTCTTTACAGTGTATCCTCATAAAAATCAGGTTTCAGAGCTTTCAGCATCTACCACTTTAGTTATTCATACAATAGGGCTGTTTTGATTGGCGCAAGCTTTTCACTTATTGGCATTTTTATTAATGGCAACATACAGTTCAGTGAGCTCGGCGCAAATTGTGTTGTGTTTTGTGCTTTAGCATTAGGGCTGTTTGTGTCTGAGACTGGGAAGTAGGTTATATTGCATTGTGTTTTAAAAGCTTTACAGATGGGGAATGTTGTCTTCATCAAGAGGTCTACTAGCTTTGCAATTCAGCGTCTCCTCCTGTCATCTTAGTTGTCTCTTATGCAAAAATTATGATCTAAAAACAGAGTTGTGCTACTTTTTAGCTTCTCCATACTATCCTAAAAAAGCACAGAGCAGTAGCTACTAAACAGTGATGTTGGGGAAATATGGAATTAGATTTAGGGTTCTTTTATACTCCCTTTCCATTTGAAAATAGACATCACTACCCTCATACTTCCATACATCATTTATGATAGCATGGATACAGCCTGAATCAAAAGTTTCACACAACAACAAACGACGAAACTGAGGAGGCCGCTTCCATTACATTACCAACTCATTGTGCAATGATCGCAATGAATTCAGTGAACGCAGAGTACAGACAGAAGGTTCTGTCTGTGTCCATACAGGTACCAGTCATTAAGTATAAATGGCCCCTTAAACAGGGAATCTTCAGGGAATGACAGATTGCCAGATTAAAAAGACAGTCAACAAACAAATTGCTCCCTCAGCTTTCTAAATTAAATTAAACTTTGTTTTGATTATTATAGTGTATCTGTTCTGCTGGGTCTGTCCGTTGGACCACTTTTAATTACCAGCCACAACAGCGTTGCCACAGCTGGTGTTGTCTTCACCTTATGAGTCTGTGTATGTCATCAGGACAAAATGTGGCCCTGGTCTGTGGACAGATTTTTGTCACTGCAGTAGTGTTGCAACTTCAAAATACAGTTACAAAAATGTACAGGTGTTTAGTTGAGATCAAAATGAAGGCTAACTTTGAAGATGCATGTGGTCTGAGCAAGGGGGCTTAAGGTGTTGTGGAAGGAAGTAGGGAGCCATTGAAATACATTCATTAATCTACAATTTAATACATAAAAATATTTTATTTCAATGTATCTTAACCTCATCAAATATTATAAATTCCACTAGAGTCAAAGCCTGAGATATCAGTTACTGCTTCTCTGCTAAGTTAGAAATGTTAGCATTAGCTAATGTTTTTTCTCCATTAGTGTAGGATGTAGCTACTGTCACTTAACTGCTAGTTATGTTGAATAACCAAATATATTATCAAGATGTTGGTTCGTCAGAATTATTATTTTTAAATTACATTTAACAGATAGGGAAAATATCAATTAGCTAAGGCCACCGATGGCTACAGGCCCCCCAAGAAGTGTGGCAGGCTTTGAAGCCAATTATCATAGTGGCTAGACAGTGGAATTACAACTCCCGGGTCTGACACGTGATGCTATTGGGCCCCAAAAGACTATTTCCCATTGACTTACACTGGCAAAGAGATATCTGCAAAATGGATAGATTAGATAGATAGATATAGATATATATAGATATTTTTGGAGTCACAACCCCTGCGAAATGACTCGTTTCACTATCAGGATTTTATCCATTCGGTCAAGTAACATTTGGAAAGGCTAGAAGAGCCACAAGATCAAATCGTTTTATCCCCATTCAGTTTAGTGGAGTGCTAAAGTGGAAGTAGCCGGCTCGGTCTCTCATGAAGTCTGTCATGTGCAAGCAGCTCTGATCATCTGAGTAGTTTCATACCACAGAAGTAGAGCTTTTTTGGCTTCATGCGCCACTAAGCAACTTCCATAGGAGTGAACAGGGTCCTGCCTTCAATGTTGTCTCCAGGTCTCTACACCCATGGGTGGCTATTTCACAGGTGGCTGTCTCTTGGTATAACTCTCTTGCTGTAGCTGTGTCAATGGCTGGTAGAGTATAGTCAAATACGGCTTCTAGAGTAGATCACCAAACCAGAGCCAGATTGTAGATGCCTTTTTAACAGAGATTATAAATATCTATGGCATAATAATTGTTTGAAGAGATGCCAAGAAGCCAGATAACGGTCAGTTTTGACTGAATATGGAGTCACTGACTTTTTGCTCTGTAAGACAGTGTAAAGTAATGTTTGGAAACTGAACTCTTCAATGTGACTTTCATACCTTTCTGGAGGCTTTTATACAATGCACCCCATGAGTGCAATTATTTTTTTATGACCCTATTGGGAATCGAACCCCTGACCCCGACAGTGTAAGTGCAGTGCTCTACCCTCGAGGCTACCTAAAACCACAACACCGGCTTGTATTCAGCAGTCCCTGGCTTTCTGACAGGGCTTTACCTTATGTAAAGGTGAAGAGAGGAGCAGCGCAGCCACAGAGGGACCACTATGATGATGGATAGATGATAGAGTGGAAAAGAAAAGGTCACAGTCGTGATTTAAGGTGAAGGGAGGAGGTCTTGCTTGTCTTTGTAGATTGGCCCCTAGAGCACAGGTCTGGCACTGTTCTTCATTTTTCTCTCTATCCTTTCCTCTCTGTTACTTTCTCACCTCTCCTGCAGCCTCTATTCTTATTTCCCCCACCGTCTTTTCTTTGTCAAGCCTGCTTGGTCTCAACGCGGGAACACCCAGTAGTTAAAAGTAGAGGTAGGAGTGAAGAATGCGAGATCATGATACAGTAGAGTGAGAAGAAACAGAAAAGGAGTGCCAGGGGGGCCATGGGAATCGAGAAGGCTGGATTTTGAAGTGGAGGCAGGGCGAAATCAAGGATGAAGAAAGGAAAACAATGTTGCAGAGCGGCGTGTCCCTCCGGGGGTTGTCTGACACTTCCACTTTTATCCGCAGCCACTTTCACTCCTCTGCCTGCCACATCGCTCCGTCACTTATCAACCCAGACGCCGGAGCACGAAGATGGGCAGGGAAGAGGGGGAGGATTCTTTTTTGCAAGAGGAGAGAGTAGCGGGGTGGAAGAGAACGCATGAGATGGGTGGGCGGGTGTTGTGCGCGTGTGTATGTGTGTGTGTGTGGGCATTCGAGATGAGACAGAGACATACAGGAGAGGCAGGTGAGAGAAGAGGACAGCTATTAAAGGTGAGAGTGCAGGTGACTGAGGAGGAGGAGGATAGAAAGAAGAGAGCGGGGATCATCCATCTCCATCACTGGGGCAGGATCATGAGGCAATGGAGTTGATTTGTAATGCGTCCCTGTCTGAGGAACTGAAGGCCTGAGCAGTAGCCTGAGCACAAACAAGAAAATGTTGTTTTGTGTTTTGATACTGAGGTGGAGCGTTCATCTCTCTTATTTCCGCCATAGCGACGCTGGTGCCCCTGCATTCTAGTGGGGATCAAATCGCTCCTGACTCTCATCTGTTTTCTTTACATCGTTACCTTGTTTCCTCACCCCCACCCTTTTCCCAGGTTTATTTTTTTATTTTTTTGTTTTCCTGTCTTCAAGCTGGTTAAGACAGGTTTAGGCAATTCTGCGTTGAAGTGTTTCTGCATGCATGTAAATGGTTCTGCAACTTTTTGTGTTTCAAAATAGAGGATTAAAAAGAAACTTTTTTAACCCTTAAATGCAGTAATGTTTTTCCAAACATTCCTGCATACTTAAGGTCTTTAGAGACTTGTTCCATTTTTAACACAGCTACACACTGAAATAACAATGCTTCTAACCTTTTCAGAATCTGATGTTGATGGTACACCCTCCAAACCCTTTTGTTTTGCCTTTATTTATTTTTGGATTGCTTATAGATGTCAAAAAATAATTTCCAGAACTTAAAAAAGGATTTCAGTCACACTTTAGTCAAAAAAAACCTTTATTTCCATTGGCAGTATTATATTTGGCAGTATGGCTCTGTTCCGGGGTCTCTTGCCTTTCCTCTGGCCAACGCAGAAAGCCTCTTCTGCGCGCCAACATGGAGAGCCTAAGGCAGAGAGAGAGCACACCTCTCCGCCCTTCCACGCGCCTTTGTGGAAAGCCTTAGGGCGGTGAGAGCACAACTCTCTGCCCTTCCATGTGCAAACAAGTTAAGCCTGAGGCAGATAGGCAAACCTCCCTGCCCTTCAACACGCCTACATGGAAAGCCTAAGGCTGAGAGAGCAACAGCAAAGACCCCTTGGGAACAGAACAGAACCAGCATCAATAACAAACAGAACTTACATTGGTAAGTCAGACGCGGCATGAAAAGGACGAGCTGGGGTGGAGATGGGTTGCAAAACGCCTTGCTGAGGACGCAGTAACAGTAGGCAGCCAGAGCAGTTTAAATAGAGCGCCCTGAACGAGATTTGCCAATTGGTTCGCATAGAAAGGAATCATGTGATCTATCAGCTGACTTCCTTCCATCAATCAGCTGCTCCATCAATTGGTGGAGCTGGGATGTGAGCTCAGCTTGACATTTTGTGTCCTGCCTGAACTAACACTAAGCTCTATATATTTTGAACATAGCTTTTGATGCATCCAAGCTGGCAAAAGCTGTGGCCGGAGGCATTTTGTCTTTGGTTGTCCAGTACGGTTGGTATGGTTGTCTTTCTTTCCATACATCTGTCCATCCTTTTATCCCGTTCTCTTGAACGCAATATATGAAGAGCACCTTGAGGGAACTTCTTCAGATTTGGCCCAAATGTACACTTGGACTCTTATAAACTGATTAGATTTTGGTGATCAAAGGTCAAAGGCCATAACTCAAGAATTCATACACTAATAATGAGGACAAATCTCAATAGGATATAACAATGAAGTGATAATATTTTAAATCCCAAAGGTTAACTTCACTGTGACATCATAATGTTCTGTAAAAACACTTTTCTGGCCATTACTCAACACCATAACTCAGGAACAGAAGGGGAGGCATTTGGTTGGATACCGAATTGGTGACACTAATCATGGATGTCCACCTTGAAACTGTGCTGATTGTGTGATATTCTGTGCTGCCCGGTGGAAGATGTGTGTGAAGCATACATGTCTTAGAATGCGTAGCTTCTTTAGAGGAACATCCATATTTTAAGCATTGTCAACTGTCTAAACAGACATGAATGTGAACTAAAAGTTGACCGGTTCGCTGAGGCATACCACGGTGAGGCTGTTATTTTAGTTATATATTATATTTATGCATATTGGACTGTGTTGCACATAGCCCACTGTAACTACTCAGTGACTGCTCCACTTCAGTTTCTGAATGATCTGACTGATCACTTTGCATAAAAATAAAATCCTCATCTTCATTTTCAGACTTGTCATAAAAAACCCTCCAATAGACCCTGTCATTGCTGTTGCTTTGGTCTCTGTTTACTTCCTGTCAGCTACTACATTAACAAACATTCCAACAGGAAATACAAAGGGACCCATTTAGAATGTTTATGTTGTCAAGTTTGAAAAGGTCTACATCCAAGAAAGTGCTGCTATGAAGTGTGGCCGACACATTGATACTGCACCATCATGCTACTGTGACATAAACAAACCTTTTCGCCTTGTGAAAGTGTCAATTTATAGTAACAGTGACACAAATTGAGGCCAAGCTGGATAACACATTACCTGCTTTTATCAGCTACCTGCATAATGTGAAAAAGATATCACCCTTACAAACCTCTAAAGATCCCGAAAAACAGTGGAAAAACTAAAGTTGCAACAATTTTGATGCCAGAAATAGTTTAAGGAATAGAAGGGGGTTCAAGGCCTAAAGTGTTAGACAAGGTGTAAATGGTCCTGGGTCTCTAAAGACCTCAGGTAAGCATTTAAGGGTTAACTCTACCTCCCTTCCCCTCTCATGTCTTTCAGAGCGAGTTCCCTCACATGGCCCAGTTCTCCAGCCTGTCTCCGATCCCGGGCTTCTCCGCCTGGCTCCAAGGCCTGCTCAGCCAGCACAGGAAGGAAGGCTGGGGCTCTGACCTCCTCTCTGAGCAGGAGTGGATGGAGGTGGAGCAGGCCACTGACTCAGCCCCTGGGACTCCAGCCATTGAGGCCCTCCGCAAACTGATCGCCACCAGTGAGTGGATGCGTTCCGAGCGCCTGACCCGTGTCCTGGAGCCCGTCCTGATGCGCCTCTGCGCCTGGTACCTCTATGGGGAGAAAAGGCGAGGCTACGCTCTCAATCCGGTGGCCAACTTCCACTTGCAAAATGGTGCCACTATGTGGCGGCTCAACTGGCACGCTGACACCAGTCCTAGGGGCGTGTCAAACTCCTGCGGCATCATGGTGAACTATCGTTACTTCCTGAACGAGACGTCTAAAAACGGCGCTCTTTACCTGCAGAATAAGGTCATCACTGCATCGGAGCAGGTGCTGGGGCTGGTGTCCCAATTTCAGCAGAACAGCAAATTGTGAGACAGAGACAAGGATACACCCATAAATACACCTCTGTTCTGTCACATGGCACCTAATATCTTCAGTACATTATTTAAAAACCTCAGCTTGTTCAGTTTGTTTTGCATATTTGACGTTTCTTCAGATATTCAAACAGGAAACACCAGCCCTGAAGCATCGCTTAATGGACATCAGCTGACATTATTTTTGGGCTGAAATTAGAACATTTCTCACAAGACGTGTCTCGTCCCATCTTCTGTCTGTAGTGCATAGGTTAGGCTTCTTGCCTCATTGGCTTTCTGGTTGAAGCTGTTTGATATTGTGTAAGTGCCTCCCAGGCTGAGAGACTGTAGCTAATGAAGCACGAGGCATCTATCAATGCTTTACCATGTTCCTGGATAACAGTGTGTGTAATGGTGAAGCCGGAGCAATGAAGGGGTGCAGCTACTGGAATAAATGATGTTTAGATTCTTTCATTTGGCTGAACTGTCTCTCTGCAAACATGTTGATGAATGGGAGAGTATTGGATTTTCTTTTTTTTGTTCTCACAAAGGGTTTATATACACCTGCTGTTACACTGCTTATTCTCACTAAAACTCAATACACAAAGGCATAAAATCACTGATTGAAAATATTATTTCATTTTAAATAAAACTAAACAAAACAGTTTTGGTTTTTTTTTTCTGATGTGTATCATGGCAACTCATATTTTATACTCGACTGTGCACATTCTGATCCGATGGGCTGGTCCCTCCTGGTGCCTCCATTCAGGTGATTTTTTTCGTAATTTTGCCGTCACACACACACACCACCGACCTCTCCAGAGAGTCATCACCAATGTTCTAACTGCTCTGTACAGGTGCCAAGCAGGGCTCATATCAGCCCACACTCCATTGTTGTGAAATAATATATCACAGCAAGTTGACTGTGAAATTACATTTTATCTCTCCAAGGAGCCAAACTTTCTTTTCGTTTTTTTCACACTCACTGTCCGCCCCTCCCCCCTCCCTTCTCCCCCCTTTTGTCTCCCTGTGCCGCTCTGTGTCCTAGAAACTAATGGAGTGAGAAATAAAGTTAAAGTAAATGGCTAGATTGATGGTGTTCAGTTGTGAAGGAAGGGGGGAGGAGAATAAAGAAGCATAAAAAGGACAGTTGTTTAAAGGATGCCCTTGACAGACAGTGTGAGTGTCTCTGAAGATATTGGAGACAATAAGAGACCCGTACCTCTCAGTGAGCGCAGGGGACACGGAAAAGAGCGACACTGTCACGCCATCTCACAATGGAAGCCAATGCACACTTTGGTATGGGTTGCCATAGAAACAATAATGACATATTCCACACCTGCTGCTGCCAGCTAGGGCTTGTTTTGAGTCACCTTTGCCCAGGAAAGACCAATAAGGGAGACCACAGAGAGGTTTGGGTTGTAAGTCCAGCAGCTTTTAATAATGAACTTTTTAAAAGTATATTATGTCGTACAGTGAAAGTAATTACCTTTTGATAGCAGTCAGTCAGGCATTTCCCATAGGACTAAGAAGACAAATTGCTCACACAGCGAGCAGTTACAGCCCTGAAATCTGATTTATGGACACATTGGGTCCCACTAAATGAAATGACACAAACCTCCTCAGCGGAGGCTTAAGAGGACGAGTCCACTTTTCATGTGTTAAATGGAGCTAATTTGAAAATGGCTGTTCAAATGAATGGAATGGTGTAATTACTTAACATATAATTGTAACAAAGGCAGCGTTTGATACTGGGAAACATCTGTGATCAAATGGCAGCGAAATTGGATCGCTGTGTTGGAGCTTTTTGTAGACAATGTAGCAGCAAGTATTCTGATCACAATTTCCACATGGGTGCAGTGTGTACTTAGACCCGTCTTCATTTGTATCTAATCAGATTGCAGTTTTGTCACATTTCCAGCCCAGCAAGTTCAATATTGTACGGCTCCGTTGTCTGACACGTCTTAGAGCCAATACTTTCCAAAAAGCAGCAGAAGACCTGATGACAATTGATTAGAAACCTTCTGCTGTGGGAATTCATGCCTCATCTAAAAATAATCCTGTAATTCAGACAATCCTTTTATTTTTTTTTTTTACCTTTTTTTTTGAAGATGGGAAGTGCATGTGTGCATGGTAGCGGTGTATTTCATTTCTTGTCCCTCATTCGGAGGAAATTGCCTTACAAATGAAGCTAATCCATTTTTTACAGATCGCAGTGGCCGGAAAAGTCAGCGAGTGATGGAAGAGTGGCGGCCGTGGCATTTTCATGTCCTAATTCATTCCGATAAGGTCTGAAATATAAAAGCCTTTTGTCTTCATCCATACGACTGAAATAAGTGCTGGATTGTATCACTGATAAATTCTGATATGTTGTATTTTATAATATATTAGAACATTGTCAATAAACCAAAAATATCAATAAGTGAGTGACAGCAAAACGTGGCATTTCAAAGCCACTTAAACAATTAATTGAAATACTGTCATGTGTTCTGATTGGAAATGGTTTTAACAGATTCATAATGTCACATTTAACTATTAATCAAAAAGCCTCAAAAATCCATGAGAAGACGCTTCAATTGCATGTTATTTCAATAAAGCATTTGATTGTATTGAATGGTATAGAGAATAAACGTTGGCACACAACACAAACAAACATTCCATCTTGGTCCAGTATTTCTTGTGATCACTGTGCCACAGAGGAAGCGTATAAATGTGCCAAGTCAGATTCAATCAACTAACGGCATTCTCAAAGGCAAATATAGCAGAAAAAAATGTCATATTGGAGAACAAAATGTAATTAACTTTTGAGTTGCAAACATGATAGAAAAAACTCTTACTGAACCCTCCTTGTCAGCAGTGTCTTCTTGGAACCACCGAATTGTTGTCCCAGCCAGCATACAGTCAACTCTGACCTTTGCAAACCACTGAGAATTAGCTTGATAGCTGCTTTTTATACATTACAAAATCCACTGAACCTCATCCCAGCTTATATTATGCATTTCACAGCATTACATAATTATGACTGAATGAGCAGAGATAAAGCTTAGGAAAAAAATCAGCACTGCATTTAACACTCATTAGGACTGTGTGGGTGGGGTTTAATCTGATTTGACTGATAAAAACCCAACTGGAATGAAACTTCTTTTGGCTGTTCTATTGGTTTCATCACACCATGACCTCCAGCAGGCACTGAGGCGGTTTGCAGGCTAGTGTGAAGCGGTCGGGATGAGAGTCAGCACCTCCAAATCTGAGGCCATGGTTCTCTGCCGTAAACCAGTGGATTGCCCTCTCCGTGTTGGGGGAGAGTTACTGCCTCAAGCGAGGGAGTTCAAGTATCTCGGGATCTTGTTCACGAGTGAGGGTAGAATGGAGCGTGAGATGGATCGGCGGTTTGGTGAGGCTTCTGCAGTGATGCGGGCGTGGTGAAGAGGGAGCTGAGCTGGAAGGCAAAGCTTGCCATTTACTGGTCCATCTCCGCCCAATCCTCACCTATGGTCAGGAGCTCTGGGTAGGGGCCGAAAGAATGAGGTCACAAATACAAGTTGCGGAAATGAGTTTCCTCCGTGGGATGGCTGGGCTCAGCCTTAGAGATAGGGTGAGCAGCTAGGACATCCAGAGGGAGCTCGGCATAGAGCCGCTGCTCCTTAGTGTCGAAAGGGGTCAGTTGAGGTAGTTCGGGCATCTGATCAGGATGCCTCCTAGACGTCTCCCCATGGAGGTGTTCCAAGCACGTCCCATTGGTAGGAGGCCCGGGGGCAGACCCAGAACACGCTGGAGGGATTACATATCTCATCTGGCCTGGGATTGCCTTTGGGTCCTCCAGAAGGAGCTGGAAAGTGTTGCTGGGAAGAGGGATGTCTGGGGTGCTTTGGTCAGCCTGCTTCCCCGTGACACAGCCTCGGATAAGCGGATGAAAATTGATGGATGGATGGAATGAAATCTTGATTTAAATGTTGCCAGTAACAAAAATATGACATCACTTTTTCCCATGAGAGCCCGGCCCACTTCAGAACAGTAATGAAAAGCTTCAGGAGAAAATTTCATGACCCACTAAAAGGATAATAGAAAAACTGAGTACTGTGCCTGCTTTCCAGTAAAGTAAAGTCAGTAAAGTGTATCTGGTGTGATGTTAAAAAGTGTTATTTGCAAGTACTTTCTGCAGTGTGTTTTTAGGACATCAGCTTCAGATGAAGGGTGTGTCCTCTGGAATTTTATAGGGTGTGGCATTTTATTTTAACACTTAATCCTGACATTTGAGGGAAATCAATGCATCCTGCTATTTCGGCTTGAGTCGTTTTTTTGTGGCAAGGGCTTTTGCACACATGTTCTAAATGTCATTGCATGGTCTATTCACAGCAGTAAACGATGATGTGAGAAATATGGGATTTTCAGTTAAAACTGAGAGGGAGAGAGGAAAAAGAACCTTCCAAAAAACGTCTGGCTTTACCTGCAGGCCGTTGCCTGTCCTGTGTGTGTGTGTCTGTGTGTATGTGTGAGAGGGGAGGGTTCATCCAAGTGTGTTAATCCATTCTTCCTGGTTGCTGTTGCTGGCCCTCCTTCATGCTTCTCACCTCACATCATCACCATTCTCCTCCTTCTCCACCCCTTGGTAACCCGGCTCTGCACCCACAGCCCATCCAACCCCTTGGACTGTCTTCAAAGGGCTTCACGGTTTTACGAGCAATCGGGACACACACACACGTACATACGTTCCACATGTGCATAGCCACACACTCTCACTGGGATACACACTGCCTTCTGAATCTGCCCATATTTTGCAGGATGTAACCTTTAGAGGGCAGCAGAGTTTCACTCAGAGTGAATTGTTAGTCATTGAGCACATATTTGGAGCGATGCTTCCCTGATGTGTTAGCTGACCAAATACCTTCTTCCCCTTGATTTTCCAAATTACCGTACCTCTCCCTCTTGTTCTATACCCTCTTCTCACATACCTTCCTTTCTCTCTTTCTCCTCTGTTGCTGCCGTTATTCCTTCAGCTCACCTCACCCACCCACTCTGTCCCTGCTGAGATGGAGAGTGCAAGCTGGAGATTGACAGATCTGCTATATCTGGTTATAGGCTGTAATTAAAACTAATTTGGCTTGCTGATGGCATCCCCCCCCCCCTCATCCGTTGCAATTAGTCAGTATTAGTTGACCTGACGTCTTGTATCAGATTGGGTTATTGAATGAAAAAGAGGTAAACAGGCAGAGGTAGCAGTGGCATCACCCTAGGGTGACAGCCACTCCAGGCTTGATACAGTTGCCAGACACTTTGAAATCAGAGTGTGAAAACTATCTCTCTCTCCATCACACACACACACACACACACACACACACACACACACACACACACACACACTTAGACTTTGTCCGTCCATTCAGCCACTTCTTGAGATCACTGAGATAGTTTTTTGGATAAAGTTGAGCAGGAGTTAAACACATTCCATAAAGGGCACTGGCATGCACATGTGTTCAACCCACACAGTTGGCTCTCTTACTAAGTTCATTGATCCGGTGAACAGTTCAAGGCAGAAGTGATGATGGCAGCCTTCATTTGCCCTGACCTTTCTTTGTCTTTTACCCTTAATTTCTGGAAGCACCTCTCTGTCCCTCTTGTGGCTAATATAAAGCGCCTCCTGCACCCGTTTGCCACTAGAATTAACATGTATATGCTGATTTTTAAATGCAGGAAAACCCTCTAATAATTAGATGATAGACTCCTTTCCCATCGCTGGTAGACCAGGCGAGTATTCCTTTTTTTTTAGTGTTGTGCCACATTTGACATTGCAAACCTCTCTGAAAACAGGGTTTGTAAAAAGTAGAAAGCAGCATGGAGGTCAGTGAAAATGTTATCGTGATTACATCTTTTTTATATCTTTCCATTATTCAGTCTCTTTCTAAAACCCAGTGCCAACTATTTTAGACTGATGTTTGAGTGCTGCTTATATGGAGACCGATGGAATTCGTTGTGGTGCATCATTGCATCGTGCCTCCAAAGGGATAAAAATGAATGTGTCCATGCAGGTGTCATGTTTCCATCACTGTCGATCGGAGCTGATCAGAGCTGGAGTTGATTTATACCCATAACTGCTTGAAAGTCATTTGTCGCAGGTGTAAATGCCGATTGTAACCTTTTACCACTAAAGACAAAAGCCAGGTGTAAGAGGGTGATAGTGGGTTTTTTGTCCAGTGGGAGAGGGGCTCTACTGTGCATGAGTCACATTTACCAAACTTTTGACAGTCCGGAAACAAAGCAGATGCTGAGAGATTTAGCAAAACAGATGTTCTGACACACTAGTTCATCTTTCAGCAAAGTTTAAATGACAAAGCAGAAAACTTTCTTCCTCTGAGTAGGAAAACTTAAAGATGCACATCAAAACTTTTGAAATGTACTACACCAAGGCAGGCTGATTCATTAGTCAGCTTTCCATTGTGCAGAAATGTTGTCATAGTTCTTCTCTATTGAAATCATTGCCATCATACTTGAATGATATCCCACAATGTGACCAAAGCACCAGCTACTTCATGCAGATGCATACTGTACACAGGAACTGTTACAAGAAACTACCTGGCTTACATTAAAGGGTCTAAAGTCATGTTAGTGGTTCTGTGAGGCTGCACATTCTGAGCACAGAAGTAGTTTGAGCTAAAACATGCTACGATGCTGACACTGCCAGTGCTAACATGCCAGTTAATCTTGTTTTGGTGGTTAGCGTGCTAACGTCATGGAAATTCACCATGTTTTATGTGGATGTCCAATCAGTGTTAATGATAAATGTAGTCAATTGAAGCAATACATTTCTCAGTGTGTGCTGTATTGATAGAGAAAGCCTAGTTCGCCTGCTTGCAGAGCCATGCCAGCAGTGCCTTCCAGGATGCATTACATGCTAGCTTCTACACACCCAACCCCCAAATCCTTCCAGTACCTGGTAGCTTGTGGAGGACTTTTCCAGAGCACTGTAAAATGTATCCACCTCCATGAATTCATATTTTGGGATCTTGTTTTTGCTGTTTGAAATGAAGCTAGTTTGCCACTCATGCAAAGATACCATAGACGTTTTTGTTCATGTGTGATTTTGGGCAGTATCTATCAGACACCCCTGGCCACCCAGAGGCAAAATCCAACCTGTAGTTCTTCCTTGCCTCCAACTATGTCACTGTTATGTCAAATGACAGTGCTAGATGCAGGAAGAACAACAGATTTTGCAGCCTAAACTCAACTCTCTTTCAATATAGCACGCATTGAGAAATTTATTGCTTCAGTTGACTCAGTTACCATCAACACTGACTGGACAGCGACTTAAAAAGTTGCAAATTTTCCCTTTAAGTGATCACCAAAGCTATTTCAATCAGGAGGGACACGTTTTATGGTAAAAATAATATTTATTAACATGTGCACATAGGAT
The DNA here is from genome assembly GCF_011397635.1 of Epinephelus fuscoguttatus. NCBI lineage: Eukaryota > Metazoa > Chordata > Actinopteri > Perciformes > Serranidae > Epinephelus > Epinephelus fuscoguttatus. Next base: position 14,432,886 of record NC_064755.1, on the reverse strand, counting down.
TGCGAAATGTGGAAAGTCTTTGGCGATTAGACCCCGTAGAGATGGTGTGATTTAAGGAGGGTGAAGAATCCATAGTTGAATAGGAAACCCCCCCGGGGTCTAGATGCTGGTGGCGGTAGAGGTGGTGAAGATGAGATGAGAGGAAGATGGAGAAGTGCTGATGATCTGGATGAGTAGAAGAATGAGCCTCTGTTGAGCCTGTCCTGGACTCTGGATACGATGGCTGGAGGTGAACAGGGTGGAGGAGGGCATGAAGATTCTCCCTAAAATGACGGTTGACAGCAGCACAAGAGAGAGCAGATTACAGTGGCCTCCTGATTGGCTGAGAGATCATGGCAAAGTTTGATTGGATAAGTAAAAGAGTGAACACGCATAGTCAGCTAATTAGAGGGATGGAGAGAGTTGTGAATGAATGAGCACAAAGAAAGTCTTCCTGATTGAACTTACGCTGAGCTTCAGTACAATTAATTTTGAGGGGTACACAAATGTCTTTACCAGTTTTCATTTTCATGACAGTCCATCCAACAGTAACAAGACATTTAATTGAAAACCACATATATCTGCTGGTGGCCCTAAATGAAAAGTCAGGGATCAAGAGTTGATAGGATTCTTCACTGGGAATCAAAATGTAATGGCAATCCATCCAATATTTCAAACCAACTGACTGCCACTAGCATGGCTGAAAAAAATAAAAAATGAATGGACAGAATTGATGCAGCAGAGGCAGAGATATCTTTGTATTGATCCAAAAACATTTGATCCTACACTTCCCATGCTGCAACCAACACATGTTGCAACCCTCTGTAACACAGACTTTGTGTTGTTACATATATGCAGTCATCAAGCCCAAGGTCAGATAAACCTGATGACATCCGCAGGGCTATTTTCTCACACTTGACAAAGCTCATTCACAGCTAAGAAGACATAGATTGAGTCTCTTGAAAGCCAGGAAATATCAAAATCTGTTTCCCCTCTTCACCTTTGTAATAGAATGTTTTAGGATCATTTATACAGTCGTACTACTAATTAATATTTCATTAAAAGCTCAGAGGTGTGTTATTCACACCCCATCTAAAGTCCAAACCTAACAGCACATGAGACAAGCATTCTTAATGAATTTCAGCTCGTCTCTTCAAAAGATTCCTTTATCTGAGAAAATTTATAACACATGCAGCGAGACAGACTTTTCATCATACTTTTGCTTTCTTCCACTGAGTAACGAGTCAATGACTTTTCCTGTCAACACAGTTTGTCTTTTACAGTCACTGCATGCATCCCATCGACCTATTAAGGCTGCAGACCTCCTCCACACTTTCAGTCTCGCTCATGCATCCACCGAGTTATCATCAAAAATCGGTTTACTCTGTTTCTCTCCCTCAGATCAGCCCACACCGCGCTCTCTCCGTCTCCTCTCTGCCTCGACTCTGTGTCTACCTCCCTTCATCCAGAGCTGCATATTGAAAGGATACGTGGTCTCACTTCATGAAGCTGTGAGTCTCATTTAAATAGATGCAGCAGCTGGGCTGACACGCAAGCCTCGCCTCGTGAATCCATGCTCCTCTTGCAACAGGAGAGAAGGGAGAGCGGAAGCCGACAATGGTGTGACAAATTGCGTTTTCTTATTTTCATTCCGCTGATTTATTCCTTCCCTCTGCTGCACTGCCACCCATCAGCACCCCACTACCCGCACCCGCACCCCTCAACCACTCCCCCATCCTGTTTCCCATCTCGCTCTATCCCTTGGAGTGGAAGGCCTATAGCAGTGGTAATGAGGGAGGTTAATTGGCCATGCTATGTCTTTAGGAGGCTGGATAGTGACGATGGCACTGCTAGGATGGGGGAGGGGGGGGGGGGGACAATTTTCTCAATTTTCTCTGGATGCCCACCTGCTTACCCTCTGCTGTTTTCACATAATCTCAAATCTTCCCCACTGAGAGTCCTCTTTATCAAGGCAGCGTGCAGATAAAAGAGAGACTTTCCATGCGGAAACTTTCATACAGACACCGACACCTTTCACGCTATTCAATTACTCAGGGGTCAGACTCTGATACTGCATGCCATCAGTAAGCTGAGTTGATTTGCATTTTCAGGGTATGATAGTATAAGATGGACAAAAAGAAAGGCGATGAAATGTTCACTGTGATGGATTGCCTGTCTCGTGCAATTTTCAGGGCTCTGCAAGTTGGTGACGTTCATAGTGAAATGGCTGAAAATCATAGTATGTGTTTACATGCATACTAACATCCTAGTCTTGGATCCACTGGGATTATGATGTGTACATGAAACAAAAGAAACCTGTTTTTTCATATACTTGTACGCAGCCTCCATGTTGCTGTATATGATCTCAGTTCTCAGTGGACCTCTTACATGCACTTAACACTCTGCTGGATCTGGCCTCTGTCTGATCACCAGTAATGGAAGCTGAGACTGACAATTCAGTTCACCATTTAACACTGCCAGTGTTCACTTTTAGCAGGCTTTCACTTTCATTCCAGTTTAACAGACTATCATTACACTGTTGATCATCAGAGTTGCTGCTGTACTGACAAACTGCTACATAACTTCAGTTAAGGATGCATCCGCGCACAGTGATAAGAAACTTGGGGGGTGTCTGACCTCCTTTAATGCAATGTTCAGTATGTAAAGTCTTAATCTGCAAATTAGTAACTTTGGATGTCACATAAATGTGTAGGAGAAAAAAGTACGACATTTTCCCCTGAATTGTTGCAGAGTAGAAGTAGCCTATAAAGCAGCTAAAATGGAAATACTCGAGTTAAGTACCTTAAAATTGTGCTTATATTAGTTTTTCACTGCTGATTAGACAGTCTTTTCACAAAACTGGGCTGTCTATGCAGCAGATAGATGCAAATACTTTTGAAATCGGTGCCAGAGAAAACAGAAGAAAACAGCTTTGTCATTCACTTTTGCTCAAGAGGTAGAAACCTACAACTACCAGAATGCACTGCGCCACACTGGACCAATAAATGCTCCCCCTGATGGGTGATGTAATGTAAGGTTATCCATTTTGTCAAAGGAAACAATACGGTGACCGGCTGGTAGCAAAAAATCTTGAATTACAGTTCAACAGTTAGTTAAAATCTGTTTCGGTAAATATAAAATAGGCAACTTAGTAAAAGAATCTTGTATTACAGCCCAACAGTACACTAAAATATGTTTCTGAAGACATTCAGAAGACACCATAGTTCATTTACACACACAATCCACCTTGTTATGACACAAAGCTGATTAAAAAATCGTTAGTCTACATGGATAAATGTACTTGGTTATTTTTCACGACTGGCGTTTGATAATGTGCTGACCCTTCCATAAGGCGTAGCTATGTGTGTTTTGGAATGACAACAAAGTTCCTTGAGGTTTTTCTGCGACAAATCTGAAATGATTATTTTTGGACCAAAAGCACTCACCAAATCCACCCATAACTTCACCCCCAACATCGATGGCTCCACAGTATCGACCTCCCTTTACATCCGAAATCTTGGCGTCACTTTCAATCAATCCCTCTCTTTTGACCAGGATTGGATTACTGCAGCAGTCTACTCTATGGCTCATCTTCAAACACCCTCAGTAAGCTCCAGTACATCCAGAACTCTGCTGCTCGGCTACTCACCTACTCTCGCACCTGTGACCACATCATCCCTGCTCTCCATAAGCTCCACTGGCTCCCCATCACCCCGAGAATCCACTTCAAAATCCTCCTCATAACATACAAAGCCTTCAATAACCTGGCCTCACACTACCTGTCTGAGCTCCTCCATCATCACACTCCCACCCGCACACTCTGCTCTGCCGATGCCAACCTCCTCCGCCTTCTCAGTGGTTGCTCCGACCCTCTGGAACTCACTCCCAAAACCTTTTGAGACTCCCTCTCAAAAGTCCTAAGTGGGCAGATGACACCATGGATTCCATGAAAGCCTGTAATATTATTGGCTGTAGCCTTGCTTTGGAAAATTGTTAGCAATATGTATCTCTGATAGGGTTGGGTACTGAAACTCTGTACTTTTTGTACTTGGTACCGATTCACGTCGGTACTACCGAGTACCGATTCACTCAAAATGAATCTGTGCCAAATTTCGGTAGAGAGCGAGAGCGCATGACTTGCACCTCAGACTTAGCAACAATGGCGAGAAACAAATGTGCAGACAAAAGTTAACGTGCAGCACTGTTCCTAAATGTTCTCAATAAAATGTAGTACCGAAGTACCGAAATAAGGTACCGTTTGGTACCGGTACTGAATTCCAGATACCGGTACTGGTACTGTATTGGTTCAATTATGAACGGTACCCAACCCTGAGTATTTTTTAGATGGTATGCTGTCAATGCCCCTGCCCACCAATGGTGAGTATACAATGTATACCTGCATACACAGTCACCACTACAACTCCGGCTCCATCTTAGGTGTCTCAAAACTGGAATAAAAGCTTAGGGAATAATGTACAATATATAACCGGAATACTATCAGGGATAACATATATAAGGCATATGTAACAGGGACGCTAATTGCCATGTAAAAGCACTTTGACTACCTTGATAACAGGGGCTCACTCAAAAAGCTAATCATAAAATGGAAATCTAGAGTACGCAATTTGTCGCTGCAGCAGTGAATTAAAACCTGTAATACCACCAGCATGGTCCTTTCAGTGAAACAGTGGTACTTCAATCACTGGGTTGCATACATAATAGCTTTCACGCCAGGCATGAGCACAAAAACCCTGCAAAGTTAGCACCTTCAGAACATAGAGCAAATTGACCCTGCTTTGGCAAGTGACACAATTGATGCATTTAATCCAAAGGTATGTGTTTGATCATTATAACTCAACAAAGGTGAAATGATGACTGTAGCCATAAAAATGCAGTATTCATGTGTTATTCTTCTCTGTAGAAAGAGGTTGTGGGGTCAAAGCCATCCATTTTTACTCATCTGTCTCTTTCTTTTAATTTACCTGTACTTTCATCAGCACAAACACCCCCTTCCTCTTTATTTCCACTCCATCTCAGCCACTCCCTTCTCTCTACATTCTAGTGCCTTCATCCATCTCGATGCTGCGGTCAGTTGGGCCACCCCAGGTGACCGATGAGCAGGGCCATCGATCACTATAAAGTCAGCCTTTTACATTTAATGAAATCCCTGTTCTCTCACACATGCAAAGTGTTTGGAGGGGCTCCACCAACACATGCATGGAAGCTGAGTGTTGGTGGGAACTTGATTAAATCGATACAAGAAAGATGGAGAAGCAGCAGGCAGATGGGTGGATTTAGCAGAGCAAATTCATGTCTTGTTCTCAACACTGCTGCTTATTCACCATCAAGCATCTGTTACTTTCTCTTCTTGACTTTTCTGCCCCCGTCTCACTCTGCCTCTTTGCATGTTTTTGTGCATGGCGTTTAGGAATGATATCAAGGAGCCTTTGATTTGTTCAGGTGCATCTCAACACACTGGCAGAGTGTCAAGATTCATTTACGGTATACAGACCCTGATCATAGGCACATCTCAAGGCGCATATGAACATACAAATAGAACAAAGCAAATCCACACAGAAAAGGACAACTAAAATCACTGCAGGTCGGAGCAAACTGTTGCTAAGAGGCAGCGGCGCTTGAGCTCAAGTGGCAGCTCTAAAGACCTTGATGGCGCTCAAGAAATACAATGCACACACACACACAGATTTAGCTTTCAGGAATGGACAATAATAATGTGTGTAGGAAGGACATTATGAAAGTCCTCCTGCTGTTTAACAAGCCAAGTTGAACACCTGATGAGTGAAGCAGTGGTATGCCATTAAAATATTGCAAAGATTGCCTGGATATTGCAGCAAAAAACAACAACAAAAATCCTACCTACTTAGACCTTATTGGTAGTGTTGTTAATTTATACTGAATGTCATGTTTTGAGGAGAATGTCCTCCAACTACTTGCAAGAACGATTGGCTGATTCAACCTCGAGCGCAACCTTACTCTTACATGTGAAAAAAAGGAAATTGTAACACACTTTGCTACGAAAAACCCATTTTTATAACCTGAACAAAATATGTTGGTATTTTCATGAAACCACTCTTGCTCAAGAGGGATGTTGAAGAGCCCATCTCCCTCCATAACCACTCCACCTGTAGCTAGCATCCGTCCACATACTTGTTAATTAGCTGCATAGAAACACATCTAAATTTCAAATTTAAGGAAAATGTTGGCACTAATTATGTGGACGTCAAGTTTGTGCTGGTGGAGAATTTTGGAGGCGAGAGCGTAAGGCTTCCATCCAGCAGCTGTCCCCTGCTGAGTGTTAATATGCAACTCAGGAAGCAAAGAGCAGCGGCACTTTTATGATTCTCCAGACTTGTTTGGGCAGGAAAAAGAGGAATTTAAGCCCTGTGCTTGATGAAACAACACAATATGTGCCAACATTCATCGGTAAGTAGCATTACACAATTACGTTACATGTGTAGACCATAAAAAAGGCACCAGTATCCCATACTAGAGGGTGCGTAGCCTATTTCATGCACTTAAGACCTGTGACTGCCACCTAAGATGGTAAAAACTGACAAATCTGTTTATGTGGTGCACTTAGCACTCACATTAAGAGGTACCTCACCTGGAAGAGACTTTGCCAACAAAGACTGGTGCAGTATCCTGCTCAGTAGCTCTGCAGGAGGGTGTCTGAGCCTGCCTCAGTGGGGAGTCTTGAGTCATCTAGTGGCAGGTGGAGCTGGAGGGTTGGGGGTACCTGTGAGTGACACAGAATGGGAAGAGGCATGAGAGTGAACCAGGAGCTTAAGAAATCATTGGATGGATCAGATGAAGTGGGCAAAAGCAATAGAGAGGAGAGGCTGGAGTGGACTGAATTTATCCTTGGCTCAGGCTCATTGCTGAACTACAGTACACTTTCATAACTATTTGCTTTCATTAATTCCTTGACTTTCTTGTGTCCTTTAGTAGACATGCTGAGCAACAGAAATGAAAACATCTTAAATGGAGCTATGCAGGGAGAGCCACAGCTCGTCCTTTGGATGTGAATGCCGCTTGTGGCTGTGACCTATTGTTAAAGACAGAGAGACACTGACAGATGTCGAGGTGAGGGAATTGCACTTTTTTATTATGGTAGATTACTGATTAGTATTTACACAGATGGCGTGTTTAGTTTTTGAACAGAGAGACGAGGGTCGCATTGCAGTTTAGCATCAATGCTAAATGGTGCCTAAACAGAGCAATGTTTGCAATTTGATTTCAGAGATATCACAACTGTACAACAATAATGGCGACTACAGCTTAGGTGCATGTCAGGACATCCCATCGAAAGGCTAGTAGATTTACTTTCCAGAAATACAGGCAATGGCACAACTGTCATTTTTCTCTCACACAAAAACACCTTACAGATATGTGATCATTTTGGAATAGTCACTAAATAAATGGTGTAATGCAATATGCACCGGCCCCTCCATATATATTTTATTTATTCCTATCACCGCAACTGAAAATCACATTTCATTGTAGAGCTGTGCTCGGCATACTGATTCACTCAAGCCCTCCATACCCCGAAGGACACTGTGGGCTGACTTTTAGCATTACATGGCTCAAAACAAAGGAATACTTCGTACATCTATTTCCAAACAGGTGCTTAGGAGAGGGATGAGAAGAATAAAACTTGTTGAAAAGACTCTTTCAATGAGGAAGGTCTAGTCACCGAAAAGTTGCAGCATTAAAATCATTGTTTTTGCAGGTTAGAGAGTGTGTGGGAGTCTTTTCTACAAGCATCACATGGCTAATAATACCCAACGGTAACTAACGGGATTAACATCAGAGATGAGCCATTCAGTGTCGTGAGATTGTTGGGACCCTTTAACAGCTTGGTGTCCGATGTTAGCCATGGTTGCAGTGTTAGCTTGTGCTAACCGGGTAGAGAGAGCAGGAGGAGAGCAGCTCACAGAGATGGTCCTTCAGCGCTACTTCAAATGGCAGCCCCCTCCACACAACAAGAATAGATTGTAATTCTGTGAAAAATACTTAATGCTTAAAAACACAAGCTTCTAATCTGAGACAGCATCACAATTTTTTTTGCTTTTCCTTGCAACCTGCAATTTCATTGAAAAAAAACGCTTAAAAACATTGCAAAGCTGCCCTGAAGTCAGGCATATCTGGCAACAATTCCATAAAACCCCCACAAATCCTAAATGGACTGAATATAAAGGGATCTCTTAAAGGTCCACTCTGTTGGATTTAAGGGTGTCTACTGGCAGAAATGGCACTGTGTTTATTCCATCTTGTGAAGACCAAACCCTGTATGCTGTCAGCAGACAATGACCCCGATTAAGACCTGTGAGTAGCAACACGTTGGTCTTTTTAATTGACTTTGCGATGTAAAATAACAGCATTTAAATTTTTGCGCAAACTCTACAGTGTACCTTGAGTTTGCATTTTATATTTTTTGACTGAGAGTATACTTCACTCATGCAATGAGCTTCTCACAAGATGGAATATTCATAACTATGTTTTCATTAGTTAATAATCACCTGAAAACAAGAATAGTTGCATTTTTTAACCTAGAACAAGGTGTTTGTCTACATCAGGAGCAGGTCCTCTTCAACGGAGTCTGCCAGATTATTTCTACAGTAGCCCAAAATGGACAAATCAAACACTGGCTCAAGAGAGGGCCTTTTGTGTTGGCCACTGTAGTTCTCTTTCATGCTTGGCTTACGACTGAAGTTTCATTTCTGCAACCTCAATGCTAGATACTGCTAAATCCTACACAATGGACACACTGGCAACATCACAGTGCAAAAATTAGCTGACAGCAGTCCAGCTCCTCCACCAGGAAGTCTGCCACGTACCTCTCTCTGACTTTATCCTGAACAGAAAGGACCTTCAGGTGGACTGATAGTCCACTGCTGTCAGAGAAGTGTCACATTATTCATGATTCTGCAGCCACAAGCACATATGCAATGGAAATTATGGTGCCACATTTTTCCCTATAAAAAGACAAGAAAGATTTCCTGTACACCACATCTCAACCATTAAAGCCCCAAACAACACTTTAGCTTTCATCAACTGAGCAATGTGTTGTAAGCACTTCTTGTCATGCAGACTGTAGTGTAGAGGGTATTAATAAGCACTGAATATTTATTCATCTTATATGTGCTACTGGTTTGAAAAAATATGTGTTTTCACTTTGATGTGCCATAAAACATCTGAGACCCCCTCTGAAGAAGGTTCGAAATAGCGGATTAGGACCTGTTGTCAAGACATCTTGGGTGGGGCTGTTACATCATTTCATCTCAATGCTTTACACACACACACACACACACACACACACACACACACACACACACACACACACACAGTCACTGTAGCTTTTTAGCTTTGCAGTTTTTTCTCTCAATTTTCTAGAAAGACAAAACACATACAGACACACACAGACACACAGACACGCATTAGAGTGTTTGCGCAGCCTTGAAATGGAAGACCAAAGTAACATTAATGGATCTATCAAGCCTCTCGCTGTCCTCCTTCCAACCATACAGACATCACAAACAGCCTTGTTGCTACTCTGCCACGGACAGCTTAACCAATCTAAGGGAAAGCAGAGGAATAAACAAGACTGCAGAGGAGAGGACACGAGAGGAGAGCAACGGGGAAAGGAAAAGAGGAACAACATGAAAGAGATGAGATATATAAATGGAGAGGACGTGAGGTTTTTAGCCAGCTTTTTGTACGCATGCAATGGTATAATAGCCTTTCTATTCAATCTCAAAAGCCGACCTAGGACATTCCCTCTCAGATGAGCACTTCTCTGTCATAACTGCGCAACAGGTCAGACTGACCCAACACCTACTCTGTGTTTGATTGAACATTTGCTAGAACACTCTCTCTAAACAATAATTGTCCTTGTCACAGTGTGGAAACCGCAACTAGGCCAGACAAGGATTGGATTTCTCCACGTTGAAGTGGCTTGAATGGAGCTGTCATAAGAGCGATACTAGAGAGAGCTTAAGGAATGGACTAAACTGTGTGTTTGTCTGTGCTAATGTTCCATAAGCTTCTCTTGGCCTTATTCTTGCAGCGCCTGGTGTAAACATCCTTTCGGCAGGGTTGGGAAGTGCCTGTATGTTCAGCCCAATGAACCACTCCTTGCAGGGCCTTGCGGTCCGGTTCAGTGCTGTTTCTGTACCAGGGAGTGCTGTTCCTTGTCAGGATGCCCTCAATGGTAAAGGAGTAGAAAGTCCCCAGTATTTGAGGGGACACCTGTAATTTCCTCCAGCGTCTCAGGTAGAACAGTCTGCCTTGCCTTTCTTACCACTGAGCCACTATGAACTGCCCAGGTCAGGCCAGATGTGGAAACCAAGGTACTGGAAGCTGTCTATCCTCTGCACTGTAGACTTGTTGATATTAAGGGGGGTGTAGTTCTTTCCCTGCTACTTCCCAAAGTCCACTATCATCTCCTTAGTCTTGCTGACACTCTACTTGTCCTCTACTTCCTTCAGGTAGGCCTTTTCAGTGTTATCTGTGATCAGGTCCACCATAGCTGTGTTGTCAGTAAACTCAATGATGGTGTTGGTGTCTAAAGTAGCTACACAGTCGTGTGTGTACAGGGGGTACAGCAGGGGGCTCAAAACGCAGCCCTGGGGTGCTACAGTGTTAAGGATGAGGGTAGAAAGGTGTGTCTGCCCATTCTTACCACCTGCAGTCTTCCCATGGGGAAGTCAAGGATCCACAGTGAGGTGTTTAACTATGGAGTTAAACGCTGACCTGTAGTCAATGAACTGCAATCTCATATAACTCACTTTCTTTTCCAGGTGAGATAAGGTGGTGTAAGCTCCTGCTCTTTATAGTTTTGGAAATATTTACATTTAAGCACCCTCAGCCGGCATTAGCCAAGATGGCAATACACTTTAAAGCCCTTTTCTTGTAAATATAAAAGTCAAAACATGGTCTTTGAAAAAAAAAAAAAGAATAACGAAAGCGATATATGAGCAGACGAACAGGGTTGAGTTGACATGAAATGACAGTCTAATCTTACATTTTCCCATATCATATTTAAAATACCAACTAGCTACACTGCAATACAATAATATGCTGTTTCATTATTGTTTCATGCATCATCAACCGAGGATGCTGACGTTTTGCCATGCAGCAATGCAGCTCCACTCTTTTAGCATGGTATCATGCTGGCCTATTTACTGCACCCAGATTATTTATTTTACATGAGTGGTTAGTTTATATCAATGAATACGTGACACTTAAAAATACACTGCATATATATATATATATATATATGTGTGTGTGTGTGTGTGTTTGTATTGTATTTGTCATCACAGCTCAAAATATGCTCAATTTCTAAAGTATCTCCAGAAAACACTGTGTTGAAAACCTCCTGAGATGAATGTTATGTGTAAATAATCAATAGGATGATGCATTATAAGCTGACTCTGTCATTAGAAAGCCAAATCAGTATTTCCATATTCATTTTACAGTGACACAAAAACTCCCAGTTCTGTCTCACGCTAGAATTTTTTTTTTTTTCTAAAAAAAAAGAGTATAAGCTATGAATCTTTCATATGGTATTTTTGTAAGGTTGTGCATTTGGGTGGAGTTGCGCACTCTGTGGGCAGCAGGGTGCTGTCACCTCACAGCAAGCAGGTTCTGGGTCCAAACCCACTTGCCGGTTGAAGCCTTTTTGTGTTAGTGTGAGTTTTCTCCATCTTCTCCCACAGTCCAAAGACATGCAGGTTGGGTTAACTGGTGATTCTAAATTGCCTGAAGGTGTGAATGTGAGCATGAATGGTTGTCCAGGAAGTACCCTGCCTTGCCCAGTGTCACCTGGGATGGGCTCCAGACCCCCCATGACCCTGACAAAGATAAGCAGTTATGGATAATGAATGAATGAATGAATTTGGGTGGAGTCAAATGACAGTAATTATAGAGCTACACATCATAGAAAAGTCATGTCCATTGGAATAAACAAGAGATCTGAACAGGGTAGGGTTCTTGTACCCAGTAACTTTATGGTTTGATGAAAAATCCTGCTAATCAGTTAAACTGCCTTCAAAACACGAACATGTGGAGCTAGTGAAGCACAGTGGTTTTAGTTTGTAGGAGACGTTTGTTGTAGCCATGTTTTTTATTTAAGCACATGGTATTTGTGCATCAGCTAAACTTGCAGATACAATCATCTTATGGCCAGACTGCATGAAGGTTACTAAGCTATTCGTGACTCAAAGAACATCTTGAGTTCTGCCACCAACACATCTTTTACTGACATGAGCACCTACATTAAAATTGTCAGTATTAAAGTCTGCATAAAATCCATCTGAAAAAGCTAAACATTTCTCAGCCCAGGCCTTTACAGGACCATCTGTCAATTCCAAATTATTATTCTATCCTATATCGTATGGTTAAAGTCATAAAAGCACACACACACTGACACACAGTACTGCACTGCATATCACCATGTGTTATTACTGCATTCAATTGTATTTCTTAAAGTGCTGCCTTAGAGGCATTTCCATTTTTCCTTCCACTCTCATCTCATTATAATAGCCCATATTCATCTAAATATCACTGAATAAAATATAACTCTTCTTCGCCTTCTTTTATTTATTAACTTCTTATCTCGCTTTCTCTCTCTTTCTCGTTGTCTATTACTTATAAAATGTGCTTTTTTCTCGGCTTTTGCCTTCTTCACAGCTCACTTCTTGCATGGTCCTTTAACTTCTGAATAGCATATTATGTAAACAATGCCCAATGGCTTTCATTGGTAACTCTTTCCTACCACGGTAAAAAAAAAATGGCCACAGCAAGGTCTGTTTATATCATTCTTCAGGTGCTACTTTAGGGAAACATGATGGAAACGAAATGGTGCATGCTTTTCATCCAGTCGGTTTTGTCAGATATACGCATGGCCCGTTCTATCAGTCTTTCTGAAATCTACCCAGCGTCAACAAGGAAACACCTAAAAGGTGATCATGCTGTAGTCTACTCGCTTAAAGCGTGAGGCAGATTCAGTTAGTCAATGTTGAATCCATATATGACGAGTTAAGGGATACAGGGAAAAACCTTGTCCTCTGGATGTACCAGTAGTGTCAATAGAAATGGGAGAAGTCAGGCGCTAAATGACTCATTATGATGTCCATGCATGACATCCGGCATTAGCATATCAAATCATGCTAGTGCTGAGCTGCCCTTGAGTTGAAGGCAAGGGGGAGCACGTGTGTGTTTGCACGTCAGAATGAGGAAAGCAGAATACACACCCGTGCAGACTACACGCCTCAAATATTCTCTCTTCTCTTTCTAACACCAGCAAAGCCATTAGCAAACTATTGAGTTGTTACAAAATGGCAAAATCATAATGGTATCAAATCAAGCTCCGGAAACAATGTTTGTGCTGGTACTGATTCTTTCCATCTGTTTTCATTAAAATGAAAATGAGACAGCTCATCCATCTTTCTGCCAAAGTGATATGCCTGTATCTAGGGAACAAGGAATGTGAAAGCATTCAATATCCATTCAAATGACTATGGAACTGGTATGTTCAGTATGTATTTCAATAAATTAACCATGGCTGAGGTCATGAAACCTCACGTTTCTCATCAAGATTGGATACGAATTTCAAAAAGTTTGTTTGGCCTGAGAGAAAGTGTAAGATTGACTGTGGAAGTCTTTCACATAATCTACTTTAAGTATAACTCAGCTTTTATGCCATCTGACACCAAAACAATGGGAAGATTAGACGACAAAAATGAATATCCAGTCAAATTGGGAGCATCCAGCATTGATCTAAAATGGTCACATGCAATACTAGCCCAGAAGTCACACTATATTTAAAGTAACCAAATCAGCTCTTTTTTTATATTATTATATATTTTTAACCCTTTGTCACTAGAGCACTGCATGGATTAGGATTTTTTGTGCGTCACCCCATAGGTTCCCTGGTTCCCTTAACAAAATGCCAATGGTATTTTCCATTGGATTTCAGATTATTGTAGAAAATGCTCGCTGGCAAACAAAAGTTAATGATACTTACATACTTCATTTAGCAGGATAATCTTCACAAATGAAGACCAATTATGTTCTTTTCAAGCGTACATTCAATTGCCAGAACTAAAAACGTTGGACTATAAATGAACTTTACCAAGGTTGCATGACTTCAGTGTCACTCTCTCTAAGTGTCCAATTTGTAAATTTGTAAATTGATTTTGCGCGCTTGGCTATTCCTTTTAGTGTGACCTGATTTATGGGAAACACTATGAGCTAATAAATCTGCAAGTTGGTCAGTTTGAGTTAGAATCATTTGGAAGAGCACAGGTGTACACATGACAAAGTTGTAATGGCAAACTAGTAAGTAGATGACTTTCTGGGTTCGGCGATGCAATGTTTTATGTCCTTGATGTGAGTTTTTGTCTTCCTAGGATGGCACAGGCATGACCTGCCCTCCTCTGCTTTACTCTGCTTCTCACTGGCATACCATTACATTGTTACCCTAACCCCAGCCAATAATACTCCTCTTCCATAAATCTAACCAATCCAAAAGATGAAGGAAATGAGCACTCGTCAATCAGAGGGAGAGAAGGGCATGTCGCAACCTTTGCAATTCAAAAAAATTGTTGACCCCGCTCTGCACTCTTATTTAGCCACTTGTAAGCAATTACCTTTTTTGAATTGAAAATGCTTCAAAATTTATGAGTGGGGTATTTATTGGTGGATTTTATGTTGTAGAACAAGATGTGAAAATCTCTTAAGCTTGTGTTAACCACAGACTTTATTTCAAACATCTAACTAAAAACCCATTAATATAACTTCAAGACAGGGAACTGGAAGTGCAAAAATACACACTTATTTCCTGCAGCACTCTATAAGGTGAACCAGAGGAGCTTTGCTGTTATTCAACCAGCTGTGTGGCATCACAGTGTGCGCAGAAGAATGGTGTTCGTCTTCCGTCGGAGCTCCCTGACTGCTGGTGGTGGCATGGGGGTGAAGCCAAACACTGTTCATCTGCACACACTGCGATGCCACACAACTGGTTCAGTATCGGCAAAGTTTTCCTTTATATTCATTGTCTTCTGTGGCGATCACCAGTGATGTGGTGGTTCACTTTTATACTGTCATTGGTAGCTTATAGTTCGGCTTTAGTTTGGCCTTCTAACTATCTTCATCTTTTAAGCCTGTTTTTGCTGCTGAGTCAGTTTGACATCCTGGATATATCCTTCAAACATATGTTGAAGACCCCTCTGTCTGCTTCTCTCTGGAATCGCTTTTTAGTTTTTCCAAAAATGTGATGATATTTCACCAGGGAGTGCAGTTAGTTACAGTGAGGGCACCATGCTCGCTCCTACAGCTTGATGGACGGGAAGGGTCAATAACGGGCCACAACAAGCCAGCCTAATTCTGATGGAGGCTGACACCTCCTGGCTTATACAGAATGTGGGGGTGTTTAGGTCATGTTTACGTTATGGATAACATAGATGAAGAGTTATGGTACTCAACTGTGGACTGGGATGGAAAAGTTGTAGAGGAAGTTTGGTTAGTTTGAATGTGAGTAGTGTGTCTGGGGCTGCAGGGGATGCAGATTTTGTTTTTTTATAGTTGGTATCTCCACCCTCCACTCCCTCTCAAATGGTCCATCCCACATTGCTGCATAACCCTGGGGCTTATCGCCACAGCGCCTGATTTGGTGTGAATGCAGCCATTTCTCCCACTTGCAGGGTTGCATGTTAAAGTGGGAGAACAGGTTGTGGAAGCAAACTGTGTTAAATTCCAATGAGATATTTCTGATATCCTCCTTAATATTGTTCAATTTCTTCTTTTATTCTTCTTTTGTAAATCAAATGGCCTTTAAGTTTACCGCCTTTGCTCTCCTCTCTTCTCCTCTCCATCTCGCTGTGGTTTCCTCTCAGTCATCAGTCAGGAGATAGACCTGTTGTGAGAGTCTCTCTTTACATGTGACCCTGCTGAAAAGGTTCTACTCACCTCTTCCAGCTTGCTTACCCTCTTCTGCCATCTTTCCTCCACTCCCTTTAGCTCGGTGGTTGGCATCCTCTCTCGTCAGTCTCATTCTTCACTCTGCTGAAGTCTTTTTCAGAGGGAGTTCTGATTGTGTTGCTGTCCTCTTTCCAGGCATTTCTTAGCCTGTCGTTTATCTCCTACTGAGCGAGGAGAGTTTCCCAAAGGAAGGTGATCTCCTTTTCTTTAGTCTCCTATTCCTCCTACTTGTGTCTGATGTCAGATTGGTCTTGTTTGCCTTCTTTGTTCTGCGTGTTTTTGGCATCTGTTTGAGGTATGAACAGCTGTCTCCCCGATGTTTTCTGTTAGACTCTCATTTGCATTCACCACTTTTATTCTTTTATCCTGTGTCAGGCACTTGATAGTTAAGTTACCACTCTCCTCCCTCAGGGTTCCTATAGCTGAATAAAGGGCTCGTCTACATTTTGTGAGACCAAACTGTGAGCCTGTAATTACGTACTTATTTTTTTATTATATCAGTAAATATTTATGAAGATTTAAATGGTCATTGTGAGGGTGGTTATTTGGGAGCAGCACCACACCTCTGTGCTCACAGTTATTGTTTCCTATATGTCCATAAATAATGCATCTGCAATGCAGCTTGAGGTATTAGAGGTGAACTACATACACAGCTGAGTGAATTATTGAGCACATGATGATAAAAGTTGTGGTGATGATAATGACGGAGATGATAGTGAATGATTCCTATAAACATTTGTGATACAACTTGTTGAGGTTTCTATATTAGTTCACTTCAGCTAATCTCCTTATAGAAGAAATCCTTGTTGCAGCAAGGCAGCTTAAAATCCATTGCTTGGTGAAATCCAGCTATCCACAGCCGGGGATATCAATACGGTAAGGATGTGGTGGTGAGGGGAGCATCGGATGGGAAATGTGTGGGTGTGATGGGGGTGCTCATTGTTACTCATTGTGTTTGAAGAGGGATAGAAAAACCTCCCATTTAACACCCATGTGCATGTGATTTAGCGTTCCACCTAGTAGCCATCATGAGTCATATGTCACTGACTTCTATTATAAAGGCTGCTGGATAGTCTGTAAGTAAGTATGCATTTCCATAGCCTCTGTCTATCCAGTGTGACTGACAACATGATTTTTTCACTATTTGATATCAGGGTGACATTTCTGTGAGATGGATATCAACCGAGGAGAGGTCTGCAAGAAGATTTATGTGTGGTGCATTGTGAGGAGCGTTCACATTTTCATACATGCTGACAGCATTAAGATCCAGAACGTAGGAGGATCTGTGCTCTTGCCTGCCTGAAATTCATATGTTGTATGCCAACATTGTGTATGTTTTTGTTTAGCATTCTCATAAACAAATAGCTGCTGTTTTCCCTGGAATTCCTGGTGTCAAGCCAGAACTGACAGGCCAAGACAGGTGTGTGATAAAAAAACAAAAAACAAAAACATATATATATAAAAAAAGCAAGGACAAGTGACACATACAGATGACAATATCGATAATAAATAAAATGAGGCAATTAAAAAAAATACAAAGAACAATAAAAGTAAAATAAAGATAAAATACCATCGCTGAAGCAGATAAGCAAAGTTGGCAACTAACTGCCCTGGGCCTTGACCACAAAAGCCCGGTCACCCTTAGTTTTTAGCAGGGACTGAGGTCCAGCCAACAGAGCCCTGCCTGAGGATCTGAGGCTGCACCCTGGCTCATAGGGGAGAAGCATCTCGGCAGTGTAGCTGGGGGCTAAGCCATGAAGTGCTTTAAAAGTGACCAGTAAAATCTTAAAATCAATTCTAAAACTGACTGGTAACCAGAGAACAGGGCTGATATGGTCATGTTTCCTTGCGTTTGTTAAAAGCCAAGCAGCTGCGTTTTGCATTAGCTGAAGGTGTGAGATGGCTTTTTGGCTCAACCCTGAATACAGTGAGTTACAGTAATTTAACCGTGAAGAAATGAAAGCATGTATAACCTTCTTAAGATCATGCTGAGAGAGAAAGGACCTGATTTTGGAGAGGTTTTTTTAATGATAGAAAGAGCACTGGACAATGCTTACAATTTGTTTTTCAAAGGAGAGAATGTACCGTTGCACAGTGATATTACTGGTTTTTATACTTCATTTCAAATGTCAGAAAATGAGGTATCATGACTTGGCAGTGTGTTTTCTTCAGTGACGGTGCTGTTTCCTTAAGTTACAGCTTTGACTTTTAAAATCAAGCCCCCTCAATAGCATGAGCATTAGTACGTCCACAGCCTCAGTATATGCCCCTGCCCCACGCTGCCACACCACCAACACCACCAACACCACCAACACCTCCACCAAGTATATTGTTTAGACTGAAAATGATAAATCAGTCTTCTACCTCAGCACCACAGATAGCGCCATGGATTTATCAATACACAGCACAGTTAGGCTGCTGATATTTCACAGCCATGGTCGGGGCCGTAAGATAAAGGATCAAGAGGTCTGGTAGACTAGACTAACATGTTCAGCCACGGGGGGATGGAGAGGGGGATTACAGGTTAATGAGCAGTACCCATTTTGGTCATTTTGCCAACAAGAGGAATGGCATCCCCCCTCATATCGCATACTGATGTGAGTCATACTGATTTTGAAATTGCCCATGGGATGAATGAACACGTAAGCGTCTGTCCATTCTTGATTAAAAGCTCTGTTTTTACTGTCTGCTTTTTCTCTTTAGAACATGCTGTGAGAAATTACTTTTCTCCGACTCACTTATTTCTCAGACTGTTGTGTCTCGTCTCGTCTCTCCTGTGTGTGTGTTTATCTCACTCACTGGGGTTGGAGATGGATGGCAGGTTAACAAGGGGGATGCATTTTGGTCATTTTGCCAACAAGAGAGATGCCCCCCCCATATCTCCTACTGGCAACACTACGTGCACTTTGAAATACCTTACAAATGTATCTTAGCAACTGTTGGCAACAAAGTCTGCCTTACAGTATGTCTAGACTACAGAACAATATTGCAGTATTGAAGTGTTTTCATCCTCACTTTTGCCCACATGCCTTAATACAGTAAATAAAACAAGTCACGTTTTATTCTCACTTTTATCTTCCTGTATACACGTGGGAGTGTGTGTTAGACAGAGACAAGGAGGATGTAATAAACTTTACAGAAGCATACAGAGAAGATATGATTCTATTGCTGAATGCCTACAGGCCATTTCTGCTAGCTGTGATAACAGAGCACTGCATTTACAGGTAAACTGACTGACATGGTATGATGTATAATACCCAGCAGATTGATGTCAGAAGCTGCCGTCTCATGTATTCTGTCTGATGTGATGCAATCATGGAAGAATAGAGCAAGCCTGATGTTCCAACACACCCACTATACATTATGCAGAGAAAATATGGAAGTATAATGATGACAAAAGTTTTGAGAGCACAAAACAAAAAGTGCACTACACAGTGTGCAGGTCAAGCTTTGAAGACGCGCGTGCACAGGTTTGTAGAAGCTGATTTACAGATTAGATGGCAGGGTGTGCTAGCTAGCTGATTCTTGTCTCATTTTTGGTCTGATAAAGACTTCCATCCATCCATCCGCCCATCCATCCATTTTCATCCGCTTATCCGGGGCCGGGTCATGTGGGCAGCAAGCTGAGCAAAGCACCCCAGACATCCCTCTCCCCAGCAACACTTTCCAGCTCCTTCTGGGGGACCCAAAGGCGTTCCCAGGCCAGACGAGATATGTAATCCCCGGATCACCTCCAGCGGGAGGGGCCCAGGAGGCATCCTGATCAGATGCCCGAACCACCTCAACTGACCCCTTTCGACGCGAAGGAGCAGAGGGTCTACTCTGAGCTCCCTCCGGATGTCCGAGCTCCTCACCCTATCTCTAAGGCTGAGCTCAGCCACCCCACGGAGGAAACTAATTTCCATCACTTGTATCTGCGACCTCATTCTTTTGGTCACTACCCAGAGCTCATGACCACAGGTGAGGGTTGGGACGTAGATGGACCAGTAAATTGAAAGCTTTGCCTTCCAGCTCAGGTCCCTTTTCACCATGACGGACCAGTGCAGTGCCCGCATCACTGCAGAAACCGCACCGACCCACCGATCCACCTCATGCTCCATTCTACCCTCACTCATGAACAAGACCTGAAGATACTTGAACTCCCTCACTTGAGGCAGTAACTCTCCCCCAACCCGGAGAAGGCAATCCACCGGTTTCTGACAGAGAACCATGGCCTCAGATTTGGAGGCACTGACTCTCATCCCAACTGCTTCCCCCTCGGCTGCAAAACAATGATAGACTTGACTCATCAAATTCAGGGCAAAACTACTGCAACTGTCATATTTCACAGAGATGGACCTTCAGTTAGTGCCTGTAGGTCTGATCCCAGACTGCCCTGCCGGATCAGCAGACTTTCAGAGGAAAGTTTCTAGTCTGCTAACAGCGGGGAGTGAGGCGGAGGGACTATGATGTGTGCGAGCGGACTGATACTTGTCTCATTTGTGGTCTGATAAACAGTGATTTCATTAAATTCCATGCCTCATACTTCTATCTCTATTCAAGCTACTGTACCTGTCATGTTTGATGGCTCTTTGATCAGATAGCGAAATGATATTCTTGATTGCATGCAGTGATTGATTTGGCTAATGAAATGTTAATCAGAGCATTAAATATTAGCTATACAGGAGAACGTGTGAAACATGGGACAAAGTACTTGATTTTGCACTTGATAATTTGACTCATAGCTGTGAAGTCTGGATTCGGCAAATGTAATATTTAACTCAAAACCTGTTTTATAACTGCAAACCTTTTCTGTAAATGTTAACCTTTGTGCAAATCTTCTTTATGCATTCACATATTGGAAATCATTTGTGCAAATCTTTTTCACTTGTTCACAAAATGTCATGAACAGCTACAAAACTTATGAATTCAAAAATGAAATCAAATTTTTTCCAGATTTTTTAATACATTCAAATTCATTTGATCAAAATGTTACACATTCACACTTTTGAATGTTCTCATGCAAACAAATTTAACACATTCAGATATGGTAATACACAGCTATAAAACTTCTGACCTTATTTTGGTTCCATGGATGCCGAGGGAAAACATGTGCCCAGCATTTCAGACCAAGGACATCGAGCATAGAAGGTGTGAGCTTCAGACTCAGTAGTTCAGACTGGGCACAAAGTGAAGTTTCAGAGCCAGTGTGTCAGCATACAAAGTCAAAGGAAATGCATTATTGAACATGGGTTCAATGGCTGACAACATTTTACTGAGAATAGAGTTTGAATTTATGTTTGATTAAGACTTCTGCTGGAGGAATGTGCTCATTTATTTCATGGTCACAGTATGGATTCCCACACACTGACAAAATGGAGAGCTTGTTTCATTTATTCGGTTTAATTAATTCATACACACATACACATACACACACACAAAAATAAAATAACTGACAAAGAACACATTAAAGGTACCAATACGAAAACGTACTATGTGTACATACACTCACTGGCCATCACGTACACCTGTTCAACTGTCTGTTAACACAAATAGCTAATCAGCCAATCACGTGGCAGTAACTCAGTGCATTTAGGCATGTAGACATGGTCAAGACAACCTGCTGAAGTTCAAACCGAGCTTCTTTGAATGTGACATGGTTGTTGGTGCCAGACGGGCTGGTCTGAGTGTTTCAGAAACTACTGATCTATTGGGATTTTCACACACATCTCTAGGGTTTACAGAGGATGGTCTGTAAAAGAGAAAATATCCAGTGAGTGGCAGTTCCCTGCGCAAAAATACCCTGTCAATGTCAGAGGTCAGAGGAGAATGGCCACACTGGTTCAAGATGACAGAAAGGCAACAGTAACTCAAATATCGTTACAATCAAGGTGTGCAGAAGACCATCTCTAAACGAACATGTCGAACATTGAAGCAGATGGGCTACAGCAGCAGAAGACCACACCAGGTACCATTCATGTCAGATAAGAACAGGAAACTGAGGCTACAATTCACACAGGCTCATCAAAATTGGACAACAGAGGATTGATAAAATGTGGCCTGGTCTGATGAGTCTGGATTTCTGCTGCAACATTTAGATGGTAGGGTCAGAGTTTGGCGTAAACAGCATGAAAGCATGGATCCATCCTGCCTTGTATCAACTGTTCAGGCTGATGGTGGTGGTGTAATGGTGTGGGAGATATTTTCTTGGCACACTCTGGGCCCCTTAGTACCAACTGAGCATCATTTAAACACCACACCTACCTGAGTATTGTTGCTGACCGTGTCCATCCCTTTATGACCACAGTGTACCCATCTTCTGATGGCTACTTCCAGCAGGATAACACACCATGTCACAAAGCTCAAATCATCTCAAACTGGTTTCTTGAACATTACAGTGAGTTCACTGAACTCCAATGGCCTCCACAGTCACCAGATCTCAATCCAATAGAGCACCTTTGGGATGTGGTGGAACGGGAGATTCATGTCATGGATGTGCAGCCGACAAATCCGCAGCCACTGTGTGATGCTATCATGTCAATATGGACCAATATCTCTGAGGAATGTTTCCAGCACCTTGTTGAAGCTATGCCACCAAGAATTAAGGCAGTTCGACATACAGTTGTACAAACTGTATTTGAAATCTATTAGAAATAGGAAGAATTTCATATATTGGCCTATACGTCTACTCCATACAAATATGTATGTTTATGTATGTATGAATTTCTTGCCATATATGTCATATAATTATTCATAAATGTATATATGTGTTTGTATAAATGTGCAATACACAAATTACACATACCAGTCCATACCCATTGAGTACAGCATACCATACCATGACTTAGTCATACCAAAAATCAGAAAAAAACAACATTCAGCCACAGGGGGAGCCACAGCGATCGGTCGCATTTTAGCCATTTTTAAGCATTTTTCTGTTGTTATAGCGCCACCCAGTTGCCAATTAGAGTTAAATTTCTCCAGTCACCTTGAGGTGTCCTGTTCTACATATCTACCAAGTTTAATAAAAATTGATATGGCGGTTAGGCCTAGATAGGAAATTAGCTCTGTAGTGCCCCCATTTTGTTTGATGGGGTCAATTATGGAGGGGTCCCCTCAGATTATGTGTGGTCATATGCCTACAAAGTTGCGTGGTGATCGGTGAAACCCTTGAGATGTTATACACCTTTATGTGATGAGCCACGCCCTCCACAATATTCATTGCCTTATAGAAGCTCAGTTTTAGTAAGTTTTCCAACTTTTGCCAAGAGGGAACTTTAGATATTGGTCCCTGGATTATGTTCACTGAGTTTCATGCAGATCGGTCAAACTTCCTAGGAAAAGATCGATTTTAAGTGTTTTTCAACAAATTCAAAATGGCGGAAAATCTATATAACCGGAAGTTATGGGTTCTTGAGGCAAATTTGTTCCTCATGAGGAGGAGAAGTTTCATGTCTTTACGACATATGGGGCATGAGATATGCCCATTCAAAATTTGCAATTTCAGTCGGTTGTGAGAGCACCCCCCTTTGGCCAACTGATGTAATATTGCTTCATTCGCATCCTCCCATGACCCTCTACCACTGTGCCAAATTTCACATGGATTGACCAAGTCAGTGAGGAGAAAAACGTGGAATAGACACACACACCCACAGACAGAGTTTTTGTCATTATATAGTAAGATATGTATGTTTTTATTTTAAAAAAAAAAACATAGTGTGCACATATTTTTACTCCTCTTGAAGACTCATCCCAAGCAGGACATCTTTCACAAGCCAGTGTTACCTTACCTGCTGAGCTAACTTCTGTGTAGATGGATGGCAACAGTGCTTAATTTGTAAAATTAAAAGTAGGGGAACACTTTGGGCCTCTGAGAGAGCAGTGTACCCCCACTCCCAAAAGTTTTTTTAAGCAGCACCCGAGCCGCCTCACTGCACAACTCCGAATGGAATGGTTGTGACATCTAGTGTTGTCATGGTACCAAAATTGGGACCCACGGTACGATACCAGTGAAAGTATCACGGTTCTGAGTAGTATCACGAT
Source organism: Epinephelus fuscoguttatus (assembly GCF_011397635.1). Taxonomy (NCBI): domain Eukaryota; kingdom Metazoa; phylum Chordata; class Actinopteri; order Perciformes; family Serranidae; genus Epinephelus; species Epinephelus fuscoguttatus. The sequence continues at coordinate 14,408,883 of NC_064755.1, read as the reverse complement.
ACCACAGCAAGAATGAGGCAGATGTGCCTTTTGTCATTTATAAAAAGATAAATCACTTTTCTATAACACATCAATGATATTTCAATGGAATAAATTACTTATTGACTTATTCATACTTCAAAAACAGCATGAATAAGTGATTAACATAGGGGGATTGAAATAAAATAAATAAATAAAATAAAAATCAACCAGCCACCCTCCTCCCCTGACAAGTTAAGAACAGTCCCTTCATAAGTAAAGAACAGTCCCTAAAGTGCGGTGAGGTTTGTGGACTGTTACCTGCCACAAAGAGAGAAATGTGAACGGCTCGTTTCTCCTCTGACACGCACATACCTGTATGCCGCCACAGCTCGGTTGTCCAGGTACTACTGGGCAGTCATGACGCCAACAAAAGAGGAAATTAGGCTACTGGACCTGGAGTCGGACTTCTAAGCCGTTACCTTGCGCCACGGAGCCGCCGTAGTCTTGTCGCAAATGTGAGTAAAATGCTCGCACGTAGAGCTCTGTGCGGAAAACAAATCACTGCCGACAAGTAAAAAGAAATAAATAATAACTTTCACTGCTGAAAGATACTCACATGTCTGGAAAACAAACCACTACAGCAGCATATTGAGTGCCAGGTGACCAGCGTGCGCCGTTATTGACCAGCGCATGACGGCGCATGGACACTCACTGGACTTTGAACTTATCCCACAGTAGTGGTACGTGAGGCACCGTAGTACTACGGTACTCCACCCTGCAACACTAGTGACATCAGCAAATAGTGTATGTAGTTTTTAGATGTGAAAAGTTCTAGACCCATGCAAATTAGTTCTGGAACGCACCAGGGCCTTTTCTGAACAGATGCTGGTATGCGTTCCAATACGTTCCGGCTCAAATTAAGCACTGGATGGCAAGTACAAAATATTTTTGAATTTATGCAGGATTTTAAAAGTATTTTTGTATGTATGAATGAATGAATGAATAAATGATGTTTTCAAAAACTTGCATATATAATTAAATATATATCGTTTACATATATGTTAGCAACACAAAAAAATCATAAAAATTCACGATACTGATATTTTCAATACATATATCATATAAATATACAAATTTTGCAGTGGGTGTTTCATATATTTGATAAACATATCTTGATATATTCAGCAAATGAACTGATGTGATAATAATCGATCATCTTATAGGTAACATATATGGCAATATCACCACTAATAAGGGGGCATACATGTCATATAATACATTTCCATATGGGTAAAAGTAACTGTGGGTGCTATAACTCTGAGTACTGTATATGCTGTTTGCTGATTAACAAGTAGGGAACAGATGAGTGGCCTGTCATGGCAGCCATTTTGACATGTCATGGTAGGAAAAGCACAGGTATACTATTTAGGTATATCCATCCAAGGTATTGCGGCTAGCCTACTCTGAGATATAACAGAGTCAGTGTTAATGAGATGCTTACATTGGTTAATCACTTACACCTGTGCTTTTCCTGCTATGACAGTTCACAATGACCATACTTGTACCATATTCCCAGGCAGGATTGTTGAGGTAACTCCACATAATCACCTTCAGTGTGGCTCTTCAATATGAGTGTCCCTGTGTTAGTGCTTTCACACTTACATAGAACTGAGACTGCATTAGAGAGGTGATGTCTTTCTTGCTGTCTTTTTCTCCACATTATGTATGTATACACACAGAAACAAGCATGGTTTTACTGGTGTGCTATTTGCATAGGTATATCACCTCACCCTGAGAATATCCTTTTGCATGAGCATATGCATAGACATACAAATTCCACTCTTTATCCTACAAGGTCACAATGCGAATTGTTTGACATTAAAAACTTAATTCTGCATTTACATTCAGTCTGAGGCTCCTCTGAAAGATTACCGTCTTATATGATGAGTCATGACAAATTATGGAGCTTAAAGTGTTTTGTTTTATGCTCTGTCTCTGCAAATCACTGTGGTCACGAAATTAAAAACAGGTCTTACAGCAAGAACTGCCCATTACACAATTACACGCAAATTAATGAACAAATAAACAACATGATCAATCAATAAATCCATTAAGTGGACAAGTCTCTTGGGACTCTCATGGCGTCTGCTACATTACCAACGGAGTGACTCCTCCAAAAGAAGAGGACAGTTGGTAACAAAGCTAATTGGTTCTCAGCTGACATCTTAAATTAATATATGGGTTGGAAAACAATTAAACAGATCACTCCTTCACCGTCAAATTACCCTTTTATATCTTCTCTTCAAAGATTCAAAGTACTTAGCACACAATGCACGTTAATATACTCAGGCTGAAAAGCTGATTCGCATTCAGCTCCTCAGCTTTTTAAATCAACTTCAAGATGATGGACATAAACTGCACTCACAACAAAAACTCCAGAAGGAGTTGAACTGTTAGCTCTCCTCACCACACTGGCTTTGTAGTGCAGTTGGTCACTCACAGATTGGGAAATATTAATTGTTGGGCTCAGCAGTAAAGAAGGACTGATTTCAACAACAATGCCATGTGGTATCATCATTTTGCAGAGTGCATTAAACCTCTGCAAACTGCTCCCCACACTCCGCCTGTCTTTTGCAACATCTTGACTCTTTGTCTAGCGACTTTAAATTTCCCTGTAACTCATATTTAATTTTCACTTGCCCTCTCAAGCATCAAGACTATTTATCACTGGACAAAGCTGTTCTATCCCACACAGCCTCTACTGGACTCTATGGGTAATACTTCTCCTCCAACCACAAGCATGCATTCACACACTGAATCTGAATAAATGTAGCTGGCCACGTGCTGACCCCACAGTATATAATGCGGTGGCTCGCTGCGGTCAGACATCCTGTTTTCTTCAGTGATGTGATTTGCACATTTCAAGCCTCTGTAGTGCTTCACTCCGAAGGTGACAGCTTTCCTGCTTGCAATGATCCTAGCTAAGACAATGTGTGAACTAACCACCCTATTGGTCCCAGCTGCTTGCTGCTTTGTGGTGACTGCAGTGGGGCTTCTCTCAGAACAAACCCCTTCTTTGTTCCCCAAAACACAAGGAGTTAATTTAGGTCCAGAGTAATACAGTTAGATGCTTTTTGTTCTTCACGCCATGAGGTCGACATGGAGACAAAATTGTATCTGCTCTGCCCACTTGGTGCATTGGCATGTTATGTTGAATGCACGGCCCTCATCAGACGCACTGAACTACTGTTTGTGTGCTTTGGTGATGGTGTGCCAGCCAAGGCCCTATCCAAGAAGTGCCTTGCGAGATGGTCCACTCTACACATGGTGTGGCAGCACTGGTGGCCTTGTTCAGTGGGATGAATGTCAAGGACATAAGAACAGCAAGGTCATAGTCTGCACCCTTCCCCATTCATGCAACTCTATCCCTTGGACTGCTTTTCGGGATTTGTGCTCGCTTGAACGACACAGGCCTGTGAAAGGGGTTGGGTGTACATCAGCTGTGTTGCACCTGGCTCCCCTCTGGGCATTATACACCAACATGTTTCTGGTCTCCACCCAGTTCAGTTGCTCACCACTTGGGTTGGCTGGGTAGGCCCCCTACTTCTCTGGTGTGGCATGGACTAATCCTTAGCTGGTCAGGATCAGCGTGGCTCGGTCGTATTGTAACCTTAGTTCTGTTAGCACAGGAGGAGCCCTGTACCTAGAGGCCCTGTCGCTTATACGCCACTCGCTGAAGAGTGTGTTGGAAATCTGACGGTGGTGAGCCACCATATACATTGTGGGGTTCAAATGTATTCAGGTTGGCGCATCCTGATGTGCTAATAGAACTAGGGTTACAATACCGTAACCTTTGTTCTGGGTTTGTCTTCAGATTAGCTTAACAATCACTGAGACTTTAAGGTATTCATTTTGAAACATCTTTCCAAATACATACAGAAAGAAACTCTTTTATGTTTATTGCATACTGTTAGATCCTGTTTAGCTTCCTCACATAATTGTTGAGTCAGATGTGCAGAAATCCACTTAACATGTAGCCCAGGAGTAATGGACCTATGCCTTTCAGTTATTACTGCTTTGTTTGCTAAACATGGAACAATGACCCTGCAGATTACAGGCTCCAAATAAATGCTTGATACAGTCATCAGCCAGAGATTGCTAACACCTATTCATATGTCAATTACGATATTGAAGACATACTTCAGCAATTAAGCTTTACACTTGCATGAAGCTGCAGGACTCACAAGAGACAGCTTAAAAGAGAACAGTGAAAATGAGGGCAGCAGAAGCTGAGATATCCTGCAGTTAAGATGTAACCCACGTTAAAATATGACACAAATAGGAATAAGTAATTTAAAAATGCATAAATAAGTTTGAAGGTTAAAAATGATTCATTTAATGTAAGTCAATTCATCAGAGTTGATAAAAAATGTTAATGCAACAATAATTTAATATTGAGGATCCAAAATATGGTGATAGAGAATTCGTGTCACTGTCCCTTTAAGGACCAGTGACGCTAGACGCAGCACCTCAGTGACGCTGCAGCAGAGACCTGAGGGAGAGAGAGCAGAGAAGAGATCGGAGAGAGCGAGCGGTGGTTAATAAGCAGAAAAGAGAGTGAAAAGTTGATTTTGCAGTTGGAAAACAATAACGTACCTGGTCGGGAACTGACGGGGGTTATGTGAAAATTAAGCAACACCGGTTTTGGTGAGTTTTGTGTTTACTTCCTTACATTTTTACCGTGTTGTGCCTTCTTTTCTGGCGAAGAGCCAACGCTAAAAACATAGCTGTTTACAAGGAAATGCGCCGTCATAAACTGTTCACCAGTTAATATTTTGGGTTTATGATGACTGTGAATGTTATAAAAATGTATGTATGCTGTGTAAATGGAAGATATATTCAGTAGTTCATGTGGTAGACGGAGCCGCGAGTTATAAGAGGCCGCTCCACCGCCATTTTGAGATGGAAAAGCACCGTAGCAGTAACGTTACAACTCAGAGACTGTGAGACATTGATTTGTGTATTTAAAAAGAGATTTATTGTGTTTTTGACCTGTTACACAGGTCAGGTTTTTTTGCTTGGTTGGAAGCTCGGTCGGAGCGGAGATTGATCTGCAGTGTGCGTGCACATTCACAGACGGGATTCAAGATGGCGAGCCAGTCCCAGACCTTCATCTCATCTTCTCCATCACATCAGTGAGGAAATCATCTGCGCATGGTGACTCGCTGCCGGAGTGGTAGGAGTGTCAGGATTTGATTTGAACTGAACGGAGAACTGATGGAATTATTATTTTTGGACTGAATCGGACTAAAACGCGTTTCATTGAACTGAACAACTGAACTCACATTTGGACTTGAACTGATTTAAAGTGTCATACTTTTGTTTGTATCTCGGGTTCATGATTTTGAATGTGATTTTGAATGATTGTGGTCCACTTTGATTTGATTCTGAAACTGAAATTATTCTTTTATCTGTGAAAGAAAGGGAAAAGTAGAGTTAACTCAGGAAGTAAAATAGGAATTCTAAAATAGGTATAACCTAGGGGAAAAGTTTAACTTAACTTAAATTAGCTTTACCAAAATAACCTAGGCAAACAAAAGAACAAAAAGAAAAGAGTGAAATATCTTTTCCATTTATTATACTTACCCAATGTAAGAACCTGCAGGGTAATTTTTTTTTGTTGTTTTGTGTACTGTGTTTTTCATGTTTATATTACATTCAGTAAATTGCCGGCCTTTTGTATTTAAAGCAACGGTCTCTGGGTCTTTTATTTTTGCTCCCCACTCCTTAGAGCCTAGAACTGGTCCAGTGGCGCAGCAAGTGGTGTGATACCAGTGCTACAAACTTGGCGAGCCAGCCAGGAGTGGCTTAAAGCATTTAAAACTAGAAACCAGAGACCGTATAGTTTTGTTATCAGTGATTTAATATGGATGTGATCCAAACAAACAGTGTAAAAATCCCTAACTCAGTCATAGTTAGTGGTATAGCCGGTGCAGAAACTGATGAAGAGCTATATGATTTCCTGAAACAATACGGTTCCATTCAAAGGATAATCCCAGTAGATTTCACTGACCCAGCGTCAGGCAAACAGGTTATTGTGGAGTTTGTGTATGGTACAGCTATACAGTCTCTCTTACCTTCATTGCCACACAGACTTAACAGTAAGACTCAGACTGATGTCACTTACCACATCAGAGCTTTAACCAGTGTCTACACACCTGTCGCTAGCAAAACAGCTACACAGACTTACCTTTCAGAGTTAAAGGACATTGCGAAACAGACTGGTAAAGACTTTGCAGCTGTCCTCAGAGAAGAGCTTTCAGTCATCAGTGAGACTGTTGATCTAGATCACTCAGAAACCCAAAGTGAAGATGTGGAACAGAACTCACCTGATACCCCAGAGCAATATGGCCCTGAAACTGCTGCGCAGATAAGGCCCCTGCCCAGTACAGCCCCGGAGCAGCATGTTTTACATCATTGGTCTCCACCACCAACATCATCTAAAGAAAAGACACAGCCTGCTCTGAAACTTTCTGATGTTAATCCACCTGAATTACAAAAGGTAATAGTCGAGCACATAGTGAGAAATGAAGATTCTGCTCTTCAGGTGCACTCTTCCTTGAGACTCAGACCCTTTTCTGGGCGTTTCCCCCGTCCCAATAATGAAGTGGGTTATGAGGCATGGCGTTCCAGTGTGGAACTTCTTCTCAAAGACACAACACAGTCTGACCTTTACAAGTCACGAAAGCTCCTTGAAAGTCTCTTGTCACCTGCTATTGACATTGTGAAGCACCTGACACCTGAATCTCCCCTTAATGTGTACTTAGAGATCTTGGACTCCGCTTTCGGCACTGTCGAGGATGGAGATGACCTTTTCGCAACGTATCTTAACACAATGCAAGATAATGGTGAAAAACCCTCAGCTTATCTCCAACGGCTGCAGGTGATGCTGAACACCACCCTCAGGAGGGGAGGTGTAACTGCAAGTGACCTTGACCGGCATCTTCTCAGACAGTTTGTCAGAGGCTGCTGGGATAACATCTTGATAGCTGAACTCCAGCTAGAACAAAAGAAACAGAACCCACCTACCTTTGCTGAGCTTCTCCTGTTACTCCGCACAGCAGAAGATAAGCGTACTTCCAAAGCATCCCGCATGAAACAGCACTTCAATGTTTCAAAGCCACGAGTGTCTTCTCATTATCAAGGCATTTATGTGCAGAGTGAAGAAGACTGTAACCCATCTCAGACAACTCATGATCACAGGTCTGAAGTCCAAGACCTAAAGAAACAAATAGCTGATTTACAGTCCCAGCTCACACGTATCACAAAGAAAGGCAGTAGGAAGCCTAAACCAGCTGCCATACCAGTAGCTCCCCATTCAGCTACTGACACTTCAGCATCTCAAAGGCTGCAGCCTCACAGCCGAGATGTAAATAACAACACAAGCAATAGACCAAAACCCTGGTATTGCTTTAGATGTGGAGAGGACGGACACATTAAGCCTCATTGTGAAAGTGAACCGAACCCCTCTCTTGTAGCTGCGAAGAGGAAGCAGCTTAAAGACAAGCAGCTAGCATGGGACATCCGAAATGGTGCCCCAAACCCAGATCCTTTAAACTAGACCCAGTTCCGGTTGTGGGACAAACGGGGACTGGAACACAGACAAAGAGTCCCAAAAAGAAGCCGCGCAGAACTTTCATGTACTCTCACAAACAAAAACAGTCAGTGACCCTGCCAAGAGGGCTGATTGGAGCCAAGTGCACCGCACAAGTGACCATAGGTGATAAAGAATGCAGTTGCTTGTTAGATTCAGGCTCTCAAGTAACAACGATCCCCAACTCTTTCTATCTAGAGAACCTGTCTCACTTACCTATCAATTCTTTGAACGACCTGCTTGAGGTAGAAGGAGCCAACGGTCAAAGCGTCCCTTACCTTGGCTATGTTGAGGTCACCATCAGATTCCCAAAGAGCTTGCTTGGAGCAGACATTGAGGTGCCCACATTGGCTTTGATTGTGCCCGATATGCGTTCCACTTTGTCATCGGTGCTTATAGGCACAAACACTTTGGATGTTCTTTATGAGAAGTATGCAGACATCGCGCCTCAGAACTGTGAGTCTCTTCCTTATGGCTATAGAGTCGTCTTAAAGACCCTTGAAATCAGGAAAAGACAGTCTGTTGATTCCAGCCTGGGAGAGGTGAGGCTTCATAGTAGAGACTTTGAGACCATCGCAGCTGGACAGACCAAAGTCCTTGAAGGATCAGTGAGCTGCAGAACGCCTGATGTTGGAAAGTGGGTGATGGTAGAGTCACCAAAATCAGCTTCCCTGCCAGGTGGCATCCTGGTGACAGATAGCCTGGTAAGTCTACCACCAAGGCTGCCACGCTGCATACCAGTCGTGCTCAAGAATGAGTCGCACCATGATATCACCCTGCCTCCAAAGGCTGTGATAGCAGAGATACACGCTGTTAAAAGTGTTCAATCTGTTAAGACCCCCGACTCAGACCCCCCCACAAAACCTGACCATAAACCAAATCTTGACTTTGACTTCACAGGCTCTCCTGTACCCAACGAGTGGAAAGAGAGGATAACTGAGAAACTGAGTGCCATGCCGGAGGTGTTCGCACTGCACGAGCTCGATTTTGGCTGCACTGACAAAATAAAACATCACATAACCCTCAGTGACGAGACGTCATTCAAACATAGGCCAAGACCTATACACCCCCAAGACATAGAGGCTGTGCGTAACCATCTCCAGCAACTCCTCGATGCAGAAGTCATCCGTGAATCGGAGTCGCCATTCTCCTCGCCGATTGTAGTCGTCAGGAAAAGGAATGGCGATGTCAGACTCTGCATAGACTACAGAAAATTGAACACCCAAACAGTGAAAGATTCATATGCCTTACCTAATCTGGAAGAGTCCTTCTCAGCGTTGACCGGGAGCAGGTGGTTCTCAGTGCTTGACCTCAAGTCCGGCTTCTATCAAATAGAAATGGAGGAAGCAGACAAACACAAAACTGCATTCGTCTGCCCACTAGGATTCTTTGAGTTCAACAGGATGCCCCAGGGGATAACTAACGCCCCTAGCACGTTCCAGAGGCTCATGGAGCGTTGTATGGGAGAGTTGAACTTGAAGCAAGCCCTAGTCTTCCTCGACGACCTCATCGTCTTCTCCTCGACATTGGAGGAGCACGAGGAAAGGTTGATGCGCGTGCTCAACCGATTGAAAGAGTTTGGCTTGAAACTATCGCCATCAAAGTGTAAATTCTTTCAAACCTCTGTAAAGTACCTCGGCCACATCGTGTCTGAAAAGGGCATCGAAACAGATCCTGACAAGGTAGCAGCATTAAAAACCTGGCCAAAACCAAACAACTTGAAGGAGCTAAGAACCTTCCTGGGTTTCTGCGGTTATTACCGCAGGTTTGTTAAAGACTATTCAAAGATTGTGAAGCCACTCAATGAGCTCACTGCTGGCTATCCGCCGCTGAGGAAGCGCACTAAAACCACAGTAAACCCTGAGAAGTACTACAATCCGAAAGACCTTTTTGGCGACAGATGGACGCCTGCTTGCCAGGCAGCGTTCGACACCATAATCGAAAAGCTGACAACTGCACCCATTCTTGGGTTCGCTGACCCCAAGCTCTCCTACATTTTACATACAGATGCGAGCGCCTCGGGCCTCGGTGCTGCCCTCTACCAGGAGCAACAGGGACAGAGGCGAGTTGTTGCTTACGCAAGTCGAGGTCTATCGAAATGTGAATCCAGGTATCCTGCGCACAAATTAGAATTCCTTGCCCTTAAGTGGGCAGTAACGGAGAAATTCCAGGATTACCTGTATGGGAGCCCATTCCTTGCTGTCACCGATAGCAACCCATTAACATACATCCTTACCTCTGCAAAGCTCGACGCCACGAGCTACAGATGGTTGGCCGCTCTGTCGACGTTTGATTTCCAGCTACAATACAGAGCTGGGAAGCAAAATCAAGACGCGGACGGGCTGTCAAGGCGTCCTCACGGCAAATTACCTGATGACACAACATCACAAAAAGAGTTGGAGAGGATACAACAATTCACAAAAAGACATTTGTCAGAGACTGATTATGCAAATCTGAATGAAAACACCATCAAGGCCATCTGCGAGAAGCACTTGGTTCACCAAGTGAACAATCACTCTGGGGAAACATCACCCAGCACCACCTTGGTTGTGTCGCTTGCCCATCATCCAAGAGCTCTCCCAGAAAGCTTTGAAGAGGAGGATCAGCTTGGTGGCTTACCTGTTGTCCCCTCGTTAGCACCAGCTGAATTAAGGGACAAGCAAAATGCGGATCCCTGCATCCGAGAGGTACTAAGGCAAGTGGAGTCGGGAGAGAAGCCCCCACCATCCCTGAGGAAGGAACTTCCTGAGCTTGGTCTCTTATTAAGAGAGTGGAACAAACTTGAGGTCTTAGATGGTGTCCTGTATCGCAAGCGGCAAGAGGGTGCTCAGACTCACTACCAGTTTGTGCTCCCTGAGGCCCTGAGATCCCTAGTCCTTAAGAGCCTCCACGACGACATGGGCCACATGGGCACAGAGCGCACCTTAGACCTCATTAGGAAGCGGTTTTATTGGCCCAAAATGTCAGCCGAGGTGGAAGCTAAAGTCAAAACCTGCAACCGCTGCATAAGACGTAAGACCATGCCCGAGAAAGCTGCACCACTCGTCAACATCGTGGCTACAAGACCACTCGAACTTGTGTGCATGGATTTTCTCAGTGTGGAGCCGGACTCAAGTAACACCAAAGACATTCTGGTCATTACCGACCATTTTACGAAATATGCAGTGGCTGTCCCCACCCCGAACCAGAAAGCCAGGACAGTGGCCAAGACCCTGTGGGACCACTTCTTCGTCCACTATGGTATCCCTGAAAAACTCCACAGTGATCAAGGTCCCGACTTTGAGTCCCAAACAATAAAAGAACTGTGTGAGCTCATTGGCACTCAAAAGATAAGAACCACCCCTTACCATCCAAGAGGGAACCCTGTAGAACGGTTTAACAGGACCCTGCTCAACATGTTGGGAACCCTGGAGAATCAGAAAAAGAGTCACTGGCGGGATTACGTCAAACCATTAGTACACGCCTATAACTGTACTAAGAACGAGACAACTGGCTTCACCCCTTATGAGTTAATGTTCGGCCGCCAGCCAAGATTGCCAGTTGACTTAGCCTTTGGCCTGCCAGTCAATCACCAGCCAGGTTCTCACTCGCAATATGTTCGCAACCTGAAATCTCAACTTGAAGACAGTTACAGAGTAGCAACTGAGAATGCCAAAAAGACAGCTAATCGCAACAAAGCAAGGTTCGACAAATATGTTGTTGACTCCACCTTGAAGGAAGGCGACAGAGTCTTGGTTCGAAACGTCCGCCTTAGAGGCAAGCACAAGTTAGCCGACAGGTGGGAGACCGACGTGTATGTTGTTCTGAGGCAGTCTGGAGACATCCCAGTGTATGTCGTGAGACCTGAGACAAGAGATGGTCCACAAAGAACCCTTCATCGTGACCTCCTGCTGCCATGCGGTTTCCTTCCTGTGACCCCAGTTGAAAGTGAAACTAACACACCAAAAGCAGTAAGGCGACCAAGAACTCGACAGCATCCTAAAAATGACAGCTCTGATGGAGCTGATGGGGATGAATCCCAATCTGACTCTGAGGAATATCACTATGATGGCCACAGAAACCTAAGAGTGGAAACACTAGGTTTCGATCCAACCCCTGAACCAATAGACTATTTACCTGAAAGGATTGAACCGGAACCTTCCAAAAAGTTGACTGCTGTTGAGCAAGATCCTTCAGATGTAGCCAAAGCTTTCCCTGAGGATTCTCCAGTAGAGACTTGTGACCCGAACTTACCTGATCCTGAAAAGGAAGACTTACCTGATCCCGGAGACGATGACTTACCTGAACCTGAAGAGGGAAACTTAGACACCGGGCAGGAAACTGGAAACCTACCTGAAGAAGATCTGGATAATGTCCATCCTTCGACTGAACCTGCTCAGGAGAGCGAAGGAAACACAAGTGTTATGGGTGAAACTGACATCCAGACTGAAGGAGACTCCTCAAGAAGACCTATCAGAGACAGAAAAGCGACTAAAAGACTGACTTACCCTGAGCTAGGGAACCCGTTGGTTACAATAGTCCAGTCTTTATTTCAAACCTTGAGTGATGTGTTTGCAGACTCCCTTGAAGAACCTAGCTTTCCAAAAACCCCTAGAGTTATGACAGTTTAAACTCAGAATGCACAGGGACGTGCATTAGGTAAAGAGGGGAGGATGTAACCCACGTTAAAATATGACACAAATAGGAATAAGTAATTTAAAAATGCATAAATAAGTTTGAAGGTTAAAAATGATTCATTTAATGTAAGTCAATTCATCAGAGTTGATAAAAAATGTTAATGCAACAATAATTTAATATTGAGGATCCAAAATATGGTGATAGAGAATTCGTGTCACTGTCCCTTTAAGGACCAGTGACGCTAGACGCAGCACCTCAGTGACGCTGCAGCAGAGACCTGAGGGAGAGAGAGCAGAGAAGAGATCGGAGAGAGCGAGCGGTGGTTAATAAGCAGAAAAGAGAGTGAAAAGTTGATTTTGCAGTTGGAAAACAATAACGTACCTGGTCGGGAACTGACGGGGGTTATGTGAAAATTAAGCAACACCGGTTTTGGTGAGTTTTGTGTTTACTTCCTTACATTTTTACCGTGTTGTGCCTTCTTTTCTGGCGAAGAGCCAACGCTAAAAACATAGCTGTTTACAAGGAAATGCGCCACATAAACTGTTCACCAGTTAATATTTTGGGTTTATGATGACTGTGAATGTTATAAAAATGTATGTATGCTGTGTAAATGGAAGATATATTCAGTAGTTCATGTGGTAGACGGAGCCGCGAGTTAAAAGAGGCCGCTCCACCGCCATTTTGAGATGGAAAAGCACCGTAGCAGTAACGTTACAACTCAGAGACTGTGAGACATTGATTTGTGTATTTAAAAAGAGATTTATTGTGTTTTTGACCTGTTACACAGGTCAGGTTTTTTTGCTTGGTTGGAAGCTCGGTCGGAGCGGAGATTGATCTGCAGTGTGCGGGCGTGCACATTCACAGACGGGATTCAAGATGGCGAGCCAGTCCCAGACCTTCATCTCATCTTCTCCATCACATCAGTGAGGAAATCATCTGCGCATGGTGACTCGCTGCCGGAGTGGTAGGAGTGTCAGGATTTGATTTGAACTGAACGGAGAACTGATGGAATTATTATTTTTGGACTGAATCGGACTAAAACGTTTCATTGAACTGAACAACTGAACTCACATTTGGACTTGAACTGATTTAAAGTGTCATACTTTTGTTTGTATCTCGGGTTCATGATTTTGAATGTGATTTTGAATGATTGTGGTCCACTTTGATTTGATTCTGAAACTGAAATTATTCTTTTATCTGTGAAAGAAAGGGAAAAGTAGAGTTAACTCAGGAAGTAAAATAGGAATTCTAAAATAGGTATAACCTAGGGGAAAAGTTTAACTTAACTTAAATTAGCTTTACCAAAATAACCTAGGCAAACAAAAGAACAAAAAGAAAAGAGTGAAATATCTTTTCCATTTATTATACTTACCCAATGTAAGAACCTGCAGGGTAATTTTTTTTTGTTGTTTTGTGTACTGTGTTTTTCATGTTTATATTACGTTCAGTAAATTGCCGGCCTTTTGTATTTAAAGCAACGGTCTCTGGGTCTTTTATTTTTGCTCCCCACTCCTTAGAGCCTAGAACTGGTCCAGTGGCGCAGCAAGTGGTGTGATACCAGTGCTACAAAGATCCAACATATCCCATAATGCAAGTCAGTCTTTCATGAGACCCTCTCTGTCTCCTAAATGCCCACCTTTTTCTAAGATCACACCTCTAGTTTGAAACACAGGCTTTCCATGAAAAATGTTAAGTCTCAAGCCCAAGCCGACATAACTGATGACACCACAATGACTTACTTTTTCAGAAATCTGAAGTGCTCACCCTCAAGACGTAGGAGACATTATACAACCATTTTCACAATCTGAGTGTTGCACTTGCCTTATGATGAGTAAACTGAACCTGAGGAGTAAAATTTATGGAGTGCCTCTTAACTTGTGTGATTTCTTCACAACTGGCTTTATACATAATTGAAAAGCATTTTGCCAAGATAAACTCCCCTTTTCCTTGTACTGTTTAGCAAATAACCTAATTGTTCAGATCATTGTAGTCAAGCATGTGACACTGATAAATTCTGCTCCATTTAGTCTGTCATCCAATGGCATACAAATTGTATTGACAGCTGTTACATGTGTGATATCTAGCAGTTATGGTAATACCTCCACAATTATGCATTAACTGATACTCCACCTAAAGTCTGGGGGTATGATACCCTGGAGAGATTTTTTTTCCCTCCATTTATGACAGCTATGTGCAATATTTTTCAAGCCATTTGAGGTAATAGAATGCCTGAAATTTTGCACATCATTTGGGAAAAACATTATAGTTACCAAGGGGAAAAAACATCATGTAGATTCCATCTAATTGTTTTCATCATTCTGCAACCATTACACAACAAATGTTGAGGATGACTAATTTTCACTCCTGCTGTCTAAAAGAGGCCAAAATAAAACCTTGTCAGATGTTACTAATTTTAAGCAGTGTTCTTCAAATTACTGACAATCAGTGATTTTTTTACACTTACTATTTTCTTCTCTCAAAAGTAATTAAAAAACTTTAATAACTACTGCATACAAAAGTGATTAGTTACTGGAGAAAGTAACTTTTGCTTTACTTTTAAATATCTGCTTCAGTTCCTTATTAAGGCACACACAGCTGTATTACTTTAGTGTCACTGTGGTGTAGTGTGGGACAAGACAATTGTCAAGCTTTATCTCTCTGACTATCACTATGATGAAACATCAGCGGCAGAACAATAAAACACAATAGATATGTTTTGATAGGCCTGTTTGATGTAGTCTCCACAGGCCTTCAAATCAAGCAACATAAGTCTGTTTTTAATACTCTGTTGGCAACAGTTTCTCATACATCTGACAATAACTTCTTATCACTTATTACGATAGGCCGGATGAAACTGAAGTGATAAAAGTCATTTACAAAAACACAACCACACTGGGATTTATCCTTTGTAATCTTAGCAGTAATTCAAATCCTGCACATAGATTTGTCTTTGATTTCGAGGAGGGAAAAATAATATATCCAGAAAAACAAGCTCAAGTGGCCTGAGCTATAGGCCATTGGGGA
Source organism: Epinephelus fuscoguttatus (assembly GCF_011397635.1). Lineage (NCBI taxonomy): Eukaryota > Metazoa > Chordata > Actinopteri > Perciformes > Serranidae > Epinephelus > Epinephelus fuscoguttatus. Next base: position 14,393,627 of record NC_064755.1, on the reverse strand, counting down.
CAGTGGCAGTCTAAAGGCCCAGACACACCAAACTGACTTCAGAGAACTAATGAAAGCTGATTGTTGCATCACCTCATGCTGCCTTTGTCGCAGCCAAGAAGTTATATATGAGCACACCACAAGGACTACAGCCGATGGCCAACCGGCAAGAGCGAGACAAAGTAACTCTCCACGCCAGCACACGGTGTTAGTCTGTAACCATCCTCCAAAAAGGTAAACCAGAAGACCATTATGATGCTATTTAGCCAGTTAGCACATTAACAACACGATTAAATGTTGAAAGAAAAGAGCATATTAACTGTACGCCAGTGAACAATAAGACAATCCATCACAAAACCTTACTGCTGAGGAGCTCAGTGGCTAAAGGGAAATAATCTTACTTTATGTAACAAGCTTGCTTTAGTCTCACTCTCTTGACTTTAGTTGTTTACTTTCCTCACTTCCATTTCTCTTCTTATGCTCTGAGCTGAACTGCCAGTCAGAGTGATTTTATTCACCAACGGGCTGCAGTTTGCCAATTAAAGATGCTATCAGCCAAAAACAAGCCAACGGGGGCCAACGCAGGGCAACAGTGCGGGACATGCCATGCAGACTAGGGAGACATATGCTCACTGACGGCCCAACATTGACAAATTGTCAACCATTGGCTTGGTGTGTCAGGGCCTTAATGCTGATTCATCGATTTGTTGCCAACTACGGTGCCATAAGGTTGGATCTAATGATGCAGGCCGGGCAGGTTCGGGTAAGCCGTGACAAAATAGTGTTCTGAGTAAGCTATTAACTTACAGAAATATTGCGTGCAATGCTCCATATTTCACCTTCTCTTCCCCTCACTCTTTCACCCTCTCAAACACACAGACACACATTCAAGACAGAGGGACTGAGCGTCACTCATCTGACCTGCGTATCACTACAGGTGATGTTAGATCACAACCCAGAAAAAAAATGTAGGGAATAGGCTACGTTAATCTGCTGTGATCAAGACAAAAGTAACCAGCCCATTCAGATTCCAGTAATTATAATTGCATTATTTAATCTAAAAAAAGTGATTAATTACATTTCTAGTTGCCAAAAAAATAGTCGAATAAAAAGTAAAAAGTAATGCCTCACTCAAAACATTGTTTAAGTTAGTAAACATAGGTAGGGTGGGAATTTGGCATAGATAGCATTGCTAATAGAGAAGTAATGGAACGTTTGCTCCACTGATATGCTGTCTCCAAGTACAGAGACTGAGGGGTGTCAGAGTTTCAATACTGCAGGTTTGTCTGAGGTAATGTGGACACAAAGCATGACCGTGTCAAGAGGAAATGACACAATGTTGAAGGTATTTTATAAAACCTAAAAGATCTGGGGCTTTTGAGGAAACAGTTGAGGCTGGAGCCCTAAAAGCCAACCTCCTGCTCTGTCACCGGTCTGTGGCCAGCTTCATGCTGGTTCAATAGGAACAAGTTTTCACAGCTAAGTATCATAATGTCAAATAAATCCTCTCTCACCTCTCCAGCAGTATAACCCACTGCTATTATGTCTGTCCATTCACAAGCTCATTATAGTTCACCAACATATGGCAACACACTACTTTCTGGAGCATTAGGGGGAGGCAACAGTCACACACAGAAGCAGTGCATTTAATGACATTTTGGCAAAATGATAGCTCAACATCTGCAGTTTGCTCATTTGGTGCCCGTGTGGCTGTGGAGCCCAAAGCAGCTGCTTTTGTCTCAGGAGAGCTCTGTGGTTTCCCCCTGTGTACCCACACCTGGCTAACATAACAATTTCACATAATCAAATGTCCATTTTGGCCTGACTCATGCTTTGCACTGTATGAAAATTTAATGTAGCAAATGTGCTGTTGTAAACAACCAGTGTCAGGTCTGTGTGTTCTGGGGAAAAAAACCCTTTCCTGCACGGAAAGGAATTTGTTATATTTGTCCATGCATCAGCAATAGCAGTTTCCTTGTAATACATAGAAAAGGCACAGGTAGTGGGTGAGCTGCAGTAGTGAGCATGGGGCTGTGCAAAACAAACAAACAAAAAAACAACTCTTTGATGGAAAATCAAATGATGCCAGTTTTGGCCACACAGTGTAATTGCTCTGACTACTGGTTGATTCAGTGCAAAAACACCAGAGACTTAGCAATGCACTGTAATATGAAAAACAATTATGCAGACTGCTAATGTATTAAGACTTATTTGAATTCTCCTTTGAGGAGGAATGCTGGAGGAATTTCCTCATTTATTTCAGGGCCACTTGAATGATTCACTTCATTCAGACCAAATATTTTTGAAAGTATTTTCTGTCATAATATCCATTAGACAGAAAGGCAGTGGGATATCACATAAGTGATAAACAGAGACATGTGGCAAGACACAGGATCTAACAACTTTTAATTCTTAACACAATGGAGAGAGAAAAGAAAAGCTTTAATTAACACCACAGTCACAAGCAGGAGAGTTAAAAGTTCCGGGAGACTCGGTAGCAAATAATCACCCTTTGATGTCACACTGCAACATGAATAAACAAATATTCCCTATGTAGAACACTTTTACACTTGTATACCCAAGATTGCACATCTCAAATTAAATATCTATTGGCAGAAAACTGAAGCAACTTTATTGTCTTTGTCGTCCTTGCTCTCTTTTGCTTTATTGCTAGCTTTTTTTATTCTACTTTTTCCACACTTCCCATCTTAGCACATGCAAACAATTGAGCATGACCATGACTGCACTCTCCCTCTCTTTACAACACAGGAAAACACACACACTTGTTGGCATGAAAACATTTAGAGCTGCTGCAGCAGGAGGCTACTCAACCCAGATGTTCTTCTTTCTTGTCAGATCCACTAGTTCTTTTGGGGGTAGCCCAAGGCGTTCCTGAGTCAGATGGGATGTCCCTCCAGCATGTTCTGGGTCTGCCTCGAGGTCTCCTCTTGGCTGGACATGCCCAGAATACCTCCACACGGAGGCGACCAGAAGGCATCTTGATTTGACGTCTGGGCCCCCTTAACTGCACTTCTACTTTGAACTTCTTCCAGATATCAAAGCTCCTCAGTCAATTCCAAAGGGCAAACCCAGATGGCAAAGTTAACTAATTTTGGCTGCTTTAATCTGTGATCACACTCTGTTGATCCTTTGTCATGACTCATGACCATAGGTGAGGACTTGAACATGCACAAATTAAGCTCTTAGTGACAGTCTTGGCAATGCTGAACTGTATGACTACAAGTGTGCTTGAGATATACAGTATAGGACAGTGCACAATTTATCATATTTGATCAGGGTTTTGTTAGTCTTGTATGTAATCAGATATGTTCTATAGGACTAGTTTTTGGTATTCCTTAAATTGCACACCTCAGGTGGGCTGCCTAGGCTTACTAGGTAAGTCAACCGGTAAATGGATGGGCTTTATATAGTGCTCAAAGCACCTCACACCACACACCACATTCACCTGTTCACACACATACCCGTACACTGATGGCAAAGGTCACCACACAAGGCACCAATCCATCCATCGAGCTAATCTAGCCCAATCACTCACAGACACACTCACACAGTGATGGCACAGCCCTCCAGAGGCACAGTGCCCCACCAAAGGACATCTCAGTGAGGTCACAATACTGATCCTCCGCTCAGTGGGCAACCCGTTCTTTTCCCTGAGCCACAACCACCTGTAAAGTGAACGATGGCTTTTGGGTCATCAAGTGGGCACCCTCTTTACTCTGTGTTTTGCTGAAAATGTCAGTCTGCAAAGTATCTAGCAAGCTGTCAGATAAGTGTAGCAGAGGAAAAAGGTACACATACACATGGACACATTCAAGGTACAAATACCACAAAATTGTACTTCACATTAAATCTGCACTAATTAAATTTTTGGCCACTTGGGGCAGCAGAAACAGGCTGAAAGTACATCACTGAATGAAGTTAATGTGGCTAACATGTTAGCAAATGGTTGCCTATTTACACATGCAGCAGCATTTATTTGGAGATGCTTTTCTGGCCACCTCAAGGCCAAAGTTAAATCTGATCTCCTTTTAGTGCTATTTTTGCAATCCACCAACTCTCAAGGATAAAATCTGTATCCTTAGCTGCTAAATGCTCCACTATGTCAATGAGCAAGTCAGCTGCTAAAAATGACACTAATGAGAGTGCTGAGACTCTGCAGAACTGAGTGGAGTTTTAGAGTTGGGTGAAGTGTTGTTGCTACGTTCCCACCTTGTGAATAAAAAGGAAAGAACTAAAGGAAATGATTCAGCCATTTAGAAGTCATTACCTTAATGCTTTTTGGAAGGAGAAAATATTAAGAGAATATGAGTTACTTGTGCTAGCTGAAGTAGCGCAACCTGACAGGAAGGTGCTGGAGTGGCTCTAAATGGCCTTCATCAAGGAAATTATTGCCTCCTCTGTTAAAATCTGTTTGGCAGTGACCTCTTGCTGAGCAAAATGGAAAGTTGCAGCAAATTGCCAAATCTGAACAGAGCAAAAAGCTGTCATCTGCAGCCAAGTGAAATGACCATAATGCCTGGATGTACAGATGGAAGAAAAATAATCCCTTCAATTAAGCTTCATGTGCATGACGAAAACTAGCCTACCACATACATAGTTGCCATAGCTACGCCACGGCCGAGCACCTCTTCAAACATATACAGTATAGCCTATAGCTAGTAAAAGATGCAACAGGACTTTGCAAGAACTGATATTAAGTAAGTTAACAAAAGTCTCTCTTCCTTTACAGCGACACATATCTCCCACAGCTGTGTCTGCAAGACCTTTCGCTAGCCACAAAGAATGTTTATCACAGTGTAGTCTCGTATTTGAGACTGAGAGAAGGCAGCCCTTTCCACTGTCGATCATTATCACAAGGTAAATGTAAGAAGTGGAAAGATCCAATATATTACATCCATTTAATGTTGCAATGGGGCTATCAACAGGTGAAGTCTTGCTGAGCTATAAATCATAGACACTGTGGGTACCTACGGGGGGTCTTTTTACCTCTTGCATCAAGTATAATGTAAATCCAACAGAATACTGCTTTGTATTTACTATTTCTTTCTTACATTTGCAGACTCATGACTCTTGAATAATCATCCCTCTCATGCACAGAAGTGTAGCCTACAAATCAACTCTTCCTCGCCGCTGGCCAGAGCCACCCTATCTTTAGTCGACTCCACACAGGTGTGTTGGCTTCCCTCGTGAGTTCTCCTGGTTCCCGATTCCCTGCTTCGCCTCAGCCTACTCCTTCAAGGTACCGTTGCACACAATTGAACTGTTTGCTGTGTGTGTGCATCCGGTGGATGCGGGCTACTCCCCTGTTTTTGGCTTTGGTGTTCACCGAGAGCCCTGGACTGAATCTGCTTCTCAGGAAGCTTCGAACCTGGACACTGACTCTTCCAGTTGTTTCACCAGTCTACTCACTCTGTATTTATCAAAGTGGTGCATTAAAGTTTATTATAAACTGTCCTGCCTGTCATTGGTGCTCCTTTTAGTCCTACAATTACCTGTTACAGAATTTTGAGTCGTTTCAAATTACATCATCACTGTTTCTTTTCCTAAACCTGACCAAAATAACTTAATGTGCCTAAACTTTGTGTTGCTTTGTGTTAAGTACCTGATTTTATGTTAAGTATGTAACACCATTTGTGGGTGCATTGCAGCAGCCAACATGCAGTGGTGTGTCCATTTTATTCTACTGAGGTGGCTCAAGCAGGGCACTTACTTATGCGTGTCTGTGTGTTGGGGACCTTGAAGTATGTACACATGCATAAACACACAAAAAGCATCCATACTTCTTCTTTAATACATCCAAAAGAAATTGTACCTCCCAAAGCAGGCTACATTCAAAACAAAATGATGCACCTTCAAAAAAAGTCATGGTATAAAGTACCAGCAAAATCAAAATATATAACCCCATGTGTACAAAAGACTGTATTGATGAAATTGTGCAAAACGTCACATCCATGATGCGACAAAATATGAATTAAGGTCCTGCCTCTGACTGGGCAGACAGCCAGTCATAGTTTATGATAATGGGGTGGCACCTGGGCTGAGGAGGCTCTGTTCCCAGGACACACCCCTGCAAACATGTTACTTTCCATTAACTTTTTGTCACTGATAATCTCCCATAGACTAAGCGATCAGAAAACAACAACACACCCATTGTATTTACACAAACAATATACAGAGAAAACTGCAAAGTATGAATTAGATACAGATGGGTGACAATAAAGGAAAACAAATGGATAACAGAGCGGAGAAACATAACAAATGCAGGTGCTTCCATATGGAACATTAGGACTCACTGAATGTTTTGATGAGCATGAAAATGATGCAAATGGTATGCTACAGCATATATATAAACTTCACAGTCAACAGAGCTCAACCCAGTTGAACATTTAGGGAAGATTTTGGACTAAAGCGGGAGAAACTTGGGATATTTATCTGCCCAGTAGACGTCCATAGAGTTGGAGAATCAATAACAAGGAGCACTGAAGCTGTTCCAGAGGCTCCTGATGCAACTATGCACTACACAAAATATAAAAAATATCAGGTTACTCCAACTGAAAGGGAAAGATGTGCTTTGTTCATTAGCATTTTTATACTCTCATACACAAAAGATCCCAAAATATACAGTTCAGAACAGCACAGCAATAACAAAAAACAAAACAAGAAAAAAAAAATAAAATTGTGTTTTCATCATTAATTTATTACCACTAATAGCCTACAGAACAGGAAAATGTTGCATCAATCTTATAATCCCTCAGACTGCTGGTACATGAAATGGCTTTTGTCATCTTCCCTGTGCCTTTGTTCCTTTTGGCAGCAGGGATTTCTATCTCTTTCATCCACTGGCGTTTTGACTCGCACTTAATCTGCGATTTCATACTGTTTCCATCATTTTCAACCGGGTGTCTTGGCTCCCATCAAAATAAAACAAATGAAAAGCTTGTCGCAGTGTGACAATTTTCCTCGCAACATCGTTCAGTGACAATGAGTCGGCGGGAGCATAATAACCTCAGTGGAGTGGTCACTGTGATCAGCCATTCATCTCCCTGCATGCACCTTGATAAAGGAACAGCCTGTATTTTTCAGTCCAGTGTGGGAGATTGCAAAAGGCATGGGAGACTAAACTGTTCACACGCTCACAGGGCACGTAACCCAAGTGTGTGTTTGTGTGTGTCGGCACTGATGGGGCCAGCTGGTAGGACGTCGGCCTTTTGTGGTTAATTTGTTGGAAGGGGGTCCAATGCCAACTGGGCATCTCCTGTTTTACAGCTTCGTTAGACACAGTTTAACACACACACACACACACACACACACACACACACACACTGATGTCGCCCCTCGGTCTGAATATATACATAGCCATTCTGGTAAACTGCAGGAGACAGATTAGCATGTTTAATTCACTTGTTGAAGAGGCACTAGGGCATGCAACATTGCAGCCATATTAACCAAGGGCATTACACAGAATGTATGCTGCTTGGAAAATGTGTCATTTTGGCACGTCACTATTACACAGACAGTTCTGCTGTCCCCAGTGGTGCTCATTTAGTGGGCTTTTCCTGTCTTTGTTTTAGCCAGTCAATGTTGTTAGCCTTGCCCCCCCCCCCCTCCCTTTTCTTCCTTTATCTTTCTTTCCCTCTCTATCTGTCTTCCTCTCTCAGGCAAAGTACACACGCAAAGTCAAGTTGTTCGGAACAGCAGTGTCTCTTGATGAAAACCCAGGGGAAATGTGCTGGGAATTGCTTTCATTTTGTTAAAGACGGGGGCCATTCTTTTCTTTTGTGTTCGGCACGACCAGGCACAGCTGTTTGCACAATTCAATACCAACTCCCTTACAAATGGATTTCCCTCCTCTGTTTTTTCCTCAACCCCTCTCTTCCTAACATCTTTGTTGGGGACAGTTTTAAGCAATGAAATTGCTCTGACTTAACAGAGGAAATAGAAATGGAAAGGTTAAAACAGGTAGACATTAACATTAATAATGCTATTTATTCTCTTATATCTATTTTAAAAATATTGTGCTTTTTGTGATTAGCGTTGGACAGTTATGGCCATGTGTCACTCATCAAGGTGGGGAAATCAACTCGCCTCTCTACTGCTGGTGACTCTACTACCTGGCTGGGTGTGGTTTCCAATGTAAACATCAGTATAAACATTAAAAAAAGGCAGAGAGAATGGGCACCAACAATAATCCCAACCACATGAGTATGACTAGGTACATGGGTAGGTTACCAGAGAGGAAGTGGGCATACTCTTCTATATATTCCAATGGCTGTTTGGGTTATAAAAAGGTATACCCAGTCTACCTGCAAGCAAAACCACCTTTGTGTCCAACTCTGCATTGCAGAAGCATTGTGGCATGTGTGAAGATAATCAACATTGGCTGGGATTTGGGCACATCGTTTTTCTCTGCCAAGCATCCTGCTAGCTATTGTACAGGTGCTGGATAACAAACTGGATGACTTCCATGCCCGCTCAAGTTTAGAACAGAATATCAGGAAATGTTATGTCCTCTGTTGCACCAAAACTTGACTTAATCTTAAAAACACTGGATGATGCCATTCAACCATGTGATTCTTTTTCTATATACTGATTCTGACGGAGCAGCTTTGGCGACAAGAATGGATAAAGCATATGCTTTATGCTGAATGATGATTGATGTCACAGTAGGAAGTTGAGAGATGCTGTCCTGTTCTTGCTTGCCCTGTGCCACAGGGGCAATGGACACTCAGGATCATTGCAATATGCCATTCAGAGGTGGCTACAGAGTAGAGTAGCAGCCTGTGATTGGTAAGATGGACGATCTTGCTGAGGTCAAAGTATGTAAACAACCTTGATGCTTGCTCCCCAGTGATGCAAAAGGGTCAGGAGAAGATCAGGCCAATCAGAGGCTGCCCTACAGTCTGCACTACATGATACAGTTTGAGACGCATTCCAGGACACCACCGCTGATGTCACTGATGACATCAATGAACTCACTGAGTCAATGGTGGATTTAATTTGTAAAACAAAAGAAGCAACTTTACACAAAAGTTACAGTGGCATGCAAAAGATGTGGGACCCCTAGTCAAAATTTCTTTTAATTTGAATAGTTAAGTCAGTGAAAAATGATCTGATCTCCAGAAGGCATGAAGAGGAAACGTGCATGTTTTTCAACATTTTAGAAAGATTAGTGTATTCATTTTTGCTATGTACAATTTTAGAGTAAAAAAGGAAAGGAGCACCATGCAAAAGTGTAGGCACTCCAAGACTTTTGAGCTCTCAGACAACTTTTACCAGGGTCTCAGACCTTAATTAGCTTGTTAGGGCTATTGTTTGTTCACAATCATCGTTACAAAAGGCCAACTTTATAAATACTCTACCTCCTGAAAACTTGTCCTGCCATGGGCTCCACTAAATAGCTGCCTAGCACTCTGACAACTAAAATAATGGATGCCCACAAAGCAGGAGATGGCTTATAATAACATAGCAAAGAGTTTTCAGGTAGCTGTTTCCTCAGTTTAGCTGTTAAACACAAAGTTAGATTGACCATGGTTGTGTTGCAGCCAGTGGCACAGGGACCATTTCAAAGGTAGAAGAAAGAATGGATTCAGTTTAACTCCAGCAAACCTTTTAGGCAAATATCACACCGTCTGAAAAAAGCTGAAGGTGAAGAGAGGATGGCTTCTATAACAGGACAATGATCCTAAACACACCTCAAAATCCACAATGGACTACCTCAAGGGGCACAAGCTGAAGGTTTTGCCATGGCCCTCACAGTCCCCCGACCTAAACATCACTGAAAATGTGTGGAATCCAAGACAGCCCAAGTATATCACAGAACTAGAAGCCTTTACAAGAAAGAATGTGCAAAAATCTACCAAACAAGAACTGAAAAAGAGATGAGAAGCTGTGATGCAGGGGCAGTACTGACCATACAGACTTTTGCTTCAGGCCCTTTTCCTTTGTTTGTTATTTTGAAACTGTAAAAAATTGATGTAAAAAAGTAATCTTGCTTAAAATATTGAGGACTTTGACTTTTTGCCTTTTGGAAATCAGTTCTTATTTTACTTGCCTAGTTATTCAGAGTAAACAAAATTTTGACCATCAGTGCACACTTGTGCATGCTATTGTAAATCACTCCACAATCAGAAACCATGGACAACGCACTGCTGCCTACAAATTATGGCTGCAGTCTGGAAACATGGACAATTATAAAGCAGCAGCCTACAATGTATGAAGAGCAGGAAAGGAAGCAAAAAGGGAATAAACTGCAATGCACAAGTTGAAGGAGCTAATGAAAGTGCATCTCGTTTGAGCTGATTAGTTAGGACATGTGTAGATCTGCTACGACTAATGCTACTAAAAATAATAATGACATGTCAAAAGCAAAGGTTAAGAAGAAACCACAGGGAACAATCACCTTTGTCACAAGCAAGCTGGATAATAGTAACAGCACTGCCTGTTCTGTGGATACCTTTAAAGCCTGAATGAAATATTCATCAAAGGTAATACCCTGGCTAAACATGGCAGCATAGAAATTGTTCTATAATTGACAGCAAACAGGATCCAGGTTAGTCCGACCTGACAGCAGAGAGCGGGTCATACCAGCAGTCACTGAGCTTCTTATGTGGAGAAGTGTTGCTGATCTCTTTAAGCAATTTGTTTTAAATACTATCACAGAACACTGAGTAATGTCTGCTTGTGCCTTAAGAGAATTGTGATCAAAATCCACAAACATGGAATACAATCCAGGGAGTAGTTTGAGTAACAGATCTGTGAGTTTGAAGGCTCATCAGATACCAAAACACTTTTATAAAGGAGGCGATTATTTCAAGCTTTGTCTTGATGATTGTAAGGTAAACATCAGAAAGAGGATGTTACTGTTACACAGTAAACTGCCAGGAAAGTGTGCTTGCACAGATTTGCCAACATATGGTCTTGCAAGTTTACACTGCATTGCAGTCCTGATTTTTCTTGTTGGAACACTCTACATCAAAGTAGTGGCCTCAGTTAAATGACTGAAAGAGTGTTTTTGACCCAGGGCTTATGAATGCAGCCATACATGCATTAACATCTGGGAGCTGTCCAGTACAACCTGAGTGTCTTTTTGCCGCTAAGCAGCATTACTGGAGCAGTTGGGGACTCCCTCATGAAGTGAAGGGCATAGCTGCTATTTCACTTTCTCAGGAATCAACTTTGTGGTCACAAGCCTGCTCATCTTACCTACAGTCCACCTTTGCCACCTGCCCTTATGCCATTCTCTTCATTCACTTGGTCTCACTCTGAAGTCGCCGAAATCCAGCACTTTGTTGGTGACTTCTGTTGTCAGACACCAACAAAAAAGCTGTCCTTTCACGTCGGCATTATACATGGCTGGTCACCATCATTGTTTAATGGAACCCGTTGGGGGGAAACGCAGTGGGACAACAATGAAACTTAAGGCGGCGGAAGTCCAAGAAGGGTGGGCCGGAGGGGTTGTAGATGGGTGAAACAACCACAGACTTTCACCTGTGAGGTCAGTGTTTGCTTCCCATCTAATTGTAAAGCCAAACCCTGTTCTCTTTCCTTAAACCCAACCACGTGCTTTTGTTCCATAAACCTTACCACATTTGTGAGTTTGCAAAATGTAACGACGGTGTTTGTTGTTGAAGGAAAAAAGATGTCAATATGTGGTGTTGTACCGAGGTAGTGCGTTTATTTTGAACTGTATGCAAACTCCACACTTCCTGTGAAAACAGAAGTGTATTTTGAAAACAGACCATGAACAAAACAGACAAAACCTTACACGTCTTTCCAGAACGTCAATAACCAACGCACCAAGGGTACCTTGTACGTCGTGTTTGTGCATAGAAAGTCCATGATCAAACGTTGATACGTGACGAGGTCGGAGTGAGTATGTGTTGCATTCACACATGCATCTGATCTAAAGGTAAAATTGTCTTCAGTATTTAGTTGAGTCTTTGTTTCTCCCACAGGGATGATAAATGCCTCAACACTTCTTTAATTTAGACTTCTCACTTCCTCCCACCACACCTCTCTTACATTGGCATCGGCCGTGCTGCATCAATTTTCCTCGACTTTCCGAAACTGACAATCCAGCAGCATTCACACCAACCTCACACAGGTTTCACACCAGGTGTGTGCAGATGAGAAAATAGGCAGAATTTGAACCTCTCTCTCAAGTTAACTTTTTTCTGACTCCACAGAACTATCTCTGTGTGAACAAAAGGGTGCAACATCACAATGATGTTTCTAGTCTTGCCTTCAAGGCAAGATTATCCACAAGTTTGTACTGATTCAGACCCCTCTTCTTAGGATTTAGTTATTAATGCATACTTTACAGACAAAGGAAATTTATCCCTTTAAATATCTTTTCATATATATTTTTCTCTACATCCTTACAAGGTCAGGAAACATCAGACATCAGAACAGCATTCTATGTGAAAATGAGAGCATGCTATGTATTAGTCACAAAGGACGGCCCATGCCTCTAGACTGTCTGTTGCATTGACCTGTTGGAACGATCTGCTGTATACTCCCTTCCTCTGCTCTAATTAGCTGCACTGCCAGTGTTGGTTTTCTTTCAGCCTCCACAAATAACAGTCACACCTTTCCCCTCTCTGGATTGACAAGATGCTTGATTTGGATTGATCTTCATTCTCTCTCAGTCCATCAGCTCATCAACCACTTCAGCAATCACAAGCTGCAGTTTGCTGGATGCTCATCAGGTCATCCTTGTAGTTCCTTTGTGGAGACTTTATCTGGCCTGACTGAAGCCACACACCTACCATCTGCCTCGCTGCAATCAGTGTGACTTCAAAGGCTGTTAAAATCAACACTTGGGAGATAGAATATCCCATTGCTATTCTCGCTTACATCTGTTTCCACCCAGTTATGAAATCTTGCAGGTCGCTGAAGTACCTTGTGATCAACATTTTTATTCAGTCTGGAATGTGGAAGAACTCCAGCGTGAAGCTGATGAGCTGGTGCAGAACTGCCCTAGAAGTGCTTTGCCAGAAAACATGCATGTCTTACTTTTAAAATAGAGATGTTGAAAAAAACATGCAGCCGGCAGAAAAAGTTTAACCCCTGGAGGTCAGGAAGCAAGTGGGGTTTTTTATCCCTTACACTACTATTTCTAACAATTCTTGTGTGTACGATCGAGCATTACACCATAAATGTCTTTTGGATGACACTATCTGAAAGTGTGTGCCCTTACTTACTGGACATACTGAATGAAAACAATGAAATTTCATGACAGAAATTTTAATTTTAATCTACAGCACAGAATACGTCAGTAAATACCCCATGCGCGAATTTTTAAGCTTTATGTGTCTGAAAAATGACGGTGGCTAATGAGCCAACAGAAATTCATCACGCCAAACATGGCTTCACAGCCTTGTTGTGGTGGCAATGTTAAGTCATGCGACCATAGTGTAATTCCTTCATAGCCTAATGCTAGATTTTTACCATTGCATTGATGCCCCAAAAATCACGTAAGTGGTGTTCATCTGTGAAGATTATCATTCATTCATTCATATTCTAACCGCTTCATCCTCTTGAGGGTTGCGGGGGGGCTGGAGCCTATCCCAGCTGACATTGGGCGAGAGGCAGGGTACACCCTGGACAGGTCGCCAGACTATCGCAGGGCTGACACATAGAGACAAACAACCATTCACACTCACATTCACACCTACGGACAATTTAGAGTTATCAATTAACCTAGTCCCCAATCTGCATGTCTTTGGACTGTGGGAGGAAGCCGGAGTGCCCGGAGAGAACCCACGCTGACACGGGGAGAACATGCAAACTCCACACAGAAGGGCTCCCACGCCCGGGATCGAACCGGCAACCCTCTTGCTGTGAGGCGACAGTGCTAACCACCACACTACCGCGCCCTGTGAAGATTATCTTACTGAACAAAATGTGTAACCATCATGAACTTTTGTTTGCCACAGAGCTTGTTTTCCGCAATAATCCAAAATCCAGTGGAAAAATCCCATTGGCTTTGTTGGGTGAACCAGAGTGAAGCTAACTTCTGGGTCAGTGGGCCGTGCTGACTAGCAAGTTTACAGTTAACTCAACAGCTACAGCAGCTCTGCCCCAGAGAGTTGTCAAAGCCATCGCACCCACCTTTTTTCTTCAGCATGTGTCACTTTCTTGCCATTTTATCCCCATTTGTATAATTTATTGTGGTAGGACATGGTAGACACAAAACATTCAGCGTTAATGAAGAGGTCAGCGAGACAGTAGCCCTTTTTAAATAGGAATTGTGCAAATTTGCAGGAAAACCCAATCAGTCTTCTTTCAGCAAGGAGGGCGCGCAATTCCTTGTCTCCCCAGTTGCTCATCTTTACAGTGTCTGTCAGGTTTGTGTTTCCCTCTTGCTACTACCTGCTCGCTAATTCCTGCTATCAGCTGTTTCCTGTTTATCCACCGCCGGTGGCTCGCACGTGTAGCGTCATCAACAGCTCCTCCCACAAGTCTTCAACAGTCCCTCCCGTTGCGGAAGGCCACCTTGGTCTGTTCCGCCAATATGACTACCCTACGAGGTGGAAAATTGGGCGCCTCGGAACTCACCATTCCGCCTCTGTGCGTGTAAACGTGCGCAGCTTGCCGGCAAAATGGCCCAACATTCGCGGAAAATCTGGCAGTGTAAAAGGGGCTAGAGTGATTTAGCCAGGGGGAGGCTATGATGTCATACAAGCTGGTTTGTTTGATACAGCCTAAACCCACCAAGTATGTGCCACCACAGCTGATGTACACCAAAAATTAAATACATCTCAGGGCTCTGTAGAGACCTCAAGAACTGTGATATGTGTCCATTAGCTGCTTTGTTTACTGTGCATATTGACTGCAGGTTGACTTTCTCTCTATCACATGATGTTTAAGAGAATATAATGTGATTACTGTGATTGTATCATGAATGCATTACACGACCTGATGAGCAATACACATATAGTACACGTACAGCACTGATAATTAACAGTATGTGTTACATTCCACACAAAACCATAATTAATCCTCGTGGCATACATCTAGATTACACAGAGCAACACCTCCAGAGAAAGGTGTGACTCTGCTTTCACACCTACAGCTAGGCGAAGGCTAAGGCCCCGTTTATACGACAACGATTTCAACTGAAAACGGTAAACTTTAGTTGCGTTTTGGCCAATTGTTTACACGACAGCAGCGTTTGGGTGCCTGAAAACGCAATGATTCGAAAACGGGTTCCAGAGTGCAACTTTTTTCGAAATGGCAGCGTCTCCATTGTCATGTAAACTTGCAATATGCAGTTCCTCTGAAAATGGAGACTTTTCGCACATGCGCATTACGGTTCCAGTCACTAGGCAAGCTGACCGTCACAACAACAATGCCAAGCTCTGTTTGTGCTGCTCACCCTGTTGATTTGAAGTGAAGTGTAGATCTGTTACTGTAGCAACTCCACCTCGTCATCCATCCAGACAAAGTTATCTGTGCATGCTTTTGCCATTGTGTCGTCTTTGTTTTGTTTTGTAATCACCGCATTGTAGAGGAAGGCGCTTCAGCGCAGGCGCATGGCATCATGCCATGGTGTTGCTTTGCAAATGTACACTGCCACCCATTGGCCTGGCATGCATACTACAGCGTTTCCAGTAGATTTTGCGGCTCTGTGTGAACGGAGATCATTTCAATAACGTCGTCAAATAAACGCAGAAGTTTTTTAAAATGCAAAGGACAGACTTTTCCGTTTTTAGAGAAACCTAAACAGGGCCTAAGAATCGGTTAAATGAATGGTCGCAATGCTTGCAACACTGTTGTCACTGTTACTGAAGTCAGCAAGCAATTGTGAAAAGCTAGTTATTCATAGACTTGGTGAGATGACACATTCTCCTTGGCAATACATCAAATGCACACACACACATGCACAGATGTTAATCACACCACTCCTTGTATTTAAGCATGGGAGAAATCATAGGTGATGTCTTTCACTCCCATTATAAACACTGTCTTTTTCCCCGAGAAAGAGCAAGTGATTAGTGAACAATTTCATTATTGTGTTGTTATGCTGTGCATGCAGACAGCCATTGTAATTTCAGACTGTCAAAGACATATGGCTTTATTTATCATAAAAAACAGCTCTAAAAGAAACTCTCATTCTACTACATTAATGTTACAATTTGTTCTCTAGCCATTACAAACACCATATGTTTCGATGAAATACTGAAATATGAATATGAATCTAAAAGAAGCCATTATAAACACTGTGACATTCAGTGTCTATAATTGGGGAATAACAAACAAAAACAGTGGTGCCAAATACTTCTCCAGGAGTGTGTTGTTTATGTGTCTTCAGGTAGTATGTCAGATGTTTACTGTACCCTGCAGCCCTCTGTCTTTTGGATAGGTTTACTGCAGGAGACCAGCTCAGCAGTCCGACCAAGGACAACAAGAGGTTATTAAGTAAATCTACTCAGCAATTGTTGCCTTCCGCTCAGCACCCCCTCCGTCTCTGCCAGGGGCCCCCTGTGTGATATGGATTGTTTTCAAGTAACAGGCGGTGAAAATGGCCATCTCATTATTTTTAATGGCTGTTTGAGATGGGCTCCATAGCAGTGGTGCGCTGTCATTTAGAGGCCTGGGAAGAGAACGGGATGAAAAGGAAAAATGGATGAGGTGCTCGTGAAAGAGACTTCTCCATTGTGGTTGAGGTGTGCTCTAACTATTGTTGCAGATACGAGAATGTCTTAATGTGTGTTTACTTTGATCAGAGTCGTGCTGACTGAGAGAGACCGAGTTAAGGAATGGGGAGTGAGAGAGAGAAGAAAGAAACACGAGATAAGAAATAAGATATACTAGATGTGCTTTGTCCACTAAAGCATAACTGCTTTTGCATCTGGGTGTAACGCAGGCGGCTACAGCAAATGCTAATTGTGATCATTTTTCAATCTACATTAGTCAGCTGGCGAGTGAGCTCGTCTTTATGCCCCCACCCCACCAACACTGTGATTAGGTGCAGATATCTTCTATAACCCTGGAGCTATCAGCAGCCTGAACAAAATGCCATTTTTTCCACCGCGTTTTCCATCTAGATGAGTTTTAATTAAGTCTCCTCGCTGTGCTCCCCTGTGGCTGCTCTAATCAGACCACGGGAGCGTTGCCTCTTTCCCGCTTGTTTTGTAAGGGATCCCACGGCATCTGTTGAGCCCCCTGTCTCACTGTAACACCCCCTCTGTCAGTCTGCCTGCACACTGGGAGAGACACAAAAACACGGGCACTGGGGTGAGCATTTCAATACAGCAAAAGACAATCACTGGGCGGTTGTCGTATCATTGATTAAGATTGGTGAGGTTATTACATTGCATGGATATGCACAGATGCTTCCTGATGAAGGCCAGGCTGAAACACGCTGGACTACTAATTCATAAAAGTAGACATGTGGGACAAGAAACACTGAAAATAAGAAGCTTGCTTTAATCTCACTTTTTAATCCTTTTTAGCTATTTATTACATCTTGTGAGATATTAGGAAAGTGTCAGAACGGGCATAGCAGGTCTGTTGGGCTTTGGATTTCTCGACAGTTTGAAGACATGTGCATGATGCCCCCCCCCTCCCCCAAACCAAAAAACACAAGAGCAAAAGTGTAGGAAATTGGCTAAACCAATGTTTGCAATTGTTTGCATGCCTAGCTTACTACCTACATGTAATAACCTAACCAGAGAGGACAGAAGTACTGCAGTCTTTTACTTAAATAAAAGCAGAAATACCACAGTCTACCAATATTGTCTTACAAGTAAAGTCTTGCATTCAGATGTTATGTAAGTAAAAAATACAGTGCCAAGAAGAGTGAACAATTTGGAACCATATGCAAAACAGACAAGAGGAAGCCATTTTTCTCCAAAGAAAATATTGCTGCACATCTGAAGTTTGCCAGAGAGCATCTGGACAGGCCACAGCACAACTGGGAGAATGTGTTGTGGACAGATGAGACTAAGGTGGAGTTATTTGAAAAGAAAACACAGCACTACATCTGGCAAAAAAAGCATGGCATATTGTCATGAAAACATATTCCCAACTGAGAAGTGTGGTGGAGGGAGCATTATGATTTGAGGCTGCTTTGCTGCCTTAGGGCCTGGGCAACTTGTGATCACTGAGGTGAGGGTTACTGAGACATCTTACATGAAAATGTCAGGGTGTCGCTCAGCCAGCTGAAGCTCACCAGAGATTTGGTTATGCAACAGGTCAATGACCCAAAACACTGAAGTAAATGTAGCTCAGGATGTCTCCACAAAAAGAGAATTCACCTTTTGGAGTGACACAGTCAAAACCCAGACTTTTAACCCAATAGAAATGTTGTGGACAGACCAAGAGCAAGCCATTCACAGCAGACACAAAGAGAACCAAGTGTAACAAAAACAGTTTGGTAAGGAGGAATGAGCCAGCCTTCACTTTGAGTGGTGCGAGGGTCTGATCCACAACTACTGGAGGTGTTCAATTGCTGCCAAAGAAGGTTCAACCTGGTCTTGAATCCGATGATTCACTTACTCTTTCTACCAGTACTCTGAGTCTTTATTTGGTGTGTTCAATACATACAAAAAATATATTTGCTCCTGTACTATTTGTGTTTGTCTATACAATAGACTGTAAAAATCTGGATGTAGCTACTGTAACATCACCTTTTGGTTTGAGGACTCCCCTTTTGAAGCCATGAGTTATGCATTTTGGCCCTGTTATTTGTCATAAATGATGAAATTAGCTATACAGACCAAAACTGTTTTTTTGCATCAGGCTGTAAAAATGTTTAAATCTGCTGTAAAGTTGGGCATTTTAACATGGAGGTCAATGGGGATAGACCAGCTTCACTAGCCAGCCTCAATTGGCCATTAGAGGAACTGCAGGTTTTGGCACTTCAGTGCACTAGAGGTTGCTGCGTGGTCTATACCTGTGAATTTGATGGAGATCGGATAACATTTTGTGACCAAATAAAGCAGAAAATTAGGTTATTCCAGAGGATGTACTCTCTTTTTCTTTGCGCTATACTGGCATCAAAATGTACTTAAGTGCCAGAAGGAAAAGAACTTATGGTGTTGGGTGTTAGCTCAGATAAACAAAGAGGACACAGACTGCCATTAAAGCTGTAGTTGCCAACTTTTATAACTTTTTTCATATTTGCTGTAACTGTCTATATTCACAAAACACTAAATGAGACTGATAATCTGTGGAAACAAAATCATATTCCTCTGCCTGCTCTGTCGCCATGTTGTGCTTCTAATAGCCTTACTGCACTTGAACAAAAACAACCAGTCAGAGCCAAGAAGTCTCTAACGCAGCTGTCAATCATATCAATCACAGCTTGCAAACTGCAGTCAAACTGTCAGACTTGGCAGTGTTGATCAAAATTGAATTTGGTTCTCTGTTTATGTATTGCCTATTTCTCACCTCAAGTGTTTTCAGAAACATATTTTAGTGTACTGTTTAGCTGTGAAATGAGAAAGTTGGTCTGGCTGGTGGAAGGTGGACAGTGCTTGGTACTTCAGCCGGGTCACAAACTCTATAATTTTGCAGCTAAACAGTACACAAAAATTTGTTTCTAAGAACATTTAAGGGGAAAAATAGAAAATGCAGTAACAGAATCATGATTCATATTTGATCAGTGCTGCTGAGTTTGACAGATTTATGGAAGCATCGTTGAAACATAAAGTTTAACATTTCTTGTGGTGATTGGGCTGGTTTTCCAAAAGAGACATCCTCACCCTTATAGGATCACTCAGGCTGGCCATCTCGTACTGGGGAAAATCAAAACATCTTGCTTCAAGTACAGACTAAAGTCATTTAACATCGGCATGATATGCAGCTGGTCGCTGTATATAGTTTAATGGTGCTTGGCAGCATCAGGGGGAAACACGGTGGGAAAAGAGCAAACGCTAAGGCGGCAAAACTCCAAGTAGAGATGGTGGGAGATACTGTATGGTGGATGGGTCCATCAAATACTAACTTCCATCCAGGAGTGCGGTGTTTGTGTCCCGTGAGATTCCAAAACCAAACCCTGTTCTTATTTCCTAAACCTAACCACATGCGTAGTTGTTAGAGGAAAAAAACGTCAATTCACATCGTTGTACTGACGTAGTGTGTTTATTTTGTAGGACCCTGTATGTAACAGGCAGAACTTGACTCAGTGTCGCAGAACGTCAACAACCAACGCACCCACCCTTCATGTCGTATCTGGACGTGGAAAGTCCATGATAAAACGTTGATATGTGGCAAGGGCAGAGAGAGAATGTGTTGCTCCGACACACTTTATCCATGGGCACAATTTGAAATTATACCTCAAGGTACATTTTTTAAGGTTTAACTACTGCTCCAAAACTTAAGGTATTTATAAATTTGGTGGTCCAACAAATGTGTGCATTTTCTATTATTTTATAGATTCATTTTCTGTAGCTTGAAAAGAGAGTCATAGTTTGTCTCATTAAAAAAATGCAAAAAAAATTACCTGTTTGAATTTAGGTGAACATTGTTTTAAAACTAGCACGAATTTTGATTGGTATCTGCCACAGTTAAACTTTTTCAGACTGGAGGGACTTTTTTAATAGTTGTAAGAACTCTCCTTTTCGTTGTGTCTGCACTTTAGAGGCTAGATTGTAGTTCATTGAATGCCATTTTGAGGGACAGTTTTCAGCTCCTATTTGGGGGTAGTTCCAGTGCAAGAGGAACAATGAGTAACTTCAGCGTAACCAAAAAAAAAGGGAAGAAAACATGGGCATATGGACCGACAGTGAAGTTCAGGCTTTACTGAGCATATATGTCATGGTAGAAATACAGCGTGATTTTGACTTGTCAAAGTGACAATGCTATAGCAACAGTACATAAATTCAGCCTTCCTATTGGCACTGCAAATGCAACCACAAAAAAAGCCTGTTGTGCTTGGGGGAGCTCCCAAGTTGGCAGTTCCTCTCAGGGAGTCCCTAGAACCACTTTGATCCAAAAACATCTGTTGTAAACTTTTTTTCGCTGCATATATGTGCCTTGCAAGAATGAAAAGTTAGACAGTAGCAGAAGTAAGTAAGAAGGGTGGCAAAGAGAAGTAAAGACAAAAGGAAAAAGTGTAATAAAGACAGAAATTTATTCAATTTGTGGAAAGCTGTAGTCTTCACACTTTTCTGTGACAGAAAATTGAAAACAAATTATATGTTCAGTGTTACTTTCCTCACACCTCGGTCACACCTCTGTCTTTTCCTGTGTCTGTGGAGGACTTGTTTGTCCCCAGATAATGGATACACCTCCAATATGTGATTAAAATGTGAAACAGACACCATCACGAAGAAGTGCCTCCTCATTAACTGATTAGCAGAGGTTGGAGAACATGGCTCCCCTTGTTGTTTTGAGAATGTCACAGCTTAAATTTGGAAATCTGATGCGCTTTTGCATTTTTAACTGTGTTACACCTTCACACAATGACATCAACAGAAATCAAACCCGAGGCAAAGGTGTGGGCTTACTGGAAGTCTGTCACACTTGTGTACAAGAAATCAGTCTAATCATTAGTTACAAAATCAGTATTTGATTTCACACAGTAATCAACAGTATTGATTAACTCTCAACATAGTAATCATCTGTGCCTTCCAGACATGTTTATTTCCTGATGTGGAACAGTGACTCAGTGTGCTTATGTGTATTTGTCTGTGTTTGTCCAAGTGCTTCGGAGCTGTGTAATGACCATCCTGTGAGCAGGACAAAACAATGCTATATTTGTCCAATTACATGGCTTTTTTGTTTTGGGAATTTTCAGTACGATAAAATTAAAGTTGGAGTTGAGATGTGTTCAATTTCTAGAAGAAAGGGCATTGTCTTCTCGTAATTGTACCCTTTCTCCCTATTCAAAAGGATTAGACAAAAAAAAATCCAATTGGAGACGGTTGGTAGGTTTGACGCCTTATCATCGCTCATTTCTCCATGCATCAAATTTGCTGCTTGATATCCACATTGTTCTCCATTTATTTATGGGTCGGATCTAAATGAATTAATCCATGATTTTCTCACCAGCCTTCTCTCTGTATTTCCGTGCGGAGCAGTGAGTAGGGTCGTAAATTAAGTGTGATTTAAATCTGCCACATTTAGTGTCACTGTTTCCTCACTACAGAGGGTGCAATAAGGGTTAACACTTAATAGTAACAGCACAGGTTATAATGACTTAAAGGTGTCAATGGATGTCTTTCTGAACGTGCGTCTGTATGTACGTCTGTGTGTGTGTGTGTGTGTGTGTGTGTGTGTGTGTGTGTGTGTGTTTCACGTTAAGCAGGAAATAAAAATACTGCTCTTTTTTTTTAATCATTCAGTGTTGTAGTCTATAAACTGTGTTTCCCTCTCATTATTGTCTAAAGCAAGAAGTCTTCCTTTAAGTGGGCGTCTTCTCCCTGTGTGGTGTGTATCATTAGCAGCAGAACTAGACGAAGAGACAAGATGACGAGCTCTGACTTTAAATCATGTCAGTTAAGAGAAATTCCACGGAGATCTCAAGAGTGTTTTAGATTTCACCTGCTGTACTGAGCAATGTAAGCCAAAACACCCCCACACCTTACACACACACACACACACACACATAAAAGTTCTGTATTAACTGTGGCATATTGCAGCAAGTTTTTGCAATAAAAATACTTGTTACTAGGTTAAATATTTCATAGCAATTAGGAACAGAATAGCTTGGAGTAATGTGGATGCACAGGTGGCTTAGGGTCAAAAAAAAAAAAGATGAACTGCAGAGAGACGCTCCACATCATCTGGCTGGGTCATAAATGTAGCATGCTCTACTGGGAGGCAGATTAATAAGCGCCACCCACCATCTTGTAGAAGGCAAAGAGGATCTTAACCTACAGAAGGAATCAAAAACCACGTTCCAATTAAGTTCTTACTGTAACATTTAATAAATTTATACATGAAAAAAAATAAAACTAAATGAATGCACATGCCTCCTCCAAGAACCGTCACCTTATCATGGTGGAGGAGTTTGAGTGCCCTAATGACCCTAGGTGCTATGCTGTCGGGGGCATTTTGCCCCTGGTAGGGTTTCCCATGGCAGATTGGTTCTGGGCAAAGGGTCAGACGAAGAACGGTTCAAAAGACCCTTCATGATGGTTATGATCAAGGATACGTGTACCCGGCCCGGAGGGTTACCGGGGCCCCGCCCTGGAGCCAGGCCCGGGGTTGGGGCCCGTGGGTGAGCGCCTGGTGGTTGGGCCTTCGCCCATGGGGTCCAGCCGGGCCCAGCCCGAACTGGCTACATGGGTTCGTCCCCCTGCAGGCCCACCACCCGTAGAGGGATCCAGAAGGGTTCGGTGCAATGTGGATTGGGCAGCAGACCAAGGCAGGGGCCTTGGCAGTCCGATCCTCGGTTACAGAAGTTGACTCTTGGGACATGGAATGTCACCTCTCTGGCGGGGAAGGAGCCGGAGCTTGTGGAAGAGGCTGAGCGCTACCGGCTAGATATAGTCGGCCTCACCTCGACATATAGTTCCGGCTCTGGAACCCTAGTCCTTGAGAGGGGTTGGACTCTCTCCTTCGCTGGAGTTGCTCCGGGTGAGAGGCGGAGGGCCGGGGTGGGCTTTCTGATAGCCCCCAGACTCTCTGCCTGTACGTTGGGGTTTACCCCAGTAGACGAAAGGGTTGCTTCCCTGCGCCTTCGGGTCGGGGAACGGGTCCTGACTGTTGTCTGTGCTTATGCACCGAACAACAGTTCAGAGTACCCACCCTTTTTGGAGTCCCTGGGACGGGTGCTGGACAGTGCCCCAACCGGGGACTCCATTGTTCTGCTGGGGGACTTCAACGCTCACGTGGGCAATGACAGCGGGACCTGGAGGGGCGTGATTGGGAGGAACGGCCTGCCCGATCTGAACCCAAGTGGTGTTCAGTTATTGGACTTCTGTGCGGGTCACAGTTTGGCCATAACTAACACCATGTTCAAACATAAGGTTGTCCATCGGTGCACGTGGCACCAGGACAGCCTAGGTCACAGGTCAATGATCGACTTTGTAGTCGTATCATTTGATCTGCGGCCATATGTTCTGGACACTCGGGTGAAGAGAGGAACAGAGCTGTCAACTGATCACCACCTGGTGGTGAGTTGGATCAGATGGTGGGGGAAGACGCCGCGCAGACCTGGCAGGCCCAAACGAACAGTGAGGGTCTGCTGGGAACGCCTGACAGAAGAACCTGTCCAGATGATCTTCAACTTCCACCTCCGGGAGATCTTCGACCGCGTCCCGAGGGCGGAGGGGGACATTGAGTCCGAATGGGCCTTGTTCCACTCTGCCATTGTTGAGGCGGCGGTCACGAGCTGTGGTCGCAAGGCCGCTGGTGCCAGTCGCGGCGGTAATCCTCGAACCCGCTGGTGGACACCAGAGGTGAGGGGAGCCGTCAGCCTGAAGAAGGAGGCCTACAGGGCATGGTTGGTCTGTGGGTCTCCGGAAGCAGCTGACGGGTACCGGCGGGCCAAGCGGAGCGCGGCGGCGGCAGTCGTGGAGGCAAAAACTCGGGTGTGGGAGGAGTTCGGTGAGGCCATGGAGGAAGACTATCGATCGGCTCCAAAGAGGTTCTGGCAAACCGTCCGGCGCCTCAGGGGGGGAAGGCAGCAACTTGCTCACACTGTTTACAGTGGGGGCGGGGAGTTGCTGACGTCAACTGGGGACATTGTCGGGCGGTGGAAGGAATACTTTGAGGAGCTCCTCAATCCCACCAACACGTATTCCAGTGAGGAAACAGAGACGGGGGTCTCAGGGGCGGGTCGTCCAATTTCTGGGGCAGAAGTCGCCGAGGTGGTGAAACAACTCCGAGGCGGTGGAGCCCCGGGGGTGGATGAGATTCGTCCCGGATATCTCAAGGCTCTGGATGTTGTAGGGCTGTCTTGGCTGACAAGCCTCTGCAGCATTGCGTGGACATCGGGGGCAGTGCCTCTGGAGTGGCAGACCGGGGTGGTGGTCCCCATTTTCAAGAAAGGGGACCAGAGGGTGTGTTCCAACTACAGGGGGATCACACTCCTCAGCCTACCCGGTAAGGTCTACTCCAGGGTGCTGGAGAAGAGGGTCCGGTTGATAGTTGAACCTCGATTCGAGGAGGAGCAATGTGGTTTTCGTCCCGGACGCAGAACCGTGGACCAGCTCTTTACCCTCGCCAGGGTGCTGTAGGGGGCATGGGAGTTCGCCCAACCAGTCCACATGTGTTTTGTGGATTTGGAGAAGGCTTGCGACTGTGTCCCCAGGGGCATCCTGTGGGGGGTGCTCCGGGAGTGTGGGGTGGGTGGCCCCTTGCTAAGGGCCATCCAGTCCCTGTACCGAAGGAGCATGAGTCTGGTTCGCGTGGCTGGCAATAAGTCGGACCTGTTCCCGGTGAGTGTTGGACTCCGCCAGGGCTGCCCTTTGTCACTGGTTCTGTTCATAACTTTTATGGACAGAATTTCTAGGCGCAGCCGAGTGGTGGAGGGTGTCAGGTTCGGTGATGGGAGAATCTCGTCCCTGCTTTTTGCGGATGACGTGGTCCTCCTAGCTCCATCGAACAGTGACCTCCAGCCCTCACTGGGGCGGTTCGCAGCCGAGTGTGAAGCGGCTGGGATGAGAATCAACACCTCCAAGTCCGAGGCCATGGTCCTCGACTGGAAAAGGGTGGATTGCCCACTCCAGGTCAGGGGGGAGGTCCTTCCTCAGGTGGAGGAGTTTAAGTATCTCGGGATCTTGTTCACGAGTGAGGGTAGGATGGAGCGGGAGATTGACAGGAGGATTGGGGCAGCGTCAGCAGTGATGTGGGCGCTTAACCGGTCCGTTGTGGTGAAAAGGGAGCTTAGCCAGAAAGCGAAGCTCTCGATTTACCGGTCAATCTTCGTTCCAACCCTCACCTATGGTCACAAGCTCTGGGTAGTGACCGAAAGAATGAGATCGCGAATACAAGCGGCCGAAATGAGTTTCCTCCACAGGGTGTCTGGGCTCAGCCTTAGGGATAGGGTGAGGAGCTCAGACATTCGGGAGGGACTCAGAGTAGAGCCGCTGCTCCTCCACATCGAGAGGAGCCAGTTGAGATGGTTCGGGCATCCGGTAAGGATGCCTTCTGGACGCCTCCCTTGGGAGGTGTTTCGGGCATGTCCAACTGGGAGGAGACCTCGGGGCCGCCCCAGGACACGCTGGAGAGACTACATCACCTGGCTGGCCTGGGAACGCCTCGGGGTTCCCGCGGAAGAGCTGATGGAAGTGGCTGGGGAGAGGACTGTCTGGGCTTCCTTGCTGAGGCTGCTGCCCCCGCGACCCGGACCCAGATTAGCGGAGGACGACGAGTACGAGACGAGTACAACGAGTATGAATGCACATGCACACACACACACACACACACACACAAAATGTATTTAAGCAATATCACACGAGAGGGAGTGATGTTGTACTGTGATATGTCACGGCTGTGATTCGGTCGTAGGCACTTGGCCACAGGCCGAGTGCCGAAGACAGTCACAGCCGTGACGATATCACAGTACAACATCACGAGCTCGAGTGTGATATTGCTTTTATACAACAGTTCAACAGTTAAATAAGCAAGGCTGATTAAGAAACGTTGAAAAATGAGGACAAAATAGATAATTTAAGCATTTTATTTGTCTTCAGCCAACAAAAATAGTTCCCTCAGGACTCCGCTGTCACCGTTGCTATGTAACGCAGACATGGTGCGCCAGGCACTTACTCTTTACACACATTTATCTGCACATTTCCATTAATTGTGCAGCCGGTGAAATAAGTCTCTGGTGACTGCATGGTGGACTGTCGCTTCACAGGCACAGCCAACTCTGCCTTCTGATCTGACAGTATGTTGCTTTTCTCCAAGTCATTGAGCTCCGCTGATAAAACACTGACAAACCTGGATGTGCGCTCAGATGGATTCAGCTTCTCCTCTCCCTCATCTTCCTCTGATGACCATTCATAGTTCAATTCAAAACTTATTTTAGGAAATAAATCCATATTTTTGGCTGTTTGACAGTGGATGAATTAATTAGCCTACAACGTAACTGCTGACCTAACTGACACTAACCGTCAGTTTTGATTTGATTGTTGATTGCAATCAGCTGTGAGGCGGAGTGATACATACACAGTGAAATAACCGTGATGTTGTACTCCAATATCGTCACGGTTTTACTGTCTCTCGACCAATCAGATTGCAGGGCCGGAACTAACTGTTGCATAATAAACATTATACAACAGTTAGTTTTGACCAATCTTTGGAATTTGGAATCACACATGCTACCAAAGTGACTGTCAGCAGACTTTTATCTCACTGGTTGCACAATCAATAGAAACATACAGATAAATGTACAGGATATTAAGTAGCTTGCCTTTAGGTAGTGTCAAGGAAACTATAAAAGAAAGAAAGGTCAAAATGTCAGCGATAGCGTTTGAGGAGCCGGACTGGTGTCAGTTCTATTGAAGTCAATGGGGCGGACACAACAAATCACATTATATTCCATCATATCTTTGTTGTTTCACCTTTGACTGAAAAATCCTCCCACCAAATCAAATTTTAAACTAATCCCAAATTTAGGGATGCATGATAATATCGACATGTCATTGGTGTCAGCTGATATTGGAATCGGCCACCATGCTTTCTCTTATTTTGCTCTTATTTTGAATGAATGTTACATACATTGCAAAGCATTCTGCTTCATGTCTCCATCTGCTGGTGGAACATCATGATGTTAATTCCACTACAGGACAGACTTGTTGATCACTGTTGGGTGGGGAAAAAAGTGGACATTTTGATGTTGGTTATTGGCCAAATTAGTTGTTATATATTGGCATATTGGATATCAGCAAAAAACCCACAATATCGTGCATCCCTAAATAAATTCATGCTGTATGAATACAGTTTACTTCTGCAGTATGTGGCCCACTGAATATGCACAGTATTAAAGCTATAGTTGGTAATCCTGTTCAGAAACACTTCTTGTTATATTGGGTGAAATGGTCCTTCCACCCTGAGAGTAGTCAATACATAATGTGTTCAGAAAAAGGAATGAAAAAAATCTGACCTCTGTGGCAGCTGCAGGCCTGTAAAAACTCTGACCAATCCCTGCCATTCGGTGTGAATGGAAAGAACCAATCGGATGCCTTCATGTCTCGTCCTGCCCGAGCCCCCCTCCATCCCTCCCTCCTCCCTGCGCGCACTCATCACGTGTAAACGTTGCTGGAAATATTCAGCACACTCCTCAGCAGAAATATTGAGTTAGCAGGAGTTTGCTGAACAATGGCAGAGAAAATGCAGCCAAAAGTACCACTTCCAGCGTTACTTGTAATGGCTCGCCCCACTAAACAGGCTGAGAAGAGAAAGTCAGAGGCAGAAAAGGCTGCAATGAAAAAGGCTTTGGACAAAGCGCGAGGACAAACCAGATGTCAACATCTGTGCAGCTTTTGAACGGTGGAGACAACTGAGGGAGCTGAAGGGCCTTAAAAGTGATGCAGAGGTTGCTGTCTTTCTGTTGGACAGGTATTTATTTGTTTGCTTCAGGGGGATTTGTTATTTTACTTGGCTCTCCTCTGCCCTGCTGTGGTTGACTCCTACTGCAGGATGCGCATTCAAGCTTACGTGGGGCTGTGGCTTTGGACGGAGCACTGACGGGAGGGGGAGGAGGGGGTGGAGCTGAGAGGAGCTGCCGCTTTCAAATCTTGCTAACTCTCCAACATTACCAACTATAGCTTTAATTCTCCCACTGGCCCTGATAACCAGTTCCCACTTGGCTCATAGACTTTACACTGTGATGACGTCAGAGATTTTTAAATCGCTCTTCTCAGCTCAAGAAAAGTTTTACAAATATAAAACCTCCATGGATCAAAAATTCATAATAGAAAGATATTGTTTTCAGTTTGAGGTGTCCTGTCAACAGTTTTATAGATGTCTCTTTTACACTGGCTGTCAATGGGGAAAATGCGTTTTGGGCTGCAGGGGATTTTTTTGGCTGCAATATTGCGAGTGGTGACTAGGATAAATTGGAAGCGAGGCTGAGCATCCTTACTGTGGGCCTGTTGGCCTTTGTCATGGCTCAAAAACTGACATCCATAAAAAAGTTTGGTCTTACTTTGAACTGGAGCATCTGGTATGTTATGATCCACTAAAGTAAGACATGTTATGAGACAAGTTAGTCCCTGTTTTTATTTTCTACACCACCATCTTGACTGTAAGGGAGCCAGGAGGGACAATTCCACCTATTGCAGCTTTCAACTTGCCGTGACCCAGTTTTGTTACATCCTCTGCACGGTGTCACACCACACTGGGGGCGTTTGAAAATGGTCTCTTTTTCAGCCTGTTTCAACTGTGTTTATTGTTGTTATTTCCTATACTTTGCTGTGCTGTAGCTTACAGGCAAAGTTGATACAGATACGGTTTGAAACGGTTGTTGCATTGAATATTTGATTTCTCCTATGTATCCAATAGCCTTGATACCAACCTATGTAAACATAAATCACGGCACTGGCTATCAATGCATGTGTGTTATACTGTATGTTGTATGTTGGACTGTACAAAAGAAGTGGATGTAGCCACCATGATGCCTCAAGTTCAGCATTTTGGCGGTCCCCAACCAGAAGTGACCATATCTAGACAAGAGGGTGGAACGGTGAAGAAGTGAGGGGTGGATTTGACAGAGAACCCGAGGACACTGCTGTGGTAGGGACTTGTCAGTCACAAGGTAGTCATGTCCTTAAGCATATTTTTATTGTCTATTTTAGTCTAAATGGGACCATAATTTACTAAATGAACATCATGCTGTATTTAAGGAGACTTGAAACTAGGGATGGAGACCATAAACTCATTAGGAAGATGTTTACTGAGCTAATAAATCAAGTAAGAATAGAGTTATTTTTTATAGAATTTTAAACACTGGCTTGCCTTTTCAGACCTGGAGATAACCCCTTGGTTCTGACACACCCACATCGTTTTGTTTGTGTCATGTTTTTGTGCGGGTTTATGCTGGTTTGTAAACATCTATACACCTAATAATCTGACTGAATGAGTCCTACCCAGTGAGATAAAACTTGAAAAACCTAAGAGCAAAAATTAAGCTTTTAATTTAATTTGGCAAATAGATAATTAGAAATTATTTGTTTGGAAGCGGGAGAAAAACATAAAAGATGAGGGCAAACAGAGGAGAAGTTGTCCTCCTTATTGAACTTTTGCTAAGCTTTATGACTTGCCACAAGCAGTTTGAGTCTTTTCACTCCCAACTTAAACAATTAGTGGATTACAGGGTCATGTTTGTCTACAGTGAATGGAACCATACCGCTTGCAAATGATGTTGGGGATTGCTAACTCTCTAATCACCTTAGAAGCACGAGCAGCCTCAATGCAGCAGCACTGGAAACAATCCTGCAGTGGTGCTTTTGCATATGTCTGTGTGTGTAAATCAAAAAGCACCTACATAATGTTCACATTTTTATCACTTGTGCCAGAGATAGCGAGGAACTCAGGAAAAAAAAGACCATTGTGCATTTTTCAGACAAACACACACACACAAAGAAAAGAAAGCACTTTTGTTTTTCCTGATCTCTATTATCAACATGGTGACGATGTCCCGCTTTCCATTAAAATTCAAAACAACAGAAAAATGCCTCTCAGGGATAAACTCATTTGGGGAAAAAATTGACTATTTTTTCAGCTGTGGGATAACAGCATACGGTATATATCTTTTCAGGAGTACATACCAGTAATTTTTGAGGATTTTTGAGTTGTTTGTGGCATCAACATTTAGCAATTGCTGTTAAAGTAAAATATAAAAGAGGCAGAAAGACGGAGTGTAGGAGCTGAAACAGAACAGAAGGGAGGAGGTGGAGGGTAGCAAGGGATGAATAAGGATGATGAAGGACCAGGACCAGGTCAAAGTTTATCCCCAGGGCTTGTACTGTGGCTCTGTTCCTCCAGCCTGAAGGCCCCTTTAGGAGGTTAGGGTCAGGCAGCAGCCCAAATCGATGGGCCGAGAAGGGACCGAGAGGCACCATGCTAATACCTGTTCCATGATAATTCCGCCTGCCGAATCCCTGCTGGGTAATGTCATCCATCACCCTGCTGCTGCCGCCAGCACAGATAGAGGAGGAGGAAGAGAGACACACAGTACGGATAGATAGATGGCTGAGGATTTCTCTCGCGTCCTTGCTGTATATCCCAGAGCTGATTTTAATAAACGTGGTAATGGGGCAGCAGGAGGTCCCTGCACTGTGCTCTGGCCCTTCAGACAGAGAGATAAATGCCAGGTCTTGCAGGTCTAGTGGGACAGAAAGATGTTAATCCATATATTACATATTACTTGCCCCAGCCTCAGCGTCAAAGCGCAGATACATCATAGTAGCTATTGATTGGCCCCTGTCCTGACAAGGGCTTCTAAATGAGATATTTCATCCTCGCGAGGGAAGCCCACTGTATTAATTTTCTAACCAGAGGCCCAACTGCCTGGCCAGTGTTGTTTTGTCTCAAGTTTAATTTAGTTTCATGAAAGGTTTAGTTTTTCTGTTGGGCATTGTCTGAAATTATGCTCCATCTCCAGAGGTGAGTAAATTCTTTGTTAGAGGCTCACGGCGGAAACACTCCACTCTGCCCTCATACATCTTAGAGGCATTACGCCATTTCTAGCTCTGTTACAAATGTCTGAATGTTTTTACAACAACAGACGCCGAAAGACATTTAGCTCTTCTTCAAACACTTTCTTGTTGTAATATGATCTCCATATTGATTGTTTCTTGTTTTATTTGTGCTTATTTACAGGCTGAGTAAAGAGTTTCATTAAGGAAGAAGACAAAAGACATAAAGATAAAACAGAATAAGACCTGAGTCGCACCAATATTCATGATGGCAATATATAAGACAAAAATACTACAGATATTGACACAGTTGTCTCAACTGTATCAATGTTAGTTCAACTTTGATGAAGGGTTTTCATAAGCTGGGGACTGGTTATGACATAGGAAATCTTTTACATGGTTAAGTCATGAGACAATTGCTGCTAGGCAACAGTGTCTAAAAGCCACCAAGGCTACCAGTTTAGCAAACTAGCAAGTGAGTAATGTGATGCAAGAAATACAAAGGCATAATGATAGAGGAAAAAGAGGAGGGCGTATGGAAGATCAACATTTTCCTCAGACATACAGTAAAAATAAAGAAAAATGTATAACTAAAATGACAATCTGTAAACATACCACAGAAAACAGAACTTTCATGCCATTTCTGAAAACGTCAGCAAACTCGTCACAACTCGGGTACTCTGAGCTCTAAGAACATTTCCAAAAACTTCCAAGGTCATGAATACCACCACAGGGACTCTTCTTATGAACACATTAAACTTACCCTCAAAACAGCAATGGAAGCACAAATTTGCACCATTGATCAACTGCAAACTGTGCTGACTCCTCAGGGAGCTGAGAGAACTGAAGAATCTAAGGGTTCACTTGCTTTGGTCCACAATGGAGGGGCAACTTTGCAGGTTGATTTTACTGATGGTCATTGTGTACTATGTTGCCTGCATGGTTCATTTTAGGCAAACCATACAGTTTGAAAACAAGGCACGGCTCCAATTAGAAAACAATGATTTGATGCATTCAATGTGCAGAATGTGCATATTAAGGCAGTACAGGAGGAGGTGCACATTAACAATCCTCCGAGACTGTTACATGCTCATGCTTGTGTAACCCACCTGGCGTGTGTTCCACCAACCCTGCAGGTATGTCTAATGTCTAGGTTCTAAGAGGAGACTGAAAGTAAAATAGAGCAGTAAAGTAGTAAATGAAACACTTTTATTTCTTCCCAAAAAAAAAGAATATCTCACACCAACCGTTAAACTCTTTCAATTCACTGTATTGGTTTCTGTTTCAATGTTTAACGGCTTGTTTCACTTTTATCTGGTATTCACCTTTAAGTTAAACAATAGCTTTAAATGAATTTTTTCCACTTCAATTCACCTTTTTATATTTGTGACAAGGACCCTTAACCTGGTACACAATTGGGCATAACAGAATTTAAACACACATGACCCAAATTCCACCTTGTATCAATTCACAAATAAGTTGTTAAATAAATTGTTGGGACCCAACCAAAATAAAAAAACAAAACAAAAATAAAATATTGAGATCTCAACAAACAAAAATGTGTCAACAGGGTGAGTATGAGTCAGTACTTGGGCACTGACCCAAGTTTTCCTTTGTGAGTGCACTTGAGTTTCCTACCACCCTTTATGAGAAAGACTGTCCATCCTGGTTACAGGCGATGAAGGCTGTGTGGTAAATAGAGAAGAGGGGACTGAAGACGATGGGGATGATGACTGGGGATCCAGGAGCCGGGATGGAGGAATGATGAGAGAAACCAAAAGTGGCGGGATGGAGGCAGCTTGGCAACTCGATCCAGTCTGTAGAACAGCTCAACAAAAACCAGCCTGCACAAAAGGTGCAGGGAAAATTAATAATTGTCCTTATCAAAAGTCCACTGGGTGTTGTCTCTTTCTTTCCCTTTTTCTTTTTTATCTCTGAGTCACACACAGTATCACACAATCCCTCGTATCACACATCATAACATTACACTCACATGTACTTGAACTTTTACATCATATGCTTAATAAAAGGGCTCACAAAGAATATATTCACACATTTACCACATAACATAAACTGAGTCTGCTAAATTAGCTGAATTAGCTGACCAACAGGCCCAATTAGCATTTTTCACAGTATTTACACATTTCCAAAATAAACACACCGTTTGTAATATCACCATGAGCTTATCAGCTTATCCCGACTGGTTTTTAGCACAATAAATCTACAGTCCGAAGTTATAAACCTTTATCAAGTTATCAACCAGAATGCAAATTCACCGTGCTAGTTCAATGTGCAAATTCACAGTGTTTGCTAACAGCTAACTCACCGGGATATCCAATAGCCACGTCGCTCGGACAGGTCGGGAACCTCCGCGGCGTCGGACGGCTTCTCTTTCCACGGTCAAAAGACTCTTCTAACGTAGCTTTGCTACTTTCTACTTTAAAGACAAGTAGTTAACTATTGTCTTGTGCTAATAACAGCTCTCTGCTGATGCTGCTAAGCTCAACTCTCCACACTCGTGTCTGTTGTCTTCTTCTGACTAAAACTCGTCAGTCCACCCCTTCCTATCGCTCAGTTACGCCACTCGGCGGCAGCAGTGAGCCACCAAACCTGAAAACATAGATAATCTGATACTAGAATGGCTGTTCAGACTGCTGGGCTACACTTGTTTAACCCAAACAATGTGTAATGCGACTGAAGTTGGTTCAGATCGAGGTGGGAACTCCAGATCGGAGAGACTGCCTATTCAAGAAGGTCTTTTTCAAGTTATTTTGGTGTGCACCCAAGTGTGACTGCTGTGTTCACACCTGCCCAAACAAACCACACTAAGGGGGCAAACAAAAATGAGTTCGATTGAACCGAACCAAACAGGGCAGGTGTGAATGCACCCTAAAATGAAGAAAGCTGTCTGCTGTCTTACATGACCACCAAGTCACCACATCAACAACTTCCCTGCATCACTTATTTCGTGAGGATTTGCAAATTCGTCTGCTGAGCCACTTTCAGGTGTGATCATACATTATTATGTCAACACCTCCTCTATCTGCAGTGAGAAGTACATTTATAATGAAAACACTCCACCTTTGTGCATTTGAGTGGGTGTTCACAACAGAAATGCTGCCGTGCTGAAAAACAAAACCATAAGGGTCTGCATTGGTATGAGGGCTGCGTGCATAATAAATCAATTAATTTGAAGGCTTAACAGAAGCAACTGCCACAGTAGGAAAAGTACAGTTGTAAATAATGCAAATAATTGGCTAAATTTAGCAGCTTTAGTTTCAGGGTCCTGGTAGTGTGCATACTGGCTCACTGTCACACTGTCATAGCTTACGAGGACAATTAAACAGAATGAAGCAATTGTTAATGTCATGACTAACACTTGTGCTTTTACTACTATGACAAGTCAAAACATCTGCTGTGAGAAAGGCCTATTAAACCATCGCCAGCGCAATTACAGCCTTTCAAATATTTTTTAACAACTTCAGAAGCATAGGAGTGTTAAACCCTTGATGATGATTCAGTTCTGTTTTATATCTGCTTATTTACAGATGCTGTTTAGATTTTTAATAATGAAGCATTGAAAGGACATGATTGAACATAACACTACCCATGGATTGCATCCTCATACAGTTCATATGCACACGGTTTGTGTAGTATCTTATGAATTAGCACCCCTACTGGTTACGTTTAAGAAATGAAACATGGTTGTACAAGAAGGTAACATTAGGACATGACGTGACTTTATGATGTTACACACATACATAACTTCAGATATCTCAAAGCTGACTTTGGTTTCATGTGAAAGTCCTGTGTGTGTTTGACCCATCCACCTCCTTGACTTTCCTTCTTGCATGGCCTTTGACACTCTTTATACTGCATGACTGGACTTTTGCTCCCATCTTATGAAGGTTGACAGTCTGCAGCGCAAATGATCACAGTCTCATGGCTCACAATTGCATGGGTTGTATACCATTATAGTGCATTATGTTTTATTTTTGCTGCCCTCCTGTTCAGCAGAACCACGTGACCACATCACCCCACTCCTCCACAACCTGCACTGGCTTCTGGTCAAACACAGGATAAACTTCTACTACTCACCACCCACAAGGCTCTTAACAACCTGGCTCCCCCCTATCTGTCTGACCTTCTCTACTGGTACTCCCCCTCCCAATGTCTCCACTCTGCTGATGACAACCTCCTAGAGGACCAAGCACTGAACCTCTCTAGTGAACTCTCCTCCAAACCGCATTAAAAATGCCCCCACACTGTCACCTCTTTAGACCAAGGACTCAGTTACATTCTTATCTTTCATTGTCCTTCCATATACACTAGATTACTGTTTTTATTTTTATATTCCACTCTGTGAAGTGTCTTTGAGGACTCAGAAAAGTGCTATATAACTCCAGTGTATTATTATTACTTTTCATAGGTATAATAATGAACAATGAATGAGAACAGCCTGACTTGTGATGGCAACAGTCTGCTCTACTGTTTCTGATTCTCCCTCCGCCTCTATTCTGCTTTTGTTCATGACTCTCCCTCCTCTCCGTGTATTTGTGTGTACTCACCTCATGCTCATTATTTCGATACCACACCAGCCCTCTGGACACCTCTGACAAAGGCATCTAGAGGGCTGTGTCAAAGGTCCTTTATATGTTTTCTCACTCCCGAGAATTACCGGACTCAGTCACCAGTCTGCTAAGCTACTCTGCACCAACTCATTAGCCATTGTAGTATATATTACAATTCTAAGTGCTTAGCAAGGTGGCTGCTCTCAGGAGTTCCCATGTTTAACAAGGCTGCTTGCACTGAAAGGTCTTTTCATACAATTTATTCTCCTGTCTACACTTGACAGTAGAATAAATACTTTAAAATTATATGCAGACGTTGGCTGACTTATTGCAATGGGTCTATTTAGAGGTAACACATTAGTTGTTCAAAGTATCTATTTTTATAAGTTAGTCCAAAACCTTTGGGTCAGTCTCTCTGCTTTTTTCCACTCGAGATAAGAGCATGCCGTGGGTGTCAGTATATTTACAGTCACTATCTCCCTGTAGAGCAGTGCTTTAACTGTTGCCTCTCTTATCAGTAGTGTCCTTCTTCGCCAAACACACCGAGCATTTAAACCGACCCAACACACCGATCTAATCGCTCTCTCCGTCTTTTTCCCTCTTTCCCCCTCCTTCTTTTCACTCTGCAGAAATGTTCTGAGCACAATGAAGGAGAGAAAAGGGCATTTGAGGTGATATCTGCACTCCTCCATGTTTCTGATGACAGAGTGTTTTTCCCTCCTTTTATTCTACACACTATGCTCTATGTAACATTGTGTTAAAAGGTGTCAGTGCAAGAAGATAAATGTAGTGTGGGCTATCTGTGGAGGCCAGCAGGAAGAGTGAGGGAGAGAGGCTATAAAGGCAAACATTCATTCTCATTAGCTCGCAGTTGAATCACTTAGCCAGTTGACTTCCTGTAGCTCCCAACT
Organism: Epinephelus fuscoguttatus; assembly: GCF_011397635.1. Taxonomy (NCBI): domain Eukaryota; kingdom Metazoa; phylum Chordata; class Actinopteri; order Perciformes; family Serranidae; genus Epinephelus; species Epinephelus fuscoguttatus. Next base: position 14,356,601 of record NC_064755.1, on the reverse strand, counting down.
GCACTGCTATTCACTGAGCTGCCCTTTAGCCATCTCTAAGGCCACTGAAGGCTTTCTGTCTTGCTTTACCTCTTATTTCTATTAACCTTCTTTCTCTGCACAGACACACTCATATATGGGTGCTCATATATTGTTTTGTTTTTCAACATTTCTGCATTTCTTTCCCTTACATGTGGAGCAATGCCAAACCCTCTGGTGGAATCGATCATTATGTGCTTCCTCTCGTGTGACACGTGATCATGGAAATGCTGAATGGGGGGGGGGGGGGGGGGGGTTATTGAAAAGAAAGGAAATGATGCAGCTGCTGTACTGGATCTGTTCTTGTGCACTGTTTGTACGTTTCCTACAAAAACGACTGTGATCATGTGACTGATGGGCTGATGGGAGTAAACAAGGAGGCAGGTTGGTGTGGTGGATAGCGCACAGAAGACAGGACTTTCCTCAGGTGACTAGTGTTGGAACCATGTGAACATTAAGTCATTCTAAGGTACATCCACACCATGTTTATTTTCCCTAAACCTAACCACAATAACTCTACTTGCCTACTTGCCTAATCATAAGTGCTATATCGTAGGTAACTGGACTTGCTTGCAGACATTTCGCCTCTCATCCAAGAGGCTTCTTAAGTTCTAAAGGATTGGTGTGTAGTCACAGGCTTTAAATCTGTGTAGGTGTACAGAGTGGTTGAGGTCACATGTGAACTCTGTGTATCAGAGTCGTTAAGGTTGCATGTGAGTCATTGACCCACCTGGCCATCATGAGTGTCATTAGGGTCAATGGGTCCAGGTGAGAATGGGTGTTAAGTCGTCTGGGAAAGGATCCCAAGACTCAGAGCTCACATGTGACCTCAGTCACACCCACACAGAGTCCAAAGTCTGCAACTCTGCACCAGTCAGTTAGAATTGAAGAAGCCTCTTGGATGAGAGGTGAAACATCTTCAAGACACTCAAACAAGTCCAGTTTCCTACTAGATAGCACTTACGATTAAGGACATAACTGTATTTGTTGGGTGCTACTTCATAGGATATCATACAAACCATTGTGTGTTCATTTTTGGAGGATATCATGTAGGATACTTTGCCCAGCTAATATCTGTTTTACACCTGGTATTAACATGTGTCTTGGTCTGATCACAATAGGACAGCTCAATGTCTGTCTGTCTGTTCAAACTTGGCATTAGAATTTGTCTCCACGTTTATCTCTTGTGACCACTTGTAATCTGTTTCGTGGCCCCTTCTTGCTCCGCTTGTCCCACTTTCCCTCTCTTGCTCTGTTTCATATGAGATAAGGGCCGCTAAGAGACTACTGCTGCAACAGCGTGTCTGCCAGGCTGTTAGCATCACACGACTAATGTTACTGAACAGTTGTAAATGATTTGGATGACAGAGTCGAGCTGTTTCACTGTTGGTGTGAGTTTTTAGTGATTGTTCAACAGCTCCTGCTGCTGCTGTGTAAACTTTTGCAAACTGGACAGACGTTTAACTGACCCGTCACTAGAAGGAGAGCTACTCTGGAGACAGTCCTTCAGCTCTGACTGAACCGCACCAACAAACATTTTCTTAATGGGGCGTCATATAGTAAAGGACGTCAGCTGAGTAGGCGGTCCTTCAGTGTGACTGAAGACACATTAGCATACACACTGCTGAAGAATGAGGTACTATGCGGCTTAGACCACCTCCGAATGTGGTGTGAGTGATCGGATTTCGAGATGCATTGTGGACGAATCTGGAGCATTCACACTTGTACATAGAGATGTCTGCTTGTGATCTGATCATCTAGGACACATGTTAATACTCAGCTGTAAACAGTACCTATGATGCTAAATACACTATTTTAGGCACTTTAGTTCTGCTCTGGGGAAAACTTGACAGACTGACTGCTTTTACATTAGTAGTTCAGTTCTTTTGGAACTTTGTCTATTAGTTCTGGTGTGGTTTGTGTTCACACTGGCTTTTTACAAATGTCTTAACGTAGAGTTACATAGGTTAGGTTTAGATAAGTAAAGGAACTGTGGTTTGGTTTAGCAAAAGAAAGATGGTGACGACGTACCTTAAAATAACTCAAAGTTCACACCAGTCTCTTTGGGGAAAGTCTTTGGAGAAAATCTTGTGTTTTGTGACCCCTCCATTACCCCAACCTGCATCCTTACATTGACTACTTCCTTCTTTACTCCAGTCAGTGCATCAGTCCCATGATAACAGCTTCCTTAGTTATGTATGTTATTTATTACTTACTTACTTACTTACTTACTTACTTATGATTAGGCAAGTTATATTGGAATTGTGGTGCATTACTTTTCAGAGGTATACGTATGAACAGTGCATGAACAGAGTTTGATAAGCAACATTCACACCAGGATAAACAAACTAAACTAAGTAGGAGAATGCACACAAGTTTGCTTAAAGACAATTTTGACAACCCTCTCTGAGTGGGCCTCTTCCTCCAGGAGCCTGGTGGGCAGAGTTTGGTCATCAGGGAGAATCACTTCACCTGGTCTGCAAGACTGTATTAGCTAATAGCAATCAGCCAGTCTCTCTCTCTCTCTCTCTCTCTCTCTCTCTCTCTCCCCTGGCTTCCACTCTGTTTTTTATTTTCATTATACTCAGTTTGCTTTCAATAATGTCAGATTAACTTATTCTTAGTCACCACTCATGTGTGGACTCCCATCCTTTGTCCAGCCTTAAGCTGGTTTGTGAAACAAACCAAACAGCTCACAATATATTTGACCATTTTGTGCTTTACACTTGTATGTGTGTGGATTCTCTCCTGTTTCAACATTTCAATGTCTTCATGGATCAATGAGGTCTGTAAAAAATGTTCTTTTTCCCTGTTTGATGTGGAAAAAACTTGACTGCTCTAAAATGAATCCTGACCTCAAGCCTATCCAACACTGCAGACTGTGAGCCAGGCCTTATCGCCCGACATCATGGCCTGATGCTACTAATTGTGGTGAAATGGGAGCAAAATCATCACAGCCAGATTTTAAAAACCAATTGAAAGCCTTCCCAGAAGAGTGGCGGCTATTACAGCAGCACATTAATGCTCACAGTATTGAAATGAGAAGTTTAACAATCACAAATTAGGCTTATGTTCATATTTTCACACACTTTGTTTGAGTGTCCGCATACTTTTGGTCATGCATTTTCTGCTGTTTGGTAGTGAGGGCTTTCCTCACTCTATTTTGCTCCTCCATAGTATATCTGTTTACTAAGAGAAAAAAAACATCTGTTTGTTTTCTAGAATTCCTCCTGGGCCAGAGACAATGTCAATGAAACACATACTAGACACACTGGATTAATTAGTCATGTTTAAGAGTGTCCCACTGGTTCTAACATCACTTCCATGTATTTTTCACATATCCAAACACTGAGGCCTCATGTGGGCCCTGATGCTGTAGATGATATGACATTGCTTCTTTCCAGTGTTGGTTATAATGAATTTAAAAAGTAACAGACACAGGGGTGCACAGGAAAGCAGTTACTAAAGTAACATGTTACCGTAATATATTTTGTTTAAGCAGCAAAGAAGTAGCCTAATATAACACATAACCAACAGGATTTGAGGTAATATGATGCATGCAGTGTCACATCTTGCATTACCACCCAAAATAAACTGTTTAGTGTTGTAATTTTTCATTCATCCACACTGATGCGCACTGCTCCACTTCTGCCAGTGTGCCACCCATAAATATAGTCCCTGAAGGTTGTTGTGTCTTCTTGTGTCATTATAGACTACATTATAGAAGGGTGCCAGTGATGGGCATATACAGGTATATATATCCATATCCATATATATATCTACAACATCTATCATCTGTATCCCTTTCTACTTTTGTGTCCTAGGGCTGCCTGAAAGCAGCGGCGATAAGGAGCTGGCCTCCAGTTGTTGTTTGTTTGTCCTGGCGGTAGGCACATCTGGGTGATGCCATCAAATATGTGTTAGTATGTTGGAAGGTTTTTCATCAACATCCCCTACAACAGTAAAGCAATGCTGGCACACCATCCTGTTCTTATGCATAATTCTCTTTTCTTTGCTGTTGTCACTGACTGGTACACTGGGAACCAACAGATGGATCTTCCAGCTCTGGTGCATTAATTTGCACTCATCATAGTGACTTACATGCACGCCAATCTGCATCCAAGGATATTTGTTCATTTAAAAAGGTCTAGGCTATTTAATTGCTCTAGATCACCACACTATTATTACTATAAGCAGGGGATTTTGATACAAAGTGGTGACTACTGTATGTGAATGCATGAATGGGTCAAACCTGTGCACCACTGGATTTGAAATGAACTGAAATAAACTGAAGCATCTGTAATTTGATTACCTGCTATGAAACATTAGCCTCATCGATTTATAATGCCTAGTCGTTCTTCTGAGGTCATTTTGGTGAGGGCAATGCAAAAGCAGTGTAATAAGTAATGCATTACTCTACACAGAGAGTAATATTGTAAAGTAACTTATTACTTAAACATGGAGGTAACTAGTATTATATTTTTAGAGCAAGTAGCCCAACAGTGCTTCTTTCTCATGTCCTAAAGAAGGAGGCCAATAGTTTTAACGAGGTTTGTGTGGTTATCGGAGGACTTTGTAATGTTGGTAATGGGCTGAAGAGGCCAAATGCCACAGATAATCCAATGATAATTAAATGCAACACTGCCAGGCAATAAAAAACTGGGAGCGTGTGAGCTAGAGGAAAAGGAGAGAATAAGAGAGCAAGAGTGATCCACTGTTGATTTTTCTGTCTATGTTGTTAGACAGCGATCTGTCTTCCACCGGCAAAATCAATATCCATCGGGGATACAGCAGTTAATCATGAGACACACAAACATTTGTATAGGAGGCACACACACGCACGAACATGTGATTTAAACAGGCCATAAAATTACACACACAATTATGCAGACTTTAAGCAATGTTTGAGCTGACACCGGAGCTTATCTGTCACCAGAGCTGGGCTGGAATGAATGTGAAAATGTTTAATTCACTTGCAGTGTATCTGCATTAACCTGCCAGAAACGTGTATGTGTTAACACTTTCAATAGCTTTTAATATTCAGGAGAAAGTGCCATAATTTCAAAATCTGTCCATTACCACTACAGACACATTTCAGCACCTGTGTCACTGAGGTATATATTTGATCTCCAGTCACAGTCAGTGTGTCATGATAAGCTGTCTCTGTTAATGGCAGGGTAAAAAATATCTGTCCATCATATCACCAGTTAAATAATGTTAATAATATCTGTGTTTCTTTATGCTAATTCTGGCAGAGTGACTGCTTCTGTGTAGATTCAGTATTTCCCTGCACTGAACATGTGACACAGCCTACAAGGTAAAATACATTTAATATCTTTCACAGGGCTGGTTCCATAGACTGTATAAAAGAAGTGGATGTAGCCTCAGAGTCGGCAAAGTGAAGCCGGTACTGAAGTGCCTTATAGCTGCATTCTCTTAGCAGGACTCCACTGATTGCAAAGAGAAGTCCAATTATATAGTAGTCTATGACAAAATGGCCCTACTTCTCACTTGATTTTTTTACCTCAGTAAAAATTTTCCTAATGAGCTTATGGTCTCAATCACTTGATTCATGTTTTCTTCAATGCACCATGAGGTTAATTTTGTAAGTTATGCTTCCATTTAGAGTAAAATAGAGACCGTGGAATTATGTCATGCTGTTTGAAACAGGGTCGACATGTTCCAAGGATTATGCTCTGTTATCTAAGGGGGCTGGAATATTCCGTTTCTGATTTCCAATGAAAGAATTTTTCGCACTTGTATACACTCATTCCTCTTTAAGTTCATTCCAGTCTTTAAATTTCTATGTTGTTGTACCTCTGCTTCAAGTATATAAGCAAAACAAGCCCGAACAAGGCACTAAGAAAAGCGTCATCAAGCATCTTGTTATCCGGAGCGAGGACTACAGTGTTTTCTTACGGTAAACGTAAACATGTAACATCCGCCCCGGCCCCTATCCAATCAGAAACCTCCCCTGCCCCAAACCTTGCGCGGACCTGAATAAAGGTGGCTAAAAGGTGATTAAACTGATCTCCCGTGTAAACCCTCATTCGGAATGATTCCTATGTAATCTACCTGGAAAAACTTTATTTGCAAATGTTTTCACTCAGATTTATTTCATTCCAAATGAGAAGCCATCATGTAACCGCACCCAATGTCTGGGTATGTGAGTGGAGGTAGTGTATCTGTTGTGATTGACAAGTTACTACTATGGTGACCAGGACAGAGCGTAACCTCAGATCCACCCCTCGCTCCTCCTCAGCTCCACCCCTCGCTCCTCCTCAGCTCCACCCTCTCATCTAGGGTCCATGTCATTGGTCCGACAGGCCATTAGTTTGACATCCCATTAGTCCGACGGTCCGCGGTGCTGAACGGCTCCCGGCAGGCGTATTTCTGCCTTGATGGTGCGCTGCAACCGGCTCTGGATGAGCTGGGAAAGGCTTGAGGCGGAGCAGGCTCACGGCTTATGTGTCACTTTCTTTTTCATTTTAACCCACACCATGATCTTTTCCTGACCCTAACCAAGTGGTTTTTGTGCCTAAACCTAACCAGACCTTAACCACAGGGCATCATGATGATTTCGGAACGGACTTTGGAACAATGGGTTTGATATGGTCGGAACAATGGGATGTCAGACCAATGGGCTGTCGGACCAATGGGCAGTCCCCCTCATCTAATGGTCACTTCTGGCTCTGAGTTGGCGATGATCCAAAATGTCAAACTTGAAGCTTCAAAATAGCAATCCACAAACCAGTGGGTGACATCACGGTGGCTGCACCCACTTCTTCTATACAGTCTAGTTGGTTGAGGCTTTGTTTTGCCTATTAAATCTGCCACCAAAATTCAATCTGAACATTTGGTCTATGTTTTACTTTGATAATTGTGATGCAATTTAAAGCCCTATGGTCCACCCACACTAGTGTTTTCACTTATGGTTCCTGATTAGATCTCCTCTCAATGTGTGTGGGTGTGTGCACACTGCGCTTGATTGACATCTCTCTAATCATTCTTAATGTGTCACTCTGGTGTCCTCACACACTTTTGGCATATCTTTGCCAAAATCAGCCTGAGCTAAGGTACATGATTGGGTTTTCTGATAATTCAAAGGCACCTTAATTGCTGCATTAACTTACTCACAAAATCACTCATGTTAACACATATGGTAATAGCCTTGTAAATGTGTAAGCAAGCTGTTCTCTCATCAGTCATACATGTGTCTACATTAACATTCATTTTGAGTTGTTCCTTACAAATGTAAACCCAATATTCCCTCTCCTTTAAGCTCAGAATGGGTCTCCACCAGCTCCTGAGAACTATATCTGGCTCTTTAGCTGTTAAAATGCTCCATTATATTACCAGGTGGTCACCAAATTTGTCTGTCTGTTGTTTGATGTTAGACAGGTGGAATACAGTTGGTTTTGGAGCTTTTTGCTATGAGAAAGCAGCCTGCTAGAGCTGGAACTGAGGTTGATAACAAAAGTGAAAGTGAACTACAAGAGTAAATTTGTGGGCTGGAAAACCACAACAGTAAAGTGAAAGATCCTAAAATGCTTCAAACAGCTGAGAGTATGGCTGTACAGTTTGGTGATAATTCTCTGTTGGTGGGTCATCATAAGTGATCCCTTTACACATACATACTAATTTGACCTATTGCTCATATTAAAAATTAACTAGTGCAACTTTAACTTAGATTAACATCTCAAAACTGTGTGTAGAGTACTTTGTACTGAGAGTCTTGGAAATTTACCAAAAACAATAAACTTAGATTACAAATAACGGCTCATTACACCCCCATCTAGAGGGGTTGGAGCACAACACAAAAGTTACAGTAATAGCTTTTCCTTCCACGGTCCCCACACCAGTCTGAAACACTGAATTACAATTAAAGTGAAATAAATTATTCCTACAGAAAGTGAAACTGTGACAAACTGCAGCAATATAATTCAGGGTGAACCAAGGCCAAAACATTGCTGTTAACAAAATGTGGACTATGTTATTAGGACAGAACAGAGGTGCTGCTTCAGACTACTGGACTGCCGGAAACACAGGCGTTTAAAAAGGCAGGATGTTATTGTTATGTTGGAGCCACTCCTGGGGCAGAACCCACAAATCCAACCAGTCAGAAACAGACACCTTCAGGCTAACACTCAAAGATTCTTGCAAGAACAGGTTACACACTCACACAAATACAGGCACACAAAACACAGGAGCAAGAAATAGACACAGGTCAGGAAAGGTGGCCAAGGCTGTAACACGGCCTGCTGCTCAGTCTAAATAGTTCATGCTGCTGCTTTTTGTGGCTGCTTTCATGAGTGGACTGAGACTAAAATCGTCTCTGGACTTCAACCATGACTGGCTCATAACTAACAGCAAACAGATACTCCTGCTGCTGATAGGGGACAACATGGTCTGGATAAGGACCTCTGCTTCATAGGCACTGATTACATCTGTAAAACTCTCTTGCTATTTTACGAGCCATCATTTAAGCTCACAGTTCAACATTATCAGCAGCTCCTTTACCTGACACGAAATCTTGCCACATTTTAGTGTGAGTTGTCAGGAGGACCATCCTGTGGAGATTTTGTCAGTGGTGCTGTGACCTTGGAAATCTGAAGAAAAAGCTGTGGAGCTAATGCAGTCCTTTATTTATCTATTACGTGCCTTTATGAATTCTCCAGCTTTGACATTCACTGCAGTTTTCAAGTTGCCTGACCCTGACAAACTTTGTGCCATAAGAACATGAATGGGCAAAGAACGGTCTGGCTTTCAAAAAGACCTAAAGAGATTTTTCGAGGCTACATCTTTGACACACAGCTGTGTGTGTGTCCATTAGTCGAGAAAGCATCTGTGATGAAGTTCTTGGCTTTGGTGCTCCCGTGCATTCATCCTATGAATCATCTTTTGACAAGATGCCTGTATGAACTCAGAGATGTCATTAACAAGAGAGAAAAGGGATCCTCTTGATTCAGGCTTAGTGCTGTGTAATATAAAACGTGCTGTTGGTTTGGGGCTTTAAATGTGGAGCTGCCTTTGCATATCTCCTAATACATATGGTGTAAAGGCATTGCTTAACTGAGGTCCAAAAAAAAAGTTTTCCATTACATCTGTCAACATCTGACAAACATTATACTAACCAGTGAATGCTCCAGTCTTTCTTTACCAATGCAAGACTCCTGAATTGTGTCAAATAGAAGAGCATTGCCCCAGGGATGCAATGTCCTTGGTTGAAGCAATTTGCACAGAAAACATCCCAGCCTAAGTAAAACCTGCCAGTAGAATGTGATGGCTGCATCTTCTTGCTATTTTCTTGGCACTCAATGAAACGATCTTTCAGACGGAGTCCCTATTTATCAAGAAGAAAGAGGAAAGTTTTCGTGATCTGTGCTGTTATCCTCCAGAGTGTGTGCAGCCTCAGACTGCACCCTACTGTAATTCTTCTCTTGCCAGTGAACTTTCCTACACCAACAACATGTTCCAACACCTGCAGTATCTTCTGTATTTGATCTCTGTGGGATGATAAATGAAAACCATGCAGCAGGTTGACTATCTCTATTTTAGTGCTTTGATATAAACCCCATGTTTCAGGGGTGCAAACAAAATTTAGACTATTTAAGCAAAATGATGACTCAATGTTTGAATGTAGTTGCTGTCTGCAGTCATTAAGTCGGCATATTTAAGCTACAGTGTAGCACCAGAATGCAAGTATCCACCCTGCAGCTCAGCTATTCATTGCAAATAGCATACAAGCATATCGTTCTTGTCTAATTTTCATCCGAGCCAATGTAGATGAAGTAATGTTCCCTCTGAAAACCAGCGAAACAAATATTATAAATGAAGTCAAACATCAGAAAAATCTCCTTTTGAGGAATCCAGGCAAAGCAAATGTTTCCGAGCTGACATATTATTGAGAATTAGGTTATGTTGCCACCCAAAATTAGATTTCCAATGAATAAAAAATCGTCTCTACAGCTGAATCCCTTCTACTGCTGGGTCAGTGACGTGAGGAGGAGTGGGAATCAGCCACCTGTCATCCTGACAGAAAACTAATACACCAGAACACTCTGTGACGACGAAAAGACAAGTGCTTATAAGAATTCACATTTTATACAGGTCCAGCTCGACATCAGCACATGCAGGTACACGGAGGGATTATGAGACAAGTGGGTGCAGACATCTAACAGCGGAGAAGTGGATTAGGTTATAGTAGTAGTTACAGAAGTTTCTTCTGATGCCTTGATACTTTCTGCAGTGAAAACTTGTCTGTACTGGAACACATTGTATCTCATTGTTCAATGGGAAAGTAATTTAGATGTTTGAGGCTCTTGGCAGCTGCCTATTGTGCCTGTAAGAAGTGCCAACAATGGGCGCGCCATTAGTTGTTTTTTCAAGTTTATCATTAACATTACTAACAAAAAGACTCTTATTTATACTTGACACAGACTGAGGAGGAGAAGTGCAGTTTGGGTCAATAATGAAAATAGAGTGTTGTTGAAACCTCAGTGTGTGTGAAAAATGTTTAATTACTTACTTTTAGACTACAATTAAAAATGGGGGAGCAACACCTAAAACTCTGTCAATGTGACCTTACTGAAGACTGTGCTGGTGTTTTAACTTTTATTCCACAGTCCGTTTAAAAGAAGAAAAGCTTAATCTTTTCTCTGTGCTTTTTGCAATTTTCTCTCACCACACTGCCAAGGAATCAAGGAATTATCTCTTTTTGTTCTCTTGTTTTTGTGTTTCTTTTTGTATTTATCTCCCATATTCCTTTAGGGAAGACAGCAAAGTGCTTGCAATGAAAGCTTCTCAGACAGAACCAAGCAAAACATGACAATAACTCTGTATAATACGATAAGTAGCTTAGCTAACCACTCTGCTGACACACAACCTCTAAACTGGTCTCCCAAATCCTTAGCTTCAACTTCAGGGCTTCTTGTGTCAAATCAAATTCAGGCATTAACAAGCAGAGGTTTGATATTAAAGCCCCCAGGTGATGCAAGATTGGGTTTGAAAAATTGTTGCAATTAGTGTGTGCACTGTATATTTTCCAATTGGTAGTCAGTGTTTGTCTTGTAATTCACTACACTGCATAATTTAATACACTGAGGCTGCTTTCAGTATTGGCTTAAGTGGTCTTTGACTTTACCTACACTTCAGTGCATCATACTGGAAAAAACAGCATCATGGCTAATAAACCCAGGGGGCTGTGTTAGTGTGGGTGTGTTGCTACAGGGTGGAATTAAAACATGAAATATGAACCACGGAGTCTGGTTACGTTCAAGGTGTTCAAGCTGGAACAAGTGCTCGCATACAGTGCCGTGTGTTGCTCTGTGGTAAAAGTGAAGCAAAGACATAACTTTTTTGGCAGATTACTCTGTTTTTTTGACACTGGCTGTTGCACAACTTATTTAAATGAAGGAAGATATTGTGCTTTTGGTGCAGTGCTATTGTTGGTCTGAAAAGACCCTTGACATTTCGCATTAAAGCCGTAGTTGGTAACGTTTATGAAAAGAACTTATTGTCATCATTTCTAACTCTTAATCTCTCTGTAAATAACTGTCACTACATCCACACAGTATTACATGAGACATATACTCTGCTAAGAAATCATGTTCCTCTGCTTCTCATGGTATTTGCAAGAATCCACCAGGCCTGAATGAGAACAACCAATCAGAGCCGAGGTGTCATGAATGCAGCTGTCAGTAATGTCAGTACTTATGAACTGCAGGAAATGCTTGTAACAAAGAACACTTCATTACTAATGACTGACAGTTTTACCTTGTAAATGTTGCACAGCCAGGTTTGGATTTGCACTTTATATGAATTTAACAAAGCACTTGGCACGTGGCACTTCAGTTAACAATATATGCACTTTATTAGCAGGATTAGCATAGAACATTTTGCATATTGCATATTTGCACATTAATGGCTTTATTCATTGAATATTTAGTGCCAGTATTTATTGAATATTTTAAACCTTGATTGATCATGTGACTTCTGGCAGGTGCTGGAATGAGTACGGATCCACCTGAAAGAGAGTGGAGTTAAAAATAGGCTCTGATCATGCGGTGCATATGTGTTCATAAATGACTGGCAACAGTTACATTAGTGTGAGTTTTGTGCCGTAAGAATAGTGTGCTATATTGTGTTACTAAGTGCTGCTCGTGTATTAGTCTATGTAAGTTGTTGCATAAACACTTACCTGTCCTGTCCTGTGTTCGTCTAAAAGAGTTCCCCGGGGGCAGACACGGACACCGATAAACGGTCCGGGAGGGACCAAGTGGTAGGATTGTAAAGGGGGGTGTTGGTAATTGGTGTGCACGTATAGTTATAGTTATAATGTTTATGTACAACCATCAGCCAAAACATTAAAACCACTGAGAGCTGAAGTGAACAACACTGATCATCTTGTTACATCTTGTTTGTTCTGTTGGAAAACCTTGGGTTCTGAAATTTGTGTGGATGCCACCTGACATGCTCCACCCACCTGAACACCAGTGCAGAACAGGTACCCCCCCTAATGGGAGTGACAATCCCCAGTAGCAGTGGCCCCCCAGCAGGCCAGTGTATCATGTCACACCACAAAAATTGCTCAGAAATGGCCTGAGGATGGTGAAAAGAACTCAAGGCACTATTCCCCAAATCCCAATCTGATCAAACATCTTTGGAACGTGCCTGTACGCCACCTCACAACCCATAGGACTCAAAAGATCTGAAGCTCAGAGCCATGTCCAGTCCAAGGAGGACCAACCGTGAATCAGGGGTACTTCTGGAGTACCAGCACGCCCCTCAAATGTTCAGTCAGATCAGGATATGGGGTATTTCGAAGCAAAGTCGACACCTTAAGCTCTTTGTCCCATTCCTTGGGTCATTCTTGCGCAGTTTCTGTGCGTGTGGCATGTTGCATTGTCCTGCAGGGGGTCACTGCCATTGACAAGTGCTGTTGCCATAAGGGGGTTTACTTGGTCTGCAATTATGTTTGGGTGGGTGGAACGTATGAAGCAGCATCCACATGAATGCCAGGACCCAAGGTTTCCCAGCAGAACATTGCACTGTAACAACATGATCAATGTCATTCATTTCACCCGCCAGTGGTTTTAATGTTTTGGCTGATCGGTGTATGTATTTTGAGGGTAAGTAGCAGTAGGTAGGTAATGGTAAATGTTATGTGTTAATTGTATGAAATATTTATATTCTTTTTGTTAATTCAGGGATGAAATAATATGTTGAGGAATATCTGTTCATAGAAGGAGCCAAGGTAGTGCAGCAGTGACACAGTATAAAAGGCACCAGTTTCTATCAGTCTGCGTTGCTGATCAGATCTCCATCTCTGTACATTTACCATGCCTGTTTGCTGCTGCTGTTTAAATAAACATTTACCACCACCTAGCATCTCATTTGGAAATGTTCTGTAGTTGCATTTGATGACTTAGGTTGATTGGATTCCATAATGTATAATTGCACAGATTACAAAAGAGTTACACAAAGGAGGAGCAATTGTTGCAGAAAGAAGAAGAATCACATGCAGGGATTTAAAGCTGCACAAATCAATATCAGTATATTAACAATGGATTAGATGACTATGTATAATTTGAAAGGGCTTAACCATAGTGACAAACCCAGTTTGCTCTCATCTCTACTGAGCATCTTTCAGCTAATTGTTTTGCTTTTATAACCTGCAACTTCATGCTTGGCTTGGTCCCACCACTTAGTTCAGCATCAGCAAGCAGCTGTTTTCAGCATAAAGTGGTTCCAAACCCACTGTGCGCTACGTGCCCAGCAACAACAGACAAAGTTTGCAACTAGCTGGTGAACGTAGTGGAGCAGCTAAAGAACCACATACTTCCCTCAGGAGTTGGTGGGAGGTAACCTGACGGTCCAGATGGTTTGTTACACTGAGGAGCCATCATTGGAAACTGTTTGGAAAAGGGCAGGCACTTTCAAAAAATACTTGGCAGGTGACTGGATGAACCATCTGTTTATCACTGTCTACCAGGGGCCAGTCGTGAGAAGAGCAAAAACATCTTTTTCATCAAGAAAAGGCTTCAGTGCCGTTCTTTGCTCTTCTTTTATTGAAGAAATAATCTCCAGTTCTCATATAACTGATGCTATTGCAACATCCACACTTACTTCCTTAGGAGCTGACATTGTTGCTTCTCCGTGTTATCACACTTAACCTAAACTATGCTCATAGCTGCCAGTAGCTTCTCACAGGTTGCTGATTGGAAACAAACTTGAAGCCCGACAAGATGTATTTTTGTGCGATCATATGACCCCGCAATTATCGCGTCATCTTGTTATGTTACGAGACTCCAGCTGTCGTGCAAAGCAAGGTGAAAAACAAAACAGCTCAAATGAGAGTGCGAATCAGTCTGTCTGCTGGATAATAATGTGGTGTAACATGTTTAGCTGAGTGCTAACATTTGCACAAGTTATCTTCAGCACTTAACCTGCAACCTCATGCCTACAACCAAGTTACAGCTGTGCTGATATACAGTACAACAGCACTCCCTCTCGTGTGATGTTGCTTAAATAATCATTAATGCAGCTTTAAAGTGCATATGAGAGCATGGGGCAACAGAGGAAGGACCCAAACACAGACAAGCAAGGCAGACAGGGACAGTTCAATGACTTACTGTCAATATGGAGGTGTATACGCTAATAGGCAGGCAGGCAGGGCTAGCGTAGTTGACCTATGGCTAAGCCACGCCCCCCTCCACTCACTTGGACAAAATATCAACATTCATGACCGGCGCTATGGCAGGTGTCACAGTACACGACATTTCGCAGGAGGCAGTTGATGATTTTTGGGGACATAACGATCAGATGTCATTGAGAAGTAACCAAAAGGGCCTAAACTACGCATTGAAGGGATTAATCATTGTATTGTTGAGAAGGTCGATGAAAAGCTTAAATTACAAGCCAAAATTTACAGGTCCCAGTGTAAGCATGATAAACCGCATCTCGTTGCCCTCACCATCAAAGACAACATGATAGAGGATCGGCATTGTTCCACTGAAGTTAAGGTTTTTGGCTCAGAATATGAGAAAAGGATAACGGCCTTTTTAACCATCTTTACCAAGAGTGTCTCTCTGTTAGTTTGGTGCTACAGTATTAACACTGAATCATTCAGCATAATGTTTGCCAACCTTTGTTATCTCAGGGCAGAGGAGAGCCAAGTAAAATAACAAATCCCCCTGAAGCAAACAAATAATTACCTGTCCAATAGAAAGACAGCAACCTCTGCATCACTTTTCAGGCCCTTCAGCTCCCTCAGTTATCTCCACCGTCAAAAGCTGGACTGCTGTTGATGTCTGGTTTGTCCTCCCGCTTTATAATAATAATAATAATAATAACTTTATTTATATAGCACCTTTTAAAAACAAAGTTTACAAAGTGCTTTGACAAACAGAGCAAAATCAGCACAATCAACAATATAACAGCAGCAGGTAATACAGCAACAACACACAATATAGCAGAGGCAGACATATACAACATGGCAGCAATAAGGTAGCAGCAAGGAGTACAGGAGAAAACAGCAAAGGGAATAAAATAAGTAAATACAATACAACTAAAACACTAATAAATAAACAATACAAGAGAAAGAGGAGAACGACGACATCACATAAAAGCAAGTCTATAAAAATGGGTTTTAAGAAGTGATTTAAAAGAAGTCACTGAATCTGCAAACCTTAGATCCTCGGGCAGAAGTGATACTTTTGGCTGCATTTTCTCTGCCATTGTTCAGCAAACTCCTGCTAACTCGGTATTTCTGCTGAGGAGTGTGCTGAATATTTCTGGCAATGGTGACACTTGATGAGTGCGCGCAGGGAGGAGGGAGGGACAGAGGGTGGCTGGGGCAGGATGAGACATGAAGGCATCTGATTGGTTCTTTCCATTCGCACCGAATGGCAGGGATTGGTCAGAGTTTTTACAGGCCTGCAGCTGCCACAGAGGTCGGATTTTTTTCATTCCTTTTTCTGAACACATTATGTATTGACTACTCTCAGGGTGGAAGGACCATTTCACCCAATATAACAAGAAGTGTTTCTGAACAGGATTACCAACTATAGCTTTAACTAGAGCCCTTTTGACAACAGCTAACAACGATGTACGATCACCAAAGTACAAAAACTAGAACAAAACAGGCTAATGAACTCCCAGCAAACAAGCTGACAAGATGAACAACGCAGCTAGGAGCTAATGTTAAGCTAACTTTAGCTAACGTTAGCTAGAGATGTTAAAGATAACTTTATATTTCTTTCCAGCAAAGTGACAATATGTTGCCTCAAACACAATGTTGACTTACCTTAAAACAGATGTACACATCCTTGTTAATCTTATTCATGTTGAGTTGATTTTGTGGTCTAACGTTACCGCACAACTTTATCCAGTGCTTAATTTGTAAAATTAGAAGTAGGGGAACAATTTGGGCCTCTGAGAGAGCAGTGTTCCGGGAGTGGGGGAACACCCGAGCCGCTTCACTGCGCAACTCCGAATGGAATGGTTGTGACATCTAGTGTTGTCACGGTACCAAAATTGGGACCCACGGTACGATACCAGTGAAAGTATCACGGTTCTGAGTAGTATCACGATACCACAGCAAGAATGAGGCAGATGTGCCTTTTGTCATTTATAAAAAGATAAATCACTTTTCTATAACACATCAATGATATTTCAATGGAATAAATTACTTATTATTACTTATTGACTTATTCATACTTCAAAAACAGCATCAATGAGTGATTAACATAGGGGGGATCAAAATAAAATTAATAAATAAAATAAAAATCAACCAGCAACCCTCCTCCCCTGACAAGTTAAGAACAGTCCCTAAAGTGCGATGAGGTTTGTGGACTGTCACCTGACGCAAAGAGAGAAATGTGAACGGCTCGTTTCTCCTCTGACACGCACATACCTGTATGCCGCCACAGCTCGGTTGTCCAGGTACTACTGGGCAGTCATGATGCCAATGAAAGAGGAAATAACTGGACCTGGAGTCGGACTTCTCCGTCACCGGTAAGCCTCTAGGCTATTTGACCGCCGTATTCCTGTCTGTGACCCCCGTTCAACCCACAACCGGCAGGATTCGCCTTTTGTTTCTGCTGCTGGTTGAAATCTGTACTCGCACAGCGTGCTGAATGATTTATTTTGCTCGCACAAAACTATTTTTAGTCGCAAATGTGAGTAAAATGCTCGCACATAGAGCTCTCTGGAAAACAAACCACTACAGCAGCATATTGAGTGCCAGGTGGCCAGTGCGCGTCGTTATTGACCAGCGCGTGCCGTTATTGGACTGTGCATGGACACTCACCCTTCTTGCAATTGGACTTTGAACTTATCCCACAGTAGTGGTACGTGAGGCACCATAGTACTACGGTACTCCACCCTGCAACACTAGTGGCATCAGCCAATACTGTATGTAGTTTTTAGATGTGAAAAGTTCTAGACCCATGCAAATTAGTTCCGGAACGCACTAGGGCCTTTTCTGAAAAGATCCTGGTATGCGTTCCAGTACGTTCCATCTCAAATTAAGCACTGACTTTATCCAAAGGAGACACTTTTCTCGGTTGAGATTTGACCATTTTTACTTCAAATCTCAGAAAAAGCTCATAAAACCGCACAAAACTGACTTTCTGTAATGCATTTCAATGAACGTCCAGGCAGAGAATGTCCGAGTGTATCGGAATGGCTATACGCACTGTGACTGGCTCATCGCGTTTGAGGGTGGGGCTTAGCCATAGGTCAATTGGTGGCTCAAAAGCAAAGGTTTTGGACTCCAGTTTTGGACTGCAGGGCTGACGGGAGAAGTTGGAAACGGGGTCATCCCTATGTTTCCAGGGTTCTATGTTTCCTGGGTTCTATGTTCCCCACTTAACCCCACAAAAAAGCTTCTATGTTCCCTGCTTACACAAAAAGAAACACAGAACTTTTTTTGCACGGTTAAGTGGGGAACATAGAACCCTGGAAACATGTGAGCAGCTGGATGAGGGATTGGAGGACTTTTGCTAGACAGGTAGAAAATGGCAATGAATAAGTCTGGGGAAGTGGGAATGTGGCAGGAGGGAGGTACAGAGAGACAAAGTGACAAGATAAGTATCAACAAGAAAGGTATTTTTTCAGTAGAGAACCTCCAGTGTTGAAAAGTTTTTACAATGGAAAGAAGCATAACACTGAATAATATTATGTGTTTACTTGAGCAAAATGTGAATGCAGGCCACTGAGTGGAGTATTTATTGTGGTATTATCTAGGATTGAGTTCCCAGGCATTGGTGAATGCTGCTGTGTTGGATTCATGTTCAGGAACAAACACTCCTCAGCCTGTCTGCCATTACTTATTTAGTGTGTCAATATACAGTCAATATACGATCACACAGCGCAGGCATTGTCATTGACATATCTTTATATGTCTGCTGTTGGACGACTGCACCCACATCAAATTGCAAATTGATTGAGAGCTGCAGTGAAGAAGCAGCCGTAGGTAGTACAGCCTTGGTTACTAGGTAACATTCAACAAATAGTTAATGACGAGTTAATACTTAAGTACTTACAACAATGACAAAATAAAGAAACCTGGTTTTCTATTAACTTGTGAAAGTATGTCTATTTGCAGTTCTTCACAGAGAGAGGATTTCATTTAATGGTAAATGTTGAGTGCCAGAGCAAACCTTGAGTGGTTTTAAATGTTTGACTTTAAAGCCGCTTTAGGTGCCACATGTAGCAGTGAATGTTTTGCAGATTCACACATGAACCCATAATGAGGGCATTATTATATTTCCTACAAAACATATTTTGGCAACACAAAATAGTTGCATGCGTAATTAATGTTTGTGTCTTTATCAAATGTAACCATGATCTTGCCCTGAACCAAGTTAGTTTGTTGCCTAACCTTAACCATACCTTATTTAATTGCTATAACCACAACCTTTCCCTGAGCTTAACCATAGCGTAGTATTTGCAATATGTGGATGTAACAGAGAGCAAGAATTTTTAAATGTTGGCAGTGAATGTAATCTGGGACTTTGGTGAATCGTCCAATATTGATGTTCTTGTCTGGTGATACGGTTGCTTTAGGGTCAGTAGACATGCCGCATTATTTTGCAATCTCCAATCCATTGTTTTCAATGTAGATGCACAGCAGGCTCACTCAAAAGCCAGAGTGATGCAAGCGCCTCAAGTGCCTGTCTTTCAGGGAACGTTGGGTACGCCTTGAGATAAACAGAGTTCAACTTTTGGAATACAGCAGCACGCACTTCTGCTGGCAGACATCTTTCCTTTCTTCCATAAACATCAGCCAGTGGTAAATATGGAGGAGAAGCTGATCATTTCAGTGCAGAAATACCCAGAGCTTTACATCTGTTCTACAGACAATATTTTAGGTCCAATACACATTTCAGAAATAAATACCAGGAAGAAGATCCTGTCTGCACTTGGGATTTTTGATAAGTGGGTTTTCATACAGTGCAGGTGATAGCTGCAACCTCACCAGCCTCCGTGCTCTTGAAAGCTGACATACAGTAGGCTCAAAGGTAGCACCTAGCACCCGACCTCATGTTTTCCAGGCGGTTACAGACACAGCATGTTTCCCACTCCCTAATGTTGCAGGGGCTGTAAAACAAGACTGTCATGTCAAGAAACACAACAGCATTGTTTTCTTTTTTTTCAGCGAGTGCCCCAAACCAACATGTTTACTTTCAAGTGACAAAGCCCTCCAGTGGCTGTAGTAATAATGACAGAACGAGGACATCATTACATGACACTGTAGAGGCCACACAGGGAGAAGGTCTGCATGGATGGACAGGTCGCTGTAATCCAGGAGATGGTTCTTTGTTTCCTGTTTCTAACTATCAGTCAATGTGGTTTGTTTTAAACACAAACACTACTGACACCTACGTAATTTTAACCAAGTTTCTACTGCTGTAACCATGACCATAAAGGTCCCCCTAGACCTTAAAGGGCGTGATCAGATCTCGTGACATTTTCAAAGTGCTGTAACAGACATACTAGGTCGCTTGTAGTGCTGCTGTCAATTTCACTTGAAAATGCTGATTTGAAACTCTCACAGTTTTTGTTTGACATTGATAGACTATGTAAAACTGGAGATATGATAGATTTAATTTGATAGTACAAAAATATTTATCCGTGCGTAAAATTGGGATGGGATGGGCAGGTGTTGCATTTCTTTAGGTATATTCGTAATTTTTTGTCATTTTACAAAATGGAAAAAAGTGGTCGAATCAGCTGATTCTAATCTACGAGGTGAAGATACCAAAGAGGTCTGACGTGGATCGGGGGCGGGGCCAAAATCGCCGCACCTGAAGTCAACCACAGGAGTTAGCGGCAGGAACTAGTGGTGAGAGTGTTTTAGTAGGAAGAAGAAAGAGTGTAACTTTGCACAGTTTGTATTGAAGAGTTGCAGATGACAAGGTAAAAAACGGCTATAAAAATACATGTTTTTTTATGGGAAATATTTGTATGTAGTTTTACTGTATTTCAGTTTTACACTTATATGTTCATATTTGCAATCTATGTTTTCTTTTTCAAGTTCTAAATCAGTTCATTGAGCATATTTGTGGTTTTTATTGCAATAAATAGCATTTTTTTTTTAAATTCAGATTAGATTATTTTGGTGTATTTTTGGGCCCAATATTTTAATAAAGTAGATTCAATTTAAAAAATAATATTCCCATATTGGTGAAGTTGTGCTGAAAAAAAGATACTAAACATTGGTATGGCAAACATTTTTTTTATGGTATATAAAGGCAAAATCAAATTCAAAAACAGCAAAAATATGCTCAGACCCCAGTTGTCATTTAACCCCCCATTTAAATCACGATGTTTCCCACCTCACCAAGTTGCTTTTGTGCTTTGAGGGGTCACCAGACTGTGGGGGAACTATATAAATGCAAGTCCATCCATTAACCAGTTGACCACCCTGCTGAGCCCACAGGCAGCATGCCTAAGGAATTTAAGGAATACCAACAACTAATCATATAGAACAGATGAGTCCATTCGACCACCCTCTCCTGAAATGGGCAATATTTCATCATTTTGTGTGCTGCCAATCACCATCAAACACAAGGTAGTGAAGGAAGACAAGATTTTTTTCACTTGTTTGACCATGACAGAATTAAGGAGAAGAAAAGATTTTCATCACATTTTGCAGTTTATTTTTCAGCCTGTGATCAGTATTTTTAAAACATGCATCATAAATAAAAGCAACAGACGTTCACTCAACCCCATCAACCAAGTAAGTGGACACAGCAAAGTCTGTTCTTCGGCATGTTACTAACATTAACTCGTTCAAAGCTATTACAGATAGCACGGTCAGAGCCTTCTTGGTAATATAAATGGTATATTGAGTTTTATCTGCATAAGTGAGCAAACATGGCCTCAAGTTCACCCTGGGCTTTGATAACCTGCTTATTATCCAATTCTGAGAGACCAAAGGGATGGGGGAAGTGGAAAGGCTGGAGTTCTTTTAATTGACTTTGCCTCCACAGTTAATAAGGTAAGAGAGTAAAGGACAGACAGCAACAGCTATTAGTGACACTGCTGGCCACAATTAGACCTACATACAGATTTCCTCTTAGCTCAATAAAGAAGTCAGGTATCTTGAGTTATCTGTGTTTCTCAGGAGGTCATGATGGCTGAAGGAAACCTGGTGCAGCACAAATGGCTTTTCAGTGGCTGTGAAGGTGAGCTCTTCTCTCACTTTATTTCTGTCGCAGCTGATAATCTATGGATGTAATGCATAGACTTTAGTTTGTCATTTCCCACCATCGTGATTTCACCGCTAATAAGAGAGGAAATTCATCCCTGGGTGCCGTTAATCTCAAAGCAAATTCCTTTAATTGTAATGCAAATGGACCTAATTTGTACAACATCAAACTGTAAATCCTCTGTAAATGGAACTAATGCTGTCAGATCATCTACATACTTACAAGCACAAAGCACTGCGGGGAAGTGTTACTTACATTTAGAATGAAGAAGTCCTACAATTAAAATATACACACAATAGATGCTTAACTTAAAGTTTCTCTTGTCATTTTGCTTATAGAAACTTCAAGTTTGCTTTATTTAACATATATCATTTAACATTAGTGTCAAGAGTACACTACTCTCAAAATAGCATTTATTTTCTCAAATGAATATAAGGGAGCTGGTGGGACAAAGATTGTGGATAATAACATATGATTATTCAGTACGTCCATCACATGAAAAGGTGAAGGGGAGACTACAGTGCACAAATTAATGCACGAGAGTAACAGGCAGCTGTAGAGAGAACAAAAATTCCAAACAGTCAGCAGCAGAAGGTGGTGAAATCTTCTCACTGTGTGGCTCAGAAACCCAGTTTCCTTGTTGTTTCTGTTGAATTATTCCTGTTACATCAGTACTCATTAAAGTCCATAGTCCATAAATTTGCGCCTAATGTGTTCCTGTGACCACATGAACTCCCATTGAGTTGCATCAGTGTGAATCTATCCTGGGAGTGAATGTGCTGAGTCTGTCCGCTGCTCCTCATAGTTATCAGGAGGAAAATCACAGGCATCCGACTGCAAAGAGACACAGTGAGCCCAACAGTGAAAACAAATTGGTACTCTGGGGAGCTCTGATGCCTCCTGTTTGCTACCCAGTGTGGTGGGGATGACATAGTAAAATACTGCAGCTGCTGTGATGGAGAATGGTCCTGCAGAGGACTCTCTGTGTTGGAAGTGTAAACAATAAGACACCAGACACATTTATGTATGACACTGGGTGGTTAAAAAGCAGCCCAGTCGCCAGAGTAAAATGTTGGCATTGAATATATCTGCAAACCATGAATATGTTATTTTGTACATTTTTATACACATCATATCAACATTTTTTTTTAAAAGTGATGTAGTTTAGATTCAATGTAGTCCTAATGAGATGGCTGCCAAACAGCAGACTAGGTACTTCTGGGACACTTCTGAGCCTATTTAAGGGTATTTAAAGGCAAAAACACGATGTTTTCCTGACCACTAACCAAGGGGTTTTTGTGCTTCAGCCTAACCACATGTTAACAATGGCGCTGTCATATCATGAAATTTAACATTGGCATTTTACATTGGGCTGGACGGTGGTGCAGTGGTTAGCATTTTTGCCTCACAGCAAGACGGTTCCTGGTTCGAATACAGGGTGGAGGAGCCCTTCTGTTCTCCCTGTGTCAGCATGGGTTATATACTCTGGCTTCCTCCCACAATCCAGAGACATGCAGGTTAGGTCAACTGGTGACTCTAAATTGGGCATAGGTGTCTCTATGTGTCAGCCCTGTGATAGTCTGGCAACCAGTCTAGGGTGTGTCCGCTTCTCGCCAAATGTCAGCTGGGATAGTTCAGTATTTTCTTATCTTCAGACAAAAAAGTGTAGGAGATGTTTCATTTACCTGCTTGACAGTTTCGACTGTGACTCCAGTCTTCTTCAGAAGCGTCATCCGACGTGTTGCTGACGTGTCATTTATCAGCTGGCCGGCCCAACAAACCTGTCACTTTTTTGTCTGAAGATAAGAAAATATTGAACATTTCAGAAAAGAAGACAAAATTAACCCAATCAATCTGTCAGCTGGGATAGGCTCCACCCCCCAACAGGATTAGCGGTTACAGAAAATGAATGAATGAACATAATGAAATTTAAGGTTTCAAAATATCCACATGAAATGGGCAAATGTAACATAACCGCTGCTTTAAAAAACGTACAACAGCAACATTCATTGTGCTGATTGGGTTGTTAAAAACATGCAAAGGTCAGGCTGATATGCGCCATACTAACAGAAATCCTCAGGTTAACACTGTGTACAAAAGTAAGCATCTTGGTTATATATTTTACCTGTTTATCTCATGGGTTGTTCTCTGCTTGCATTCATTATCCCCTGCTGACAGTGAAAGCACTACACACTGTATGCTGCGTTAAAGCGCACAGACATAAGATATTCCCAACAAGAATCTAGTTTTCATTCTTGTGTCTGAATGGCAAAGCCTCCGACTGTTCTTACTGAACCTGCAGAAGAGACTCATTAATCTCAGGGCACAGCACAGCACTAATATGACTTACACTTTCAACAACATGTGACTTTAAAAGACCACAGGGCCTGAAAAATGTCCCAGAAGAGCTGGCATTCAACCTAGTATGTCATGTTGCCATTGCCTCCTAAATCCCAACAATGTAAAGAAGCTTAATTTTAAATCCTCTGAGGACCTTAATTAGCAGACAAAGCAAACAATCTGAAAGCCTAAAAGTCCTCAGAACAAACAAAAGCCAAACTAACTTTAGCTTTTTTATATAATCATAGTACCTGAAAAGCACAAATCCACACTCACTTTCCGTGGCTGTATTATTATTATTTTCTTATCACAGCTTGGTTAGCGCACATAGAAAATCTCTTAAATAATATATGTGCCTAACCTGACACGCCAGATGGTTTGTTACACGGAATCATCTGAGAAGCTATTATTGGAAACTGTTTAGAAAAGGGCAGGCACTTAAACAAATACTTGGCAGGTAATTGCATGAACAATCGTTCTATCACTGTCTATCACAGGCCACTTGGGAGAAGAGCGGAAAGCTTCCAGTGCTGTTCTTTGCTTTTCTTTCTATTAAGAAATACTCTCCAGTTCTGATATAACTGATGATGACATTGCAGCATCTACGCTAACCTCTCTAGGAGCCCTCATCGTTGTTTCGAACCTGGAGTTGCCTCTCCGTGTGGTCACTTACCTAAATCCTGCCTGCTGATTGGTCCGGACGACTGGTGGTGCTGAAACACATTTCTTACAGACTGACAAAAGATCTTGTATCGAGAACCCAGCTGCTGTAAAAGGACCTTCCTATGATACATTTACAAAATATAACAGAGCTTGTTGATGAATGAGGTTTTTATCCACAGGGATTCTGTTTTTTTAATTTAGCCAGTAGTAATATATGACCGCCTCTCACACGAAGGCAGATGCTGTGTTGTGCTGTCGTGCACTGGCATGCACAACCTCCATCTATCTTTTATTACCTCATTTGCATATCAAGGCCTCCTGTTTAACACCTTTCTGTGCATAAGACAACACAGAAAATGAGAGAGCAGCGAGCTAGCAACCTTGAAATGCATCAATGACAAACTGAGAAATTGTTCAATGGAGACTTAATATGGTGTTTTGTGTACTCATGTTGACTCGGCAAAATAGATATTTGACTGGGAGAGATTGTTAAGTACAATATTTACAGCACATTAGCCGTGCACCTTTGCATGTAATGGAGGAGGCTGTTCTTTCTTAGTGGCCTTTGTAGCTTCACTCTGACTCTTTTAAGATGTTCTGCTAATGAGGATGGGGATGCTTAATGAGGTAGGGATCTACCTTCTCTGTCTGTGGTAGTGTGTTGCACAAGCTAACACTATTACAGATACACAGAGAATAAAACACACCTCAAACACCTAAAACACCTCAGACTTCAAAAACTAAATCAAAGACTGATGTATTCTGTAAGTGAGCAAGCTGAAAGAATAATTTAACATTCTGGGAAATGTGCTTATTTGCTATCTTGCCTAGAGTTACAAAGAAAGATTGATACCACTTTCATGTGTGTGCAGGGAGTGCCCCGTGTTCCCAGCCCTGTTAGTCCCCAAAATTAGCCACTGGACTGAAAGCATATTTCTCTAACAGCCTGTTATCCCAAAAACAAAGACCCTTGCTCTGAGGTCCTGTTTTTCCAAAAAATACACACTCAGTTAGACAACCAAATTGCCCCCCCAAAAAAGGTTGCATTGTATGTTTCTGTAAACCATGGATATGTTACATTTGTCAGCAATGCTGTGGTGAATGGGCGGTTAGGTTTAGGCACAAACACCACTTATTTATTTATGGTTTATGGTTAGGAAAAGATCATGTTTTGGCTTTAAAAGGCCATGTTTTGTGGCAAAAAAGTTGCTGGAAAAGCAGGGACAGGTCAGTGAAAACACCTGAGTTTGGTGGCTTGAACGCTGCTGAGAAATGCCATGAGGGGTACATAAATACACCCGGGATTGATGGCTCAAACCATGCTGGGAAACTGAAACTTATTACAGGAGGGGTGTATTTTCAGTGGATAGCAGGCTGTCAATGAATTGGGCTTTCGGTCCGATGGGACTTATGGGACTCCGGAATTTTGGGCCATCAGAATAATGGCATGGCACCATGTCTGTGGTAACTGTGGAGCCAGGGCTGGAAGACAGTCAGCTTAGCTTAGTAAAAAGACAGTAAGCAGGGGGAAACAACGAGTACAAAGAACTGTCAAAGCAAGTAACTGTTTATAAAACCACAAATTGTCATTTTTATGTACTTCTGTCTGTGTACTTTAAACAAAGTAGATGTAACATGTTATTTTCTTTATCAACCTCAAACCTTTGAAAAAGTTTGGCTAAAGGCAAAAACACACTGGCAGCAAATGCCATGTGTCAAAAAATATGCCCCTATTATTTCAATGTATAACCCTACACTGGTGGCAGCTAGGCACACGTTGGTGCTCCTGAGCACACCACCTAGTGGTACTTCATGCCGCTGTCCTATTTCCAGTCTCAACCCCCCCACAGAATTAAAATAATTTTTCCCTCGCTTGCTTTCTGCTTATACATACCAGCTCCCGTAGCAGCTCTTTTTCTATGCTCCTGTGGCAGCTCAACTCCTCTCCTCACCATGGATGTATAACAGGAGCTCTGAAGCCATTGCTGTGTCTTGTGAGTGAGAAAGAATGAATGAGAAGAGACTCGTTGTTGAGGTTGAGAACCATCTTGCGCTAAGTGACCCACAATGGCATCATAATAAAGACAATGGCCAAAAAGATATTGCCTGGTGAGTCATAGCTCTGGAGATTGGCAGATCAGGTGAGAAATCAAGTTTGTTTAGTGGCTGTCCACACATGATTTTAGGCTAATGCACCGGTGGAGGAAGTACAGATCTTTCGTGGGTTGACGAGCTGCAGTGCGACACATCCAGTGTGTGCCAGGGACACCGTGCTGCCGGTGTGCTTTCAGCTTAATGGGTTCTGGATGCTCAGGGACTGTTTGTTATTTATGTGGGGGCCAAGGGTGATGCAAAACGGAGAAGGCATGTCAAAAAATTATTGTAACACTGGGGAGGGATTCGTGTTTTTTATCTTGACTTAGGGGAGGGACATACAACTTTAAATTACTATATTTTGTATTTATTTAAATACTATCTGAACCCCAAACCTGCAGGCGCATTTGAATGGTACATTTTCTTGAAAAATTCCCCAAATAACCATTTATCACAGCCAGAAACTGTAAGAACAGAAATTATCATTGCTGTTTGTTTTAGTAATATGTCTTACTCCCATGCTGTTTATTTGTTGCATTTATTAGGGGTGTAATGATCAATCAGCCTGGATCAATATATCAATTCAATGATCCAATATTACTGATGCAAGGCAAAAACATCGATCCATATCATCATCTTTAGGTTACGCCTTTATTTTGAAAGTCTGCAGCAAGCAGTTGGCAAACAGCCAAGAAAAAGACTATGAGAGTAACATTATTAAATTGTGAATAAATCAGCAGTATGGGTCAACACATGTTGTATGTAAACAATGCAGTTAACAAGATTAAACACCACATATCTGCCTGGAGAAGCATCTCACTCCGCTAACTTCTCACTACAGCAACATTAGCTGCTCTGTTTCATTAATGTTCAGCTGAAAAAAACATGCACGCAGGTTGAAATTCAACTGTGCTGTTATGTGGAGAGATGCAGTGACTTAAACCAGTGGTGAGTAAGAAAAATAATAATGTTATATGTAATTTGTTAAGCTATGAGTAGAGGAAAAAAAAGTCTGCTAGCCGGTAAGATAATTTATGTAATGTGAACATGCTCAGCTAATAATGAGTGACTAGCAAAAAACAATTGTTTTGTCCATGAACCTTGACAGTTACTGAGCTGTATTTGATACTTTTGTTAAATGATTTTGTTGTTTTACGGCTGTTGGGAGAAGTTTGTCTTCAGGGCTTTAAGCCAGATAGCTCTGAAGTTTTATGAAAAAGGTGATGTTTTGGGTGAAAATAAAAACATTTCTTTTAGAAAGGTCACTCTGACAGAAAGCCCTGAAGGTTAACTTGTTCCATGTGGTGTTTCATGTGTATTAGTGGAGTCAGTTTAAAGTAAAGTTTACTGCACTTATTACTTACTTACAGATTGTGTTAAATGATCATATAATATCATCTCATATCGATCACAGGCCCCTAATTGCATTGAACCGCAATCGTATTGTGGAAAACTTTGTAATATCAGCAAATATCGTCCAAAGAATCGATATATTGTATCGTGATGAAACTGGTGATTTACACCCCTCCAATTTATGGTGGGGAGAAGGTCACGCATTTTCCCTCAGTAACTCAGGGAGGCTCAAAGAAAAAATATTTGTTGCTTCAAGGAGGGTCAATTTAAAATATATATACATAAAAAAACCAAAGCTCCAACCAAGCCACCCCGTCCTCTGATAAGTAAAGAAGAGCCCGTCACCATCTTTATGTTCAGCTAAGCTAACTGTGTCCTGGCTCTAGATCTTTATTAAACAGACAAATACCAGGGTGGTATCGACCATTTCATTTAACTAATGAAAGTACGAAAGTAAAATGTTGATCAATTCCTTTAAGACAGCATACAGTAAGAGAGGTTGGCAAAAAAGTGCCTGAATAAAAACACCTGATTAGCTCAGAGGCTTCGGTAGCTGCACTATGAATGCCCTCAAATTGTTAACATGTAAGAGTATTTAAATTTTGTGCATTCGTCTCCTGGAGAGTTCTCTCATGAACCACTTACTCTCACAAAAAAATAGAAAAGGTGTTGAAAAACAAGAATATCAAAACCTGCACAAGCTCTCGTGTAGCAATTCATCTTTGATACTTTTATCCCTGAAATGTTCACTTAAAACCCATAATACTGCTAATCCTTTTTAAATGTCCTTTTCATTTCACAAAAGAGACTGTGGAATGTTGTTTTGGACAGCGTTTTGAATAGGAGACAGTTTATCAATGGAGTCATCACAAATAGCTCAAGAGGATCAATGGTCATTGATTGTTAACCAGTTACAAGGCAAAGTTCAGTTTCAGTTGATAAATAACTCTGGTGTCTACTCAAGACATGATGAAATGAAATAACAGAGGAGGGCCATTCGTCTATATTACACTCAGTGAAAGGAAAGACCTTGGCAAAAAAATAAAAAATAAAAAATCAGCCTCTTATTGCAGACTCTTAATCAAAACACATTACGGATACAAGCTAGAGGAAGGTACCCTCGTCTCTGCGCAGATCAAGGTCGATGTTGGCTCATCCTCTATATTCGCCTCTTTCATCTGGAGCATGTAGTACAGCTTGACATGAATATCCATGTCCTTGAGAAGGGCATCCCCGCTGTGTTAAGGTTGGTAATACAGGTGGGATTATATTTTAAGAACATATTTGACACACACTTGCATTTAGTTACTTACATTTTATTTTTGCACAAGTAGGGTGGTAAAATGTGGCGAGTGAAAAAAAAAGGCAGTCGAGCTAAATGCTAACATCGGCATGCTAACATGCCTACAACGTGCTGGTGTTTAGCAGGTAATATGTTCAACATCTAAGTTAGGTGTATTAGCATGCTAACATTGCTCATTAGCACAAAAAGCACAAAGCGCAACTGTGGCTGATGGAAATGTCATTAGTTTACCAGGTGTTTGGTCATAAACCAAGGTATTGGGAAAAAATAATTAAACCTGATGATGGTGCTAGTTAAAGCAGCTGTGTGGAACTTTACGTTTTTGTTGATTATAGTGCCCCCTTTGGTCGAAGCAGTATGACACCCACAGCCTGGTGTCGTAAAATTCCGACTGCAGCCGGGATTCGGCTTCATTCGTAAACTCTCGACTGCAATCGGCAATTACCACATGCATTTGTTTTGGAGAGCGAGAGGAAAATCATAAATGTTCTGGTGTAGCTCTGAATTTCTTATAAACTGAGGACAACCGTCTGCTGTATATTTGTGTTCATGGCCACTGAATTAGAAAAATAATCTATAAATAAATAAATAAATAATAATAATACAAAAGCAAACAATTTACAATACAAACAAAAAACAAAACAAAACAAAAAAAGAAACAAAGACCCACTAAGTGGTCTTGTGTTTACTTGTCGGAAAAGGAGTGGGCTGAAGTAAAAACGGTAGCACTTTATAATACAGCCCGTGTTTTATGACGTAACTCCCCGTGTCTTACGGCGTAACTTCCCGTGTTTTACGGCGTAACTCCTCTAAGACCTGCCGGGGTCTTACAGTGGAACTGCTACTGTCTTATGCTGTCACTCCCAGTGTCTTATAATGGAACTTCATGCGTCTTACCTTGCACTTACTGGGACTTCCCGGGTGACTCTCTGACATCTACCATGACATTTTGGGGGAGCATATATGGTTTAGTTTCACTTATGACTTACAGTGTAACTCGCTATGTCTTACAGTAAAACGTCTTACAGTCCAACTCCTTTTGTCTTACCATGTAGGCCTACTTATTAAAACTTATAACTATAAAATCAGATATGATTTACAGTTTTAAACGAAAAAAGTTTTAACGAAAATCATACTGCAATATGTAACCTGTTTAATCACACAATGAGTGTAAGTACCAGGTACCTGCATGGTAAGGAAGGGTGAACAGTGTGCAATTTATAATACAGCCCGCTCCCTGATAAGTACAGTGTAGGTCTCTGGTAATTACAGGGAAAGTCCCTGGTAGGTACAGCAGAAGTCTCGGGTGCTTAGAGTGTAAGTACCAGGTACCTGCATGGTAAGGAAGGGTGAACAGTGTGCACTTTACAATACAGCCCGCTCCCTGATAAGTACAGTGTAGGTCTCTGGTAATTACAGGGAAAGTCCCTGGTAGGTACAGCAGAAGTCTCGGGTGCTTAGAGTGTAAGTACCAGGTACCTGCATGGTAAGGAAGGGTGAACAGTGTGCACTTTACAATACAGCCCGCTCCCTGATAAGTACAGTGTAGGTCTCTGGTAATTACAGGGAAAGTCCCTGGTAGGTACAGCAGAAGTCTCGGGTGCTTAGAGTGTAAGTACTAGGTACCTGCATGGTAAGGAAGGGTGAACAGTGTGCACTTTACAATACAGCCCGGTCCCTGGTATCTTGGGCACTTAGCATGTAAGTACCAGGTGTCTGCGTGGTAAAGAATAAAGATATTTTATAACTCTGAAGTTGTCATTGTGTGATTAAACAGGTTACATATTGCAGTATGATTTTCGTGTATTTTAAAACTGTAAATCATATCTGATTTTATAGTTATAAGTTTTAATAAGTAGGCCTACATGGTAAGACATCAGGAGTTGGACTGTAAGACGTTTTACTGTAAGACATAGCGAGTTACACTGTAAGTCATAAGTGAAACTAAACCATATAGGCTCCCCCAAAATGTCATGGTAGATGTCAGAGAGTCACCCGGGAAGTCCCAGTAAGTGCAAGGTAAGACGCATGAAGTTCCATTATAAGACACTGGGAGTGACAGCATAAGACAGTAGCAGTTCCACTGTAAGACCCCGGCAGGTCTACTGTAAGACAAGCGAAACTACACAACAGGTTCCTCTAAAATGCCATGTAGATGTCAGAGAGTTACCATGAAAGTCCCAATAAGTATATGGTAAGACACGGGAAGTTATGCCGTAAGACACGGGGAGTTACGCCGTAAGACACGGGAAGTTATGCTGTAAGACACGGGAAGTTATGCCATAAGACACGGGGAGTTACATCGTAAGACACGGGGAGTTACGCCGTCAGACACGGGAAGTTACGCCGTAAGACACGGGGAGTTACGTCGTAAAACACGGGCTGTATTATAAAGTGCTACCGTAAAAACTTATTTAATCCCACCCCTCTTCACTCATTCATTCATCTTCTAACCGCTTCATCCTCTTGACGGTCATGGGGGGGCTGGAGCCTATCCCAGCTGACATCGGGCGAGAGGCAGGGTACACCCTGGACAGGTCGCCAGACTATCGCAGGGCTGACACATAGAGACAAACAACCATTCACGTTCACATTCACACCTATGGACAATTTAGAGTTACCAATTAACCTAGTCCCCAATCTGCATGGGTTCAAATAAATATGCGGATCTTCAAGGGGAGGTGATACGAACTAGGGACAGTTTTATAAATGGTTAAATGTTCCGCACAGCTGCTTTAAAAAATCAGGGCGTGAGCAAAGTTCTAACAATTCATCCTGATTAAAACCATGAATTTCTTACCAAATTTTATGGCAGTCCAATAGCGTTGAGATATTTCAGTCAAAACACCTTTAGGTAGTGCTATGGAGTGAGAGTCAAGGGATCACCAAAGTCTGTAGGAGTCATCGTTGAGGAACCACGAATGTCTCTTTGAAACTTTGTGCTAATCAGTCCACCAGCTGTTAACACCTCTTTACTGAGACCTAAAATGTTGACCTCGTAGTGGCGGTGGATCAGAGTAATTAGGTTTCATCTTTTTTTATCTGTACAAGATTTTATGGTGATGCATGCAATAATTATTGAGATATTTGGACATTGGTAGTAGATCGACCATTCCTAGAGTCTCAGTGCTAGCATGGCTTAAAAGCATAAAGGATTTTAGAGTTGCCTAGATGTAGCTAGCACGACCCACCATCTGCAAGTGAAATCGATAATAATTTACTTACCTCAAAATCGTGTGATCTCAAATATGAAGTAACTGAATCACTGCCTGTCAATAACATTCTTTCACACTGCACATTTTATCTGATAGCTGTAGCTGGCTATTAGATTAGCTGTTGTCATTCCAAGCACAGTGATGACAGTTTGAGTACAAAGTTTTGAATAGGGGTGTGTAATACCACAAAGTTTGGTCGCAATCCAATGCCAAGTATTACGGGGCTAGAGTTGCAGATATCGATATTATTACAATACTTATTATTGAAAGTTTTTTATGTAGGGTAAAGCAGTGTGCCATTATTTATGAGGTGAATAATCAATCCACTAAAGTAAAGCTAATGATGATCAATTAGAGTTTGAAAATGTAGCAGTTGATACTGAGGATCTGATTTGACTAAAATATTAATTTCACCAGGCTACAGTATACCTGGGTATTCCTTGTCTGAGCCTTTGTGAGAGACTGTGCCAGTGAACTCTATCTCTGTGTTGGAGGGTTGGGATAGGGAGGCATTTCCCTCCTCCTCTCTTCTTCTCAGTTGCAGCTCCAAGTCCTTTTTCTTCTGTTCTTTTCATCTTTCATTAAGCCATCACTGCTAATATGTGGTGGATTAAAGTAGTAATGCTCTGACATATTTTCTGCTTTGAATGTCCACAGACAGCTACAATCAAGCAGACATGGACAAGTACACGGTTCTATACATAGTACAACTAAAGCCTAGTTTACATTACACAATTTTCACTGTGATTTTGACGTCGCAGAGGATCTTGAGAGCCACCTTGGGTCGGAGATGAGTCAGCAGATAGCCTGCCATGACAAGTCCTCATGTGTGAACAAGCCTACGAGAAGCATCTTGCATCTTCTCTTGCATCTTCTCTCCCCAAAGAAAGTATTCAGAGGGTTTGAAACACTAAAGATCTTCTGTACTGTCGGCTATTATGTATCAGTGGGTGAGTCACAGTCATTCACAGCCTGGCAACACCTTTTAATGGGACATATAGATCAGCCTCTCTCCTGTGGAGCAGAGAACTGTCATTAAAAAAACTGTATGTACTTGCAGCTACTGATTTTTACGGATCCTTTTCTATGGGAGTTTTCCACTTTGACCAAGATGACTATAAAAACAATGAAAGGGAGATGAGCTTTCGTCACCCTTCTGGACAAGCTCAAATTATCCTCAATGCCTGACCAGGTGAGGACAAAATGGACATCAAGACTGATTGATCTTGCTTCTCTGCTCTGGCCTGATTTCACTACTGTATGTGGGGCCCTATATAATAGCTTTGGCTGGGACACAGTTCATTTTCGTAGCTCAGATTGCTGTGTGTGAAGACACTGGAATAATCTTTTACATTTGAAAAGCCAAGAGTGTGCCTTCACAGATTTTCCCAGGCAGGACTCTTAGAGCCCTACCCAGCTGACATTTATTCCATGCATGGTTGCTTAATGGTGCAACATTAAGCAACCACTGTAACCACTCTCTCAACTGCTCCTTCTTAAAAGTGAGACAGAGGAACAGCCAACCTCTTCAGCAGCACCTACAGTTTTACAATAGGGAGACAACAACATCTGTGCCAGTACCATGTTGCCATTTGTCATTTTCAGCTCCATTGATGAGACAAAAAAGTTACATTACACGATTTTCACCGCGATTTTGACGTCGCAGAGGATCTTGAGAGCCACCTTGGGTTGGAGGTGAGTCGGCAGATAGCCTGCCATGACAAGTCCTCATGTGTGAACAAGCCTACGAGAAGGTCGCCCCCTCGTCTGTGACTAGGACTGGACATCTGATATGCTAGAAAACTGGAGAAGTCTGACACGAGTGACAAAGAGCATCAGCCAGTAAGAGGCGGGATACGTCCCACGTCAGCACGCAGGAGGATGGAAGAAATGTGAGGAGGACAAGCTGCAGGTTTACCACTTGCCAGGTCCCCTTATTAGCTGCGACTTTGGGCTTGTTTCTAATGTGGAGTTGCTTATTTGGGCATGCTCTCTAAACATTACCTTCCTCTATATATATCCCTATAACAAGTTATTTAAAGGCATGATAGTATGTCGGACTGCAGTCGCTTATTTTGGGCTTGTTTCCATAGCTCTGGTTGCTTGTTTCTCTCCCAAATCTGGCAAGCCGACCGGCAGGCAACAACAACAATGGCGGCATCCACAGGATCAGGGGAACGCGTTGTGTTTGGATCCAGGATAATAAAGAATATCAGTGCCTTCATGATGTGTCGTCTCCAAGTTTGGCGATGTCACTGCATTATCTGGGGCTCTGTCGGTGAGGGCTTGACGGAGAAATCTTGTGGTGTGCACACACAGGTCGTAACGCAGTTGGCGAGACTCCCGCTGACAGAAACACACGTCGCCAGGTATGAACACTCAAAAGATTATGATAGTCTGCGCAACGCAAAAGCAGTGTGAAAATTGTGTACTGTGAACTAGGCTTAAGGGTCCTCATTAGCTCTCAGCAGGAAACAGGAGGACTGGGATGTGGGCTTACCGTCCTCCTACTGCTGACACTGGGTGAAAGTGAAACCAAGAAGACCCCTCTGGGTCTGGAGTAAGTAGTTTGAGTGCAAGCAACACAAAAGCAGTGAAGACGCAAAGAGAACATGCACTAGATGTGTTCATGACAATGGAATGTTGTTTGTACAGACAGTTTTATGATTGAAATACAAATAGGTACAACACAGGAGAGAGAAACTGATCCCTCATTGGTATCAATCCTGTTTATCCTAGGATCGATCTTCAAGATGAAAATGTAGTATTAAGAGCATTGATATTTTGATATTGATCTGCCCACCCCTACCATTGAACCCCTGTATATGTATGTGTAGTAGCATTGGTAATGGAGGGGCAATGTCTGCTTTAAAAAATCAGGGTGACATGGCCAGCAGATTGAGAGAGGTGATGCTACTTTATCAGAGTGATGAGTGAGGGAAAATAACAGCTGATGGATGAAGGAGAGAATAAAGAGGCCCTTTAGGCCTGGTTGAATATATTGCTACTGTAATTACCACCAATATCTGCCAATGGCCCATTCAACGTTTGTCACAGGTTCAGGGCGTTACTTAACCTTGCTAAGCCTAAGTAGAATGAGAGTGAAAATGATAATTGAGTGGTCATTACAGATGAGGATCTTGTGTTAATAGGTGCTAAATGATCATCTAGGAGGGAATAAATGAGTCTGAATGGCTGAGTGGGAGATGGCGGATGGAGGATATCGGTATCATTATTATTGGATAGTATGGTTGCTATTGGCATTTCCAGGATTAAAGTTGTAGGAAGCTGTGTTGAGGAAACCCTCCACGCTGGCAGAGCTATAAAGCAGCCACTTCTAATTAGGTAGTGGAATTAAAATGCTCAACCAAAGGGGGGCTTTGTTTTGAAAGCCACAAAGAGGAGGAGGAAAAGTCACCCTGCCTTTTTCTCCAGAAGAAACCTCATAGTCTGTTTTCAACTTTGTAGCTACTTTGTAACCATTAAAGTTCATGCTTGTCCTTCCTTTCAGTTCTCACCTTGTCCTACTTGTCTTCTCGTAGAGAATATTTCGCTAAGCTGCTTTTTACCCTTACGTGTCTGCAGTGAAACTCAAGAATAAAACATGACACATGAATCAGTTTGTATGGAAATATGTGGCGATGCATCACACGGTATTCTACATGGAAGGTGGGTGTTAAAGGCTGCATATGCACTTAAAACTGCTGCGATGTGCAATGTAAACTGCACCCATCATTTCCTCATGACAAGCCTGCAGAGGTTAATAAGCAGCTACTTATGAGTGCTTGCACAAGTGCAGGTGCATACATAGCAGCATACATCTATCTATTTCACTTGTTTACAGCAACACTACACAGAGAGTGAATAGTATTTTTTAAAGAACAACTGAGAACAGCATTTTGCTGCCAACACAAGGTTCCATTCGATCCAAAAGGTTGTCTTTTAAAGCCTCCATCAGCCCCAAATCCAATACAGTATAGTGCAAATAATAGGTTCTCTTTAGTAGAGTAAGCACTGATCAACCGAGACGGCTTGACTGTGAAGTGTTCATATTTATATATGTCAAAGTTAGAGATCACACATTTCAGAATAATTGAAGGCAATAACACTATTCCAACAGATACAATCTAATCTCAGTTGCAAAGTGATGCACAAGTAACAAAGGAAGACAACAGGGGTGTTAGGACTCACTGCTTGTTAAAATAGCTCGCAAAAGTGCAGGGAGCTTTTGATGAAAGCTGATTGCATTCACTAAAGTTGACAGCTACCTGTGTCAAGAGCTGACATCAAAATAATCCAGACTTCACATACGGTGTTGCATTCCTGTGATGCCAGAGTCAAGAAAGTGTAACAAAAAATGAATAAATTGACTTTATGGATTTGAAGTTTACATCCAACTCAAGTTGGGGTATCACTGCAGCACTAAAGAACCAGAACCAACCAGAAATAAAATGCCAATTATCACATCTGCAGAGCTGTTGTCAGTGTACACCAGGGGACAAACACTGTTTTACCTGATTGGATGAAAATAGTTTTGTTCTCTCCATGTCCAGCATCTGTGATGAAAGAATAGAAAACAGCAATATGAAAAACGTATTTTTTCTCCCTTTTTTCCTTCCTTGCTTCCTTATTAACTTCCCCTATGCATCTTTTCTCCCCTAAGAAAGTATTCAGAGGGTTTGAAATGCTAAAGATCTTCTGTACTGTCGGCTATTATGTATCAGTGGGTGAGTCACAGTCATTCACAGCCTGGCAACACCTTTTAATGGGACATATAGATCAGCCTCTCTCCTGTGGAGCAGAGAACTGTCATTAAAAAAACTGTATGTACTTGCAGCTACTGATTTTTACGGATCCTTTTCTATGGGAGTTTTCCACTTTGACCAAGATGACTAAAAAACAATGAAAGGGAGATGAGCTTTCGTCACCCTTCTGGACAAGCTCAAATTATCCTCAATGCTTGACCAGGTGAGGACGAAATGGACATCAAGACTGATTGATCTTGCTTCTCTGCTCTGGCCTGATTTCACTACTGTATGTGGGGCCCTATATAATAGCTTTGGCTGGGACACAGTTCATTTTCGTAGCTCAGATTGCTGTGTTGGAACAGACTGGCATAATCTTTTTTTTTTATGGGCATTTTTTGCCTTTAATTGATAGGATAGTGAAGTGTGAAGGGGGGAGACAGAGAGGGAGAGACTGTGGCAACAGCCTTGTACATGGGGCGCCTGCTCTACCACTAAGCCACCGACGCCCCATAATCTTTTGTCTTGCTAGGCAAGACTCTTAGAGCCCTACCCAGCTGACATTTATTCCCTGCATGGTTGCTTAATGGTGCACTACCTACCTGTAACCACTGTCTAACCTGCTCCTTCTTAAAAGTGAGTTAAAACCTCTTCTACAGCACCTACAATAGGGAGACAACAACATCTGTGCCAGTACCATGTTGCCATTTGTCATTCTTGGCATGTGACCTAAATGTCCACTGAACTTTCAGCTCCACTGATGAGACAAAAACAGGGAAACCTAAAATCAAATCTGTGTGGAGCGATGAGGAGACGGTCATGTGTGTTAAATGAATATATAAAACAAAGATAAGTGACATAATTTCGTCACCTTTTTTATATGGTTCGAAACTATTAAAGGTGTTTTAATAACATCAGTTTGTTGCACCCTCTTCTCCTGCAATAACTTATCTCAATGTGCCCAACTACTAATATCGCTATATACTGCTGTGTGTGTGTGCGTGTGTGTGTGGGCATGAGAGAGACTGTGTATGTTTGCACATGTGTGAGTGTGTGTGTGTGTAATGTTCTGCTCTGTGTATCTATGTTATGTTTCTGTTTGTAACCTGCCAAAGGACTACAGATGTGAATTAGCTTTAAGCTAAATCTGGTGCAATACATCAAATGGTAACATTTATTTTTAATATTGTACATGGTCCCTTTACAAATAAACTAAAATAAGTAAATAAATAAATGAGAAGATAAATGCTGCACGTCACTGCTGTTATCCTCTGCCATCCAGTTGGACAGTGTGGAAAACTGTACTTGTTGTTTTGCAAAAAGACAGAAATGACCACAACATGAACAAAAACATCATCACAGCCTGGACAAACCTTAGTGGAGCACTAAGTTAAGTTTTTTGTTAGTGTGTTGATTCTGTGTTTTTTTGATTGAATAAATAAAGCTGCTGGTAACACCAAAATGTATCAGTGTGATTAGGATCAGATTTGTGCCCAAAAGCATCATGGAGCACCTTGGGTGGAAGCAATCTCATCAAGTCAGCTAAACTCATCGTATAGGCCTGTCCGTTCTCATTCCCAGGGCGTCACACACAACTGTTTCTGTATGTGATACTGATGCTGAAGGCAGCCTTTGGCGTCTTTGTGAGATGCATCAGGCTTTCAACCAAATCCAGTATAAACCCATTTGTGTCAACACTTGATGCTGAGAGCAACTAGATGGATTGGTCAAACAAAACTAGACTTTCACCTAGGAGATTAAAGTTTGTGTCCCATGTCACCGTTGTTTTAACATAATGTTATGCAATTTACGCAGGGTCTATTCACACTGATGTGACTCACATGACTTATTGAACAAGCTGAAAAATGAAGCCAACACGGGAGTGCCTAAAACTACGGTTCTTTGAACGTCCACTTGAGTCCCCATAGACCTCCATGTTAAAATGCCTCAGTTTACAGCAGAAAAAACATGCTTACAGCCTGGTAGAAAAAATGTTTTTGGTCTCTGTGGCTAATTTCTGCCTTCGTGACAACTGTACAGGGGGTGAATTTTTATATAACTCACCCGATTACATTTTCTTAAGGCTTCAAGTTACACAAAATTAAGGGCGGGCTGGTTTTGGTGACAGACTGTCTGCAGATAGAGTCCTCAGCTTTTCAGTCAGATCCACCCTTCACTCCTCCACAGCGCCAGCCCAAATATGGTCACTCAACGGCCAAAATGCCAAACCCTAGACTTCAGAATGGGAGTCCACAAACCAATGGGTGATGTCATGGTAGTTACAACCATTATTTTTACAGTCTATGAGATGTTACATGACAAACATGCTTATGTAAACCCAAAACATGGTCTTTTCTCTGAATCTAATTATATAGTTTTATTGCCTAACCACGAATGTTTCACAACATTGGCCACATGTTACAATGTGTTTCAGCTGTGCAGCTTGTGCACTGCCAACAGACGCCACAGGGGTGGGACAGTTCATCAATATGTGATGACATGGGAAGAGAATGGGTTGAATTGGCCACCATCATGATCTCTCTTAGAGAGATGTTCCTCGGCGTTCTTCAGCTCATTAACAATCTAAATCGAATGGATCCAAGATCTGACTCTTAATGATGTCTTACTACAGCAACAGCTTCTATTTTCAGAGCTAAAAATGTTCTACTGAGGTTGCCTTAAGATACAAATCATACTGTATACTGTAATCACAGTGTGCCTGGCTTGTTTCCAGATGGGGACCTTTGTTGCTTTCCCCATCTCCCCTTCATTTCCTGCCACCTGTCTACTCTCCACTTTCAAATGAAGGCCCAAAAAATACTTAAAAAAGGTATTGGCGCTTGAAGACGAGCACCTTCTTGAATCTCACATTAGCCTTCTGTCTGTGATGTGGCTATGACAGGTAGACTATTTGACTTGACATCCTGCACTGATGGAACCTTTTAAACTCTAAACCAAACCACTGTTTGTGTCCTGTAATTGAAACTTGTGCATCTACTGGCTTTGTTAGCTATGAGTATAAAATATATATGTGTGCCTTTCACAGCCATCATCTCATCCTTCATTCTTAAGAACATCAATTTCGTTTTGCTGTTGTGTTATAGATGGTATCCTCTATAAGTTTACGGACCCAGGCTAAGCACTCTAACCTCCATACCCTGCCACTCACTGAAGATTAATAGATACAGAGATGAATTTTGACAGCCTCCTTTAAACAAACAAAGGTTTGATAGCGTGCACTGAGTTACACATATTAATTCCAGGTAAACATACTATAGGAAAAAAACAAAGGTTGCAGGACTGTACTTTCAGCAGCGCAAATGTTTTGGGAATTCTAGCACTGATAACACTGCCCTCAGCTCATTCATGCATTTATTTTGTTTGCAACTCCCGTGTCACTCAAAACTCATGCTCACAATTACAGCTTGTTCAAAATGCTGCCAAAGAGGCTCAGTCTCCAGCTACTCTCATCACATCTGCCCAATCTGAGTGTCTCTGCACTGGTTTCACAGAGACTAAAAGTGCCTTTTAGAATCCGTGTTGAGGTTTTATTGATTACTTAAAAAACACACGTAAACATGGTTTACGTGACTGACCTTTAAATCCCTGAGCTTTAACTGCACCCTGAGGTGCTTGGACAGAAAATCTTTTAGTCTAGACTCAAAAAAATATTTGGATCTTTAGCTGCTAAATGCTCCACTGTTTGCCTGTTTGCATCTCACATTATGTGTGGTCATTTCATCCATTTTTAATGTACAAATATTGATTTGAACAGCTTTAAGAAAAGAAAAGAAAATTTGTGTGATCAACTAAGGACTCCAAAGAAAAACACAGATGACATTAATTGCTAAATGATCAAAGGCAATGAAGTATAAGAACATTACAACCAGTTAAGTTACATGGACTTACATCAAAACAAATCAATCTGGTATCCAGCCTCCAGATGTTCATGTACTTATGAATGAAGGTCACAAAATTTAAATCCACTATGTCTCTGAGTAAGTTACTTACTTACCCCTAGTACTCCTTTTTCATGGAGTGCAGTTCGCCAGAGTCCTGTGCCCTGGGTTTTCCTTTCCAGCTGTTTCCATGTCAGCTCACTCTGCTTGATTTCACTCTTGACCTCCCTCTGCCATTTATCTAATGGCCTGCCTGGTGATGCTAGCATGAGGTTTCCAGAGTGTGTGGCCAATCTATTCCCATCTTCTTCTCTTGATCTCCTCTTCCACAGGTTGTTGGCTGGTTCACTGCCAGAGATCATTGTTGCTGATGGCAACTGGCCAGTGGACACTCAAGATCCACTTCAGGCAGCTGCTGATAAATACTTTCGTCATTGTGGTCTTTGTTGTCCTCCATGTCTCTGATCTGTGGAGTAGTATTTCTGTCCCTCTCTCTATCTCTGACTGCTTAAAGGAATTGTTTGACATTTTGGGAAATACACTTATTCGCATTCTTGCCCAGGGCGAGATGGGAGGATTGATGCCACTCTTATATTTGTCAAATATTAGGCCACAGCCAGCAGCTGGTTAGCTTAGCTTTGCATGATGACCAGAAAAAGCCTGGCTCTGCTTAAGGATAAAGGAGAATTTGCCTACAGGCACCTCCAAAGCTTTAATTAACACTTTAAATCTTATTTTTTTAAATCTGTACAAAATGGTAGAATGGTTTAACGGTAGGTTTGGTGCCATGTTTACGGAAGCATACTTTTTAAGTCTTTGTAGTAGGAGCGCTATGTATTTATGTGACACTACAAATGCCAGCAGCTCCATGAGGTGCTAAGAGTCTACTCTGCACTGAGAGCTGTCTGTCTGGCTATTTTTTTTCCTGAGCGCCAAGAGTAGAAAAATTGTCCAATTTGAGCAATATGCTCTGCTTATCACTGGCACTTTTTACCCAGCCATTCAGTCACAGTGTAGAAAGGACAAATACCACGAAGAC
The DNA here is from genome assembly GCF_011397635.1 of Epinephelus fuscoguttatus. Taxonomy (NCBI): domain Eukaryota; kingdom Metazoa; phylum Chordata; class Actinopteri; order Perciformes; family Serranidae; genus Epinephelus; species Epinephelus fuscoguttatus. The sequence goes on along the minus strand of NC_064755.1, from coordinate 14,314,213 downwards.
CAAACATTATGAGGAAAAATATATTAATATACTTTATATAATGTCGATTTCCTCATGCATTTTTTTTATTCCAAATCATAGCAACCACATGCAACCAAAGCACCTCATCTGAAGAAAACATTGTGCCTACAGAGCAATCTCAAACTCTCCCAGCTGAGCGTTTCCTGAGGAAGGCCTGGTGTTTTCAGCTGGAAACAACACTTTGGTAGACACGGCCCCTTAAGCAGGCAGTTGCTGTCACTGCCCTCATAATTCCACTTTTTCAACTTACTGCAGTGGCTTGATGTGTGACCATAGCAACTGCAGAAACCACAGTGAGATGATATTATTGTATTCCAAACCTGTGCAATAATCATGCTGTCTAATCAGCATCTTGATATGCCACACCTGTGAGGTGGGATGGATTATCTCGGCAAAGGAGAAATGCTCACTAACACAAATTTAGACAGTTTTGTGAACAATATTTGTGAGGAAAATGGCCTTTTGTGTATATAGAAAATGTTTTAGATCTTTGAGGTCAGCTCATGAAAAATGGGAGAAAAAACAAAAGTGTTGCGTTTATATTTTTGTTCAGTGTACGTGTATCTTTTCATCAAATTCACAGCAACAAAGCAAATATGTGTATCTTCTAAAATATCAAACTGCTTCTTGATATCTACACATGCTAACACTTCAAAATGTAAATGTGTCCACAGCTCCTTCCATTAGAGATCAAATGGCCATTCAGTAAACACACAATTTGCAGAACAGCATTGTGGGAATTTTCAGTAACGGCTTTATTAAATTAGTGCAAAAGACAGACGTAACTCATTCAAAATGTCATCTTTTTCTTTAAGGTGGTCCTCCACACAAACCCACACACGCTACGTTTTTTTTGATGAGCGCAAGAGAAAAAAAAGGGAGACTATCCACCAAAACCACAGCCTTTGTTTTCTTCTTACACATCTTCTTGTGACTTGTAATGACAGAAGGAGAGAACAGGAGGGGGGCAGAATTGACGGGAGACAAACTCGAACCTAAACACATGGCAGCCATCAAAACAAGACTCCTGATTCTGCAATTAATCACAGATTTCAAAATTATAAAAAAACATAACAAAAAAAAGATGTTACAATAAAATAGTCAACACATCAATAGCATTAGAAATAGTGCCTAAAATTCACAGAAAAAAGGTTTCCTCTTTTTTATTTACGCACTGTGTGGTTGACAAAAGAACTTGCAATCAAAGTACATAAGTTAATCAATACTGTATATTTATACAATGGTAAAAAATAAAATATTTATATAATAGTACTTTTTTTTTTTAAGGTTTACACCGTTACTATAAAGATATACTGTTTTCCACTCCATGACAACTAATGCAATAAAAACAGAAGCAAATCGAAGAAACGACTCCAGAGAGTTTCCGACTTTGAAGGCTTATGGCTACCACCTTGTCCTAAAAGACCACAACCACTGCAGACAAAGAAACAGGCTTTGTTCTCTCCGCTTAAAGAGGGAAACAAGATCAAACACAGTCTGTGACGAGAAAAGAAAGGAACACATCAAAAAGTCAATGCTCTTCCCCCGACCAGGACAGTAGCTCAGCCTTCGCAGTGTTCCCTGGCCCGCCGAGACAGAGAGAGGTCGATAGATAGACGGGGGAGATGGGGAAGGAGAGGCAGATAGATAGTGGGATGATGCATATGCACGGTGAGGGTGTGGGAAGGAAGGATGGAGCGGGGGGGGGGGGGGGAACAGAGCAATAGAGGTAGCTATGAGAGAAAAAAAGAGGGAAGGAGGAGAAAAAGGAATACTGGAATGGAACGAGAGGTTTCAGATGAACTGTGGGAAAAGACCAGAGGTTTAAAGTGAGGTCCAATACGAAATTGACTTATAGCTTTTGTTTTGTTACAATATCAATATACATGTTGTTTCAAGTATCTCCTACGGATGTGGCGTATTGCCATGAACGCTGCTAACACCCAATGTTTGTCTGCCAGTGTAATGGTGCGCTGCCAAAATGAAATACAATGAAAACTGTAAAAAGAGAAATGGAATAATCAACGGTGGAGAAAGCGCACAAGGGAGAGGAAAGATGGAGAGAAAGAACGTCAAACAGAGTCAGGAAAACATGAGGAGATGAGATGAGAGGAAACTGAAGTACGGAAGGACATATGCTTCAAGGAAAGTAAAGATGAAGCGAAGGAGATGAGGGCGGCAAGAGGATAAGTGAGAGATTTAAAGAAAAAAACCCCAAAAAACTCAGAGTGGTGTTGTACAGCAGTTGTGCCAGTGGGGATTGTGTGTATTTTCTTGTTTGATTTGTCGCGGTGAGAAGACTTCTTCTCGCTTCTTCATCTTCTTTTTCGTCTTCTTCTTCTTCTTCTCTCCTAAGCCTGGGTTGCGTGGGGGAGATAAGTCGTTGCTTTTCAGTGTTGCAAAAAGGACTACGGGAGGTTTCAGCAGAATCTACAGGCCTGGAGGGAGAGGAGATGAAAGGAGAGGAGAAGACAGAAGAGGGAAGGGGATGAAACAAAAAAGAGGAGGGGAGGAATGTGTGGGAAAGGAAAGAGAAGAAGAGGAGATACTGTAAAGTAAAGGTCATCACTGAACCTGATCAACTGCAATCAATTACACAGGACAGGTGATGGTGTTGCATCATTAAAGATTCAGTAAGGACAGAACAAAGAAGTTATAATTGTTCACTCTTAGTCCACCTTCAGGCTGTAGCAACCAAGTAATTGGCTTTAATGTGAAAGTCCACCCTGAAACTGTGTCAGCGTGTACCTACCTCAACATCCTGGACAGTTCAATCAATATGGCTGAACACAAGCAACTCTCTCCAAACTTAAGAGAGCAGAGCAGTGAACTGAGCTTTTGATTTATCATGCCATCAAGAGACACTTTCTGGAGTGGCTACAGTGAAGATTAATTGGCTACTGATGTGTACTGGTAGAATACTTATCTTTTTACTTCAGAATGAGTGCAGTTTATGGTGCTGAGGACAGCTTAAAAGCACAAAATATGGCCATGTGTTCAACAAATGAGCTCATATTGAACTTGCCACTTGTTTCCGCAGGGAGAATCTGTTTCAATTCATGCAGCATGATCTTTTACAAGAACCTGTGAGCTTTAAAACATCACAGAACATATGTTAATTTGGACTGATGCTGTGTTTTCCCCTGGTGATGCAGCGTTTTGAATAAAAAAAGTGCAGGGTAGGGTATGTTCTCTGGTAATGTGACAGTTTGTCTCATCAGTCTGGTAGAATTGCTTACAATGAGCTGATTCGAAATTTGGTGCAAACACAAATGCAGTTACGTAAATACACACAGCAGGCTTGTGTACTCACACACACAGACACTGCGGTATGAAATGTGAGAGTTTATTGATTGCCTCTCTGCCAGCCATCTCCTCCAAGTCTGCTCCCTATTTCTGACATGTTTGGAGACGCCTGAGCATTCGACAGAAACCCTCCTCGCTGCTCGCCATTTTTCTCATTCTTCATCCTCTTTTTTTTCCCTTTCCGTGTCTCCTTTTTTATCTCTTCTCTGATATGACCGGATTGGATGGGGCACCCTGGGCTTCTACAATATCCTTAAACTCCACTTTAGGACAAAGTAGGAGTCAAGCAGTCAAACTAAATTAAAAACTATTGAAACGGTTACACAGGCAGGTTTAGTTGCTGCCATACTGTTCACTCCAAGTTCAAGACAAGGTCACGTTGCTTCTACTAAATTCAAATTGCACCGTGGATATGAGCACTTCACTACATTTACTACATACTTCACAAGCGCACTTTGGAGAGGAAGAGGGAAATTCAGGTCATAGTGACCTTTTGCTCTTCTGATAACCACAGTGCACAAATTCTCTGCAAATTAATTTCTCTATTGAGCATTCCATATATTAATATAATTATTGTAGCAACACAATTCTTAGTTTGCATTGTTAATACCACCCCCAGAGCTGGTAAATATGCATCAACTGCTGTGTAGTATGAAAGCTACAGTATGCTGTTTGGTAATAAGCCACTAATCGATGCATTTTGGATGGTTGTGAGGCAACAAAACACATGCTGTATGCAGCAGATGCAGTAGATGGTTGCACCAGCACCATGTACTAAATGATAAAGGGTTGCATCTCACAAACTAACTCTTACAAAGAGAATATTGTTGCTAAATATTTCCACATATGAACTTCCAGGTGTAACTGTTATGAATGTACCGTAAAACTTCAATTCAATGCCTAGTCCCTTTTACTAGCCTTGTGTGGCTCCACATTTAGAGGCCTGGTCTGGTTGCCAAGCAGTTCATTTTTATAGAAGTTCTTTGGATGTATAAAAGTGGGTTGTTGGCTTCCTCAAATTACGTGTACATTCCTGGATTACCTTGTAAGTTATTAAAATTCCATTAGTACGTAAAGTGCAGCACACATCGCCGCCATATGCCGCGCGTCAAAACGCCCGCCTCCATTATATTCTATGAACCAACCCACACTGGCGCCAGCCGACGCGCCGCTCTGCTTCAGCCCACTACTCTATTTCCAGCGTGGCCGGCGCTCATGGCGGTGCTGTGAGAAAAGCCTTTTATGTACGTCCCGGCTGCCGTAGTATCAACTCCAGTTGTTTCAAATTTTTAATAAGACGACTTTGAAAAGAAACTCACCCGTGAAATCCAAATTGTTGTTGCCTCAAAGTTTTTCCTCTTCTTCTTCCCTTACTAGCAGTTGGCAACCGTTGGCAACTAGTGTAGGTACAGCCACCTAGCGGGCTGGGGTGGGAAATACACGTTGACGGTGCCGCTGCGTGCCGCTGCCAGTGTGTGTTGGGGGGCGGCACTTGACGGCCACAGTGCCGTGCCGGTGGCGGTGTGTGTTGCACTTACGTCCTCAGATCGAAAGAATTGAAATGGTTTTCATAGAAATGAATCCTCTCTCTCTGATATGCCGTCTGTCAGAGCTAGATCAAATGAATGATTCATTATTGACATGTTATCTGAAGCCTAATTTTTTACACAAGTAATATTCATACTGGTTCAAATAAACAATTTGATTGTATTTCCTTATCTTTGCTGAGCAACAGTTTTGTGTGAAAGGAACGAAGATGCTTGTCCCAGAAACAGGCCTGTTGATTTCAGTGATTTAAGCAAATAACAGCCCGGGTTACTAATTGAAGTTTTATGGTAGCTTGCTTAATAAATGGACAAAGCTATCGTTAGCTTGCTAATAGCCCCTTTTCGGTAAAGAGTAAAACAGGTAATGTGGAATGTTGTTGACACGTCTGACCCAACACTTGATAAAATGCAATTACTGAATAATGTTAATAATTTGCAGATTTCACCAGGAAATTTAGAGCGTCAAACACTTCATTTGCTGTATTCTGGAAATTTTTTATGTACTTATTTATGGCCTGCAGCAGCTGACAATTCTAGATATAAAGATATAATGGAATATAATGCAGCATGGCTCTCAGGCACTCTTTATTTCTTTTAAATATTTATTCTCCTGTAGCTCAACATTTCTAATTAAATGTCATGTGCAGGCATGATTCACTCTCATTAAATTCATGTGGCACCTATGCACATAAATTATAACTTCTTTTATTTTATCTGTGTATATTATAAACCCCTGGATTGTAATAGCTCATGTGTTTTAGCAAGATTTCTGCTCATGTTGGAAACTGTCCGAACATTTTATATTGCACACATCTGTGAGATTTCAGGACAAAAGTTGTAATATCTGAGAAATAAAGTTGTAATATTTCAACAGTGAAGTCGTAATCCAATGAAAAAAAAGTCATATAAGTGAGTCCTTGGCGCCACATCTTCTGCTCTGCATTGAGTTATTGCTCTGCTGATATGGTAATATTGCCTTAAGACCATCTAAGACACATAACTCCATTTGAGACTGTCTCTGGACTATTTATTTATTTGTGTATTTCAAAGGATCCCCCCTGGCTGACGCCAATGGCATCAGCTAGTCTCTAGATAAGACAAAGTTTAGGTAAGTAGTTGTTTGCTGCTGTTCATTAGAGGTGGAAAACTGAAACAAACAGGAAGTTCTTCTGATCAGGCATAAATCTCATCGCTGTGTGACTTATTGTCCACACAATTGTTAACTCCACCACCTCAGATATACTGCAGCTGCTTCCCCAAGCTTTACGGTAGGAAGCGACACAGAGCTACCTATCAGAGGGTGTACATCTCGTAGACGGAACAAGATGTAGCTATATGGCCTCTCACGCCTTAACAAGAAACATCAAAGCCAATTCTTTTAGCGATACTGGGCTAGGCAGGCGGGACTTGTAATAGAAAATATGATCTGTAAAGTCTTTGTGGACCATTGATTAGACACGGATGGACAGCAGTAATTATATTCAATTTTTTTTTAATCAAAGTAATTGCTAGTGACAATTAAGTAGTCACTTGATATTGGTAGGGACATGTCCAGGCATGGTGGTGTAGTGGTTAACACTGTTACCTCACAGCAAGGATTCCTGGTTCAATCGCAGGAGGGATTTCTCTGGGTACTCCAGTTTCCTCCCACAGTCCAAAGACACGCAAGTTGGAAATAGGTTAATTGGTGACTCTAAATTGGGTGTAAAATGGCTGTCTGTCATGCCTCTTGCCCAATGTCAGCTGGGATAGGCTCCAGCCCCCCTGCGACCCTCAGCAGTTACGAAAATGGATGTCTCCATCGTCCCGACCAAATTTTTCGCCCCTGGTGACTTAGGATTGAACAAAATCTGTGATGTGATTATGCATATGTTAGGTATTTTCAGTAGCCTTTAGAGGATGAAAGTTGCAGGACACATGTAACATACAATTTAAAGTAATTATAGCAAAGACAGAGCGACCTGACACTGCTTTGTTACACAAGTATACAGTAAAGAGTGTGACTGTATTTAAGTACGCTGTAAGTACAACTCTTGAGCACACAGATGCAGTGGTTACTGCGAGGAACAGATCAGGTGTGCCATAAGCATTCTGCCTTACTTAACAGGCTTACCTTTAAGCCTTGCCTTTTACTGCTAATCTAGTAAAATGCATGCAGCAAAAATGTGGTGTAAAACAACCAATTTGGAGGTGGCAATTTGTCATAGCCAGTGTTTGTTTCTAAAGGGTTTACCGTTGCATTATGCTTTCTGCGTTTCTATTGTGAGTGCATGAGTGGGCTGCACTGTTGCTCTCACTGTTGTGGTCACAGTTCTTGTGTGCTTTGTTTAATAAGTTGGCAGTCGGTATCAGTAAGACAAACTCATCATGCGTTTCGACTGCTGACATGCCAATATGTCTTTCTGTCTTTTTTCTGTCTTTATCCTCCCCCATCTCTGTCCCCCTCTCCCTCCACGTCTCACTTTCTCTCTACGAGATTAGGGAGCGGTCTTGAGGAATGTGAACTATAATTTTCCCAGACATTCTGAAATGAATTGGACTGTACACTTCAAAAAATTCTGAAGCGATCGAAGTGTGCTTGAATGGGGGTGAATATCTAATAGGTTGGAGGGTATGGAGCGGGTGGGGGAGGGGCGGATTGATTTTCTTTCTCCATTGTTTTTCTTCCAGCCCCCCCCCCACCCCCCACAACTTTCATAACACTCAGGACTAAGCGTTCCCCCCCAAAAAGGAAATAAAAGTCGAGAAACACTCGCAGGCACTCGAGCCTTAGATATTGGTTTTTGCAAATCTAATGAGACTCTGGCAGCCCTGTTTCACCTCACATGAAGAGCTGGGTATAAAAGAGGCAATTCTCCCCCTCTGGCTAAAAAGTCAAGGCCTTGACATGAAAATACATTGCCGAATCAATTCACCTCAGCTCCCGCGCAGACACAGGCTATGAACTCATAGGTCAGGAACAGATGAAAGAGAGAATTAGGTAGGAAGAAGAGGGAGCGAGAAAGAGGGATGAACAGAATATAATCACCTGAGTTATGAATGAGTCACTTTATGTTACAGGTAGCAGAATAAGCTGCAATACCATGCTGTGCTCCTATAGAGCATCACAGAGGGAAGATTTTATAATGCTCCAGAACATTTCTTTTTGAGATATGTTTGTTGCTGTGGTCAGTGATCTATGTAAAACTTTCAAACATGAACGCACATGAGGGTGACATTTATCACACCCAACATAATGTCCTTGCATCTGTCTACTGCTGGGAAAAGGTCCCGTATATACAGTATAATCAACCTAAAGTTCCTACAAACAACCTTCTCTGTCACTCTCCTGTTTCAACACTGTATAAATAACAGCTACCTGTGCCTGAAAATAAGCCTATTTCCATTTCACAACAGCAGACAGAGAGGAACGCACTTTGACTCAAACCTTTTTTTTTTTGCCATGTATACGAATGACCTAATGGAGTATCACAGCGATTCACTGATGTTGACTTATCTTACCATCTCCATTTATTGTAAGTCTCTCTGGGTAAAAGCTTCAGCTTAATGCGTAAAATGTAAATTTAACAAGCCGCGGGAGGTGAGGCAGAATCAAATAGGACACTGGAGGGAACAGTAACCGTTTTCCAGCCTTTTCTAATTGCTGAGAGGAGAGGAGGGTGACAGTTGATTAGCTCAGGTATGTCACGGCTGCTAGACGAAAACAGCGGCATTGCAGCATGAAGAAGAAACATTACAGAGAAAGACAGAGATCCTGTCAGGGTAACACTGACTATAATGAAAGTTAATGAGCCGTACACACTCAGAATTTAATGATGAATGAGTTAACACTTAAAAAAAATGTAAAAATTAAAAATCTTATTTTGCATCATAGTGTTATGTAAAGATTTCAATCTCTATTTAATAATTTTACATTATTTCATATTGTTGATACATCTATAGTTATGTGCATTATGACATATATCTTAACATATATCATATAAGCATACACTGTGATCAGAGACCAACTTTGAAGACCAGTGGATCATAAATGAGCATAAGGATGTCTTTGTACCCCTGCGTTTATGTAGATTACTGATGTACACAATAACTTAAGATCTATATACCAATCCTATACTTTGGATTTTGATGGCAGAGTGACCCTGTCATTAACATTTGGGATTACAGATTGTGTCGAATCACTGCACTCGACTGCACTGCATGTTTTACACAACCATAAAGAACAAAGCATTTTTCAATTGAAACATTCATTATGTATTGTAAGTTATAATACCTAATAACCAATGGCAGGAACCATTTAATGGATGTTAATTCTGTATTTACTGGTAGTTTTCATTGTTAGTGGCAGAGTCCACCATTATAATCTGGTAGCAACCACATCATCCACTGGTTTGTGGAGTGCCATTTTGAAGTCTTGAGTTGGGCATTTCGGCCATCGCCATTTTTTTTTTTTTAACCAGAGGTGACCGTTTTTGGAGGAGGGGTTCAAGCTGTGAATGTGACTGAGAGGCCAAGCGCACTATCAGCAGACAGCCTGTCACTCAGGCAGCTTTACTTTCAGCTTTAATAAAATGTAACAGGTGAGTTAAATAAAAATTCACCCCCCATACAGTTGTCATGAATGTTGAAATTAACTATAGAGACCAAGACTGTTTTTTTATACCAGGCTGTAAACTTGTATATTTCGGCTGTAATGTTGGGAATTTTAACATGGGAGTCTATGGGGATTTGCCCTCGTTTGAAGCCAGCCTCAAGTGGCCATTCAAAGAACTGCAGCTTTTGGCACTTCCACATTGGCTTAATTTTTTAGCCTCAGACGTTGCTACTTGTTGACGATTCTAAATCCTACACACTGGACCTTTAACAGAACTTATTCACAGTGGATATGCTGACATTAGATGACCCAAAAAGCACATTAATGATGGTGACATTCCACTTAAGTGTCCCGGTCAAACACAACTGGAACATGCAAATGTTAAACCACCAGGCTTATTGTTATTAGATGTACCTGTACTTTATTGAGTCTAAATATCAGCTGTGAGAAAGGTCTGCATTCAACAGCTACAAGGGCTCATATTTCTACATGACATTGCCAGGCTGTGTACAGAAATCAAATACTTTGTATTGTTATTCACATTCATGTTACTCCATCTTGCTGTCAACAAGAAATATCATAATATTCATTTTCCTAGATTTTTATTTTTGGCAACTTTGGATTTGGGGCTGAAAAGTCCCTGTATAACTGTTTAACAGATGTACCAACAAATCATTAATAATACATGAGTAAAACATGAGTGCAGTGTGGTGCAACAACTTTATATTCATAAACAATTTATGATGCCTTTAAGCATCACTTGCTAATGATCAACAAATAATTCATATGTCTTTAGAGAAGATCTGACGACTGTTTTGGTTCTTAGAAAGGAAAAATGAGACACTGACATGAGGTAATTTGGTACTAGAAATGGGTACTTTATCACTCAGATCAAAGCCATTGCTGTTAACTAATAGAAATATAAACTTGTCATTATGTATTTCATCAATAGCTCACACTGTAGTGTGTTAAGGCTTCTAAATGTTCAGTACTGTAGAGTATTAGCTACTGTAGTTGATTATAGGTTTTTGTCTTAAGAAACAATGCACCTCTTCAAATACCCTAGAGTTTATATCACAGTTCAAAGATCAATAACCTCGACAGCTTGATCTGAACGCAGAAACAACCCATCCACCATGCCCATCACTCTGACGCTAGGTCTCTCCAAAGGAAGCTGTGAAAAAGCCATATTTTTTTTACAAGAGTAAATAAGCCCCTAAACATCCTGTCTCTATAGCTGGGAGGGGATTAGTGTAGAGCTGGAGAAGGAAGAGGAAAAGTGGCTGTCAGAGCAAAGCAAGGGATCAGAGAGGAGGAATAGTGTGGACTAAAACCCCCGGGAGGATGGAGGTAAATTAGTGGCATCTGTGCTGGGAGCTGTTTGTTGTGTTTAATGGTAAATGCTTTGTTTTTACTCCGCCCTCTCACTCTCTCTTTCTCCTTTACTCTTGGAATCGCATTATTACTCTTGCTGAAATTACAGAGAAACACAGAGAGAAGCAGTTCTCTGCAGTGCATTACAACTGCAGACAAATCTGCAGCTGAAGCCCGTAATCCTGCATGGAAGAGATTTTAGCAAGCGAGCTTGAGCTGGTAGACCTTCCTAAATTGGGCACATGTGGGGTGAAGTGATGCAGTGTAGGATGAAATGGCGGTGCATATGTGTGTGTATGTGAGTCGAAATACAGGTGAGAGCACCAGCATCCGCTCCCCTGAGATTTTCATGTTATCATGCCATTTCACATCCCTCATACAATACGCAACATTCACACACATGACTATGGGCAACAACATATTAATCTCCAAAGTCCAGCTATGTCCACACTACCTATATGTGTAAAATACACACATTTGCATACTGTCCAACCTGGGCAGTTATTGCCTCCAGCTACACATCATCAACTTTGAGGATTTCATTTTGAGCAACAGTGAGGCTGCTGCAGGGAGATAGTGCATGCACTCTGTACAGTGCACATCAGTTCACATGTGCACTGATAGGGGGCAGTGTGGTCATCTGTGTTGGTGTGCTACCTGTGAGCGGTGCAACCAGCGGAAGCGGAGCATTTCCTCTATGTAATTACTTCTAAAATTAAGAATCATTCTTATGAGTAGCCGTGCATTTATGTGCATCTGCAGCCTATGGGAGCAGGTATTGACTGCATTTAGTTCGTCCAATTAGGAAGGCTTATCTCAGGTGAACAATGGATGCTTTCACATGGACGTTCAACACCTTGAATCTGAGTGTGTATGTGTGGTTGTCTTTATATATCTGCAAGCATTTCCCTCTGTAGGATAATACCATAATTGTTCCCTACTTTATGGTAATCTGTGTGTGTGTGCGTGTATATATATCTGTGTAGTGGATGTGTGTGAGAGTCTATGGCACGTTGATCACAAAAGAAAGGCTTACAATGGAGGGGAGTGAAAGTAGGCCCCTGCAAAGCCCTGGGATTTAGCTGCCAATCCTGCAACAGCAAACAAAGGTCTCGTAAGCATTAGAAGACACAGTATATTTTGGCACTCTGCACACACGCTCGCCCTCCCTCTCAGTCCTGCAGGGTTACATACATTATTTAAGGGGCTGAAAAGCAACCCCAGTGGAGTGCTATATGGCTGAGAGCTAGGACAGAAAGCCAGCGAGGACGTGGCTCTAATTCGTGTTGCTTAGCTGAGCGTTGCGGAAAAAGTGCGGAGGTTTGAAGCATGAGGATGGAAAGGTGAAATCCGACTGAGGCCGGTGACAGCAATAGTACAGTTCCCCACCATATTAACAAGCAGGCTTCACAACCCACACATCATTTAAATTCTTTTGGCTTCCAGGAGATACATGCAACGAGAGAAAACCTGTCAGTGGGGGAGACACGATCTTTCTCTTCAACAAAAATCAACTTGTTTCATCAATTCTCTTGATTCAAGTGTCATTTCAGGGAGACTCTCAGACTAATTTGCCTCTTTCTATCATGTTGAGTTTGTAGAAAATATATGAATGTGAATCACTTCAGTTGTTTTAAGGAAAATGCGATTTCTAGGATGGAATATGGAACTGAAGTACTTAAGATGGCATTTTCTGTTTATAGTCATTTTCTCTCTCCACTTGAACTTCACTCTGAAACACATCAAAACAGAAAAACATTGCACGCACACACACACACACACACACACACACACACACACACACACACACACACACACACACACAAAATACTAACTGCTGCAGAGATTGTAGATGAGATGACCTTGAGAGGGTTTTATACAGGATGCAAAGAACAGATGTAGTCCTTGTCTTGTGTTATTTAACTAAAAGTTTCAGATACAAAGAACAACCCGGTCTTGTTTGGTTTGCCAAAGAAATGTAATTACTGCTTATATTAGATTTGCTGGCATTACTTGCTTTCTCCATACAGGAAGTGTGACATCCTTATCTGCACAGAAATCACACTGACTACAGCACTGAAGACAGGGGCTCACATCATGCACCCCACACGTTGATGTGTCCAGTTTTAAATTTTTGAGACCATGGTATCCTACTATCATGATTTTTTTCCCCCCTGGATTGTGTTTACTTTACCCAGGGTGCCATGGTGCCCACTGTGTGAGCCACTGGTTAGGATTATTAGGAAGCTTGGGCCCAATCCACACGTACATGGTGGTAATGTGCAGGTCAACCCAGCCTGTTAGAAAATATTGTGGATCGTTCTGTGTAAGTTATTAATAACTTAAAAAAACATTGTGCAATAGTCCACCTTCCACCTTCTCCTCTCCTCTCTCTGTCACACAACAAGCAACTTCATAATCAGCACTGCAGTGCTCAGGCTTTCCATTATTCATTTTTTGATCAGGAATATCTGTTAATGTCTGACATGTTTAATCTCTCTTGTCATAATGTCTAGTAAAAACATTTCCTTGAGGATATGTAGGCCTTACCCTGTGTCCTAACAGCAAGCAAGTCAGTCACTGAATCTGTCAAATATGTACTTCTGTTACGGCATGTTAACAAACCATGTAGGATATCAGCTTTGCGTTCATGTTGACAAATCACTTAGGGTATCTACTGTAAGCTTGGTCTCATACTTAAGACGTAACCCCTTAAAAGATGGCTGAGTGCTTGTTGTTTTTCTTGCATTGTACTTTTTAAACAGAAAACACACATTTAATATTGTGATATTTACTGGAAATGACATACAATATGGCCAGCAGCAAGTTGCTTGTTATTAGTGACGTATTTCTAAAAAGGAGCTTTAACTGTCAATTTTGGCCTTTTGTCCACACTCAAACTGCATTTTAGGTCACTGGAACCTGACTTTTTGTAAAACTCCATCCAGAGTGAAGATGTTCAGAAACTCCATTTTCAGTGTTGATGTGTGGAAAGGGAAAACTGAGGTTTTGGCTGGTAATGTCAGAGCGTCAGTCTCCTTTGTGAGACATCACAAAAAGGCAACATTTTGTGCAATGGCAAAAATGGGAAAAATAGTGCTGGTTCTAACCTTGCCAACAGGACTTTTTACATGTTTACACAAAAACGTAGAGTTACCCTTCAACTATGTTGAGATACAGAGGCATCAGAATGTGCCAAGGAGATCACTGCTTTGGACAGCCTTCGGGTAATAGTTTATTTTCAGGCTTCTGATTGGCCAACATCTTCTTCTTTGCGAGGCTTTAGGGTTAGAGTTATATCGTCCCCTGTTGCCTTGACAGTGCTTCAGACTGTGGAGAGCACTTTTTCAGTATTTACAATCGTCCCCTTAACTTAACCAAGTGTTTTTATGGTTGTGCTAAATATAATCATAAAGAAAACGTGTTGCCAGAGGGAGATATTAAGGTGAACAAAATAAAATACATTGACAGTGAACATGTTGTAGATAAATGCTCCCTCATTATATTGATTAAAACATCATTACATGGGCTTTGCTTTACCTGCTGCTGTTTTTGTACATTTTTTCGCTAGACAGGGTTGGGGACTAGGAAAGAAACAGAGCTAAAACGGAGGGAGAGAAAGGTAAGAGAGATACAGAAGCGAGAAGCCAGAGAAATTAAGAAAACTGCACTGCTGCGTGGCCATGCATACGCCTGTAGCCTGGTGGGCAAAAACAGAACAAAACAGAAGAGTTTAATCTCCGCACCTTTATTCTCGTCTCCTTTCCCCATCCTTCCCCTCTGGCTCTTTCCATTTTTCTTCCCCTCATCTCTCTCCTGCAGGGTCAGAGTTCAGCTTGGAGATAAGGGAATTGAAACAGGATCCTCTCTACCTCTCTGTCAGACTATCTGACTATACACTGCAGTGATCAGTCCCCTCTATCTGTCCCCCAGCACAGGTCTCTGTGATGAGCTCGAGCAGGAGTCATCTCCCTGGGCTCTTGTGTGTGTGTGTGTGTGTGTGTAGGGGGATGTTCTGCGTCTGAATTGGTGGAACGTCTGTTGCCCGGCTGTAATACTATCTGAGGTTCCCAATGGAGACACGCATGCACACACACCGTCCTTGTTTCCTCTCTCTCCCTGCACTCCAACCTCCAGCTCCAGGGTAACAGCGCTCACTGGTATGAATGGACGTGTATACACGGGCACAGAACCAGGCAGCCCAAGAATCTGTCGTCTTGAGCAGCTATTTGGCTAATGAATGCCACTGTCTATCACAGCAGTATTTACAGTGGAGTAATGAATGCTACTGTCGTTCGGAGTCAAAGGACATCTGCGGAGAAGACTCTCCTAATGTCATCTTGGCATGTCAACCAATTATCATGCTTTCTAGTTTAGACACTGTGGCTGCTACCATGGTGACCGTAGATAACAAAATATTTCTCAAAAAGGGGAGCGTGAAAAGCTAACTGACTGCTACAGCTGGGATATTCTCAGTATCGCTGCCGTGAAACTTTCCGAGAAGTGGCTGCTCGCCTGCGAACGCTGACACAGCATCAGCTTAAGCTCATGATTAGTGTGTTGCAGTGAAGCCGTGACTAATGGTCTATCATCAGCGGAGTGTGGTGTATTTATGCTGTTGCTCCATACGGTGTCAATTTAATTCAATACTTTGTGTCCTGCGAAACATGAGTTTTTACCAGGAGTTGCAGGTAACTAAGTGCTCTGACTGCATCATGAGAGAATGAGACGATGAGTTCTTCAAACAAAGCCTTCCCAGACACAGCGCGGTCCTCTACCATGAATGAGTGTTTGGAGAAAAGATATGCATCGATAGACAGATTGATCCATAGCCGGAGGAAGATCGATGGGTCATGCTAGATGCTGTGATGCACAGATACCGAGAGAAAATGAGAAGATGAGACGCAGAGATTTTTTGCCTGTGAGCAAAAGGATTATGGGGAGAGTGCGGCTGATTGCTAAATAGAGAGAAAGCAAATGAGCAGGAGAAGTGGTGCAGGGGAGGAGGAACAGTGGCAAAGACGGCTGAGGGATGAGAGACAGGAAACACAAGCGGGAATGATCAACAGGATGTGAGAGAGGGAGAAAAAGGACGTAAAGATCAATAGAATAAAAAGAAATGAAAGACAGCTGGAGTGAAAAAGGACAGGGCTGTGATTGTTGTGATGATCTTCAATGAAATACTTCACAGTCACACGCAAATCAGCAGAAAGAAAAGATGCTATAATTACGGCTACACCATTTTTTAGGCCTAACATCTCATTCTCCTCTTTCTTTTTCTTTTTTGCATTTTCTAGTCCTCCTCTTCTTCTCCTCCTCTCTCCCCACTCTCACCATCCCTCCCACTGTACCCGGCCTCCGGCGTTCAGCGAGCCCGACTATAAACTACAGAGAACAAGCCCAGACGAGCGGGATCTGGGGGCCTTATAGTTGCAAATGATTTTTCTTCTCACCAAACTAGCTGTTGGACGTCCTCCATTACGTTTGTGTTGTGAATGGAGGAGGTTGAATTATTCATGCAATCGCTAATGGCTTAAATGAGATATTCAGAGTAAATTCAAGTTTGACTTCCTGGGGAGAGCCCTGGGCATGGCAGCAACAGACATACTTTTGCAAAATGGATGCAAAAAAAAAGCACACTTTCCAAATGCGTGAATACAAGGAATGCCGACAGCGTATCGTGCACAAAAACACTTGGATGAGTTTTATTTCATTGAGTACAATGAGGAGTCAGTTCTATTTGACATCTTGTCTGTGTTGATTTCTCAACAAATGATGAACAAGAGGGAAGACAGCATATTCAGTATTAATCCACGTTTCACCAGCAAATAAAACATCCTCTCAGCTTCTCATTTATTCTGTTGGCGTGGTTTTGGTGGTACTTACAGAGTAGGACGAGCAGGAGTGTCGCGAGCAGCACGAGAAGGCTGGCACGGTGGGAGTGGGCAGAACTGCAGTGCATCTTGCCCTTCTTACAGACGCAGACTTGAACTTTGACCTCTGTGTTGTTGGACAAGGGGGGCACCCCTGAGTCAGTGATGAGCAACGGGAGCTGGTAGTTGGCTTTCTTCAGACTGTGCAAAAGCGTGATTTGGGAGTGTGTAGCTGTGGGGGGATACACAGAGGGAGAGGGAGGTTTAATAAAGTGGATGTGCAATAATTCTCCATCCTGCTTGTATTGTCCATCTATTCAGCATTAACAGTTGCCCGCTTTGCAAAGCAGAACTAAATATGTGCATCATCACACAAAACTTATGCGCCTCAAGTAACTGTCTGCCAGGCCATTCCTGACAACTGAAGCGACAAAAATTGGCACCACTTAAGTTGCGTAAGATTGTTACATTTTGTTGCATCACACTTTAAAATTCCTTAAGAGACACAAGAGAAAATGCCGGAGCCAGTTCACTTCATGCTGAAATGTGTCACAATATGCAAAGCTGCACATCTCACTTGTCTGCCACGGCTGTTAACTCTGGGTAAGGTGACTTTTAGTTGTGTATTGAATTGGAAAATTTACTTTGTCCAATTGTGTGCTCAAAAGAATGTCACAAGGCGACAGTAAACATTTCATAAATGCAGAGACCTTTCTTTGTACAAATCATCCCCACCTCTCTGGCTCACCAGTGTGTTTTGTTATGCCATAGTGCAGTGTGAGATGCCAAATTTCCCGAGGCCTCTACAAACCCATATCAGTGTGTGACAAATTGAACAGCTGACTGTGAGCACCATCAGATTTCCCTCTGAAGAATCCCAGAGATTCCTCCACAGGTATTTTAGTTTAAACACACATACTGTACATATGTTATGATCATGTTATTGTGCTAATCTGTTAAAGCATTTATCACAATACACTTTCGCCACATGCACCTTCAAAGACATAAGGTGGACAACAAATTACTCAAAAACCAGGTTAAGAGGAGCTCTAGGCAACATTCAGATCATCAATATAGCAGCAAACCACTGTTTGCTGTAAAAATATAGTGGAGTAGCGGCATCCTGAGCATATAATGAAGTCATGTTACCACTGTGTGTGTTGGAATCTGAGCCTCTCTGTTCTTTGCATGGGAGCCAGTCTGGCTGTGCATGTTTGTTCGCACATGTGAATCTCTGTGAGTGTGTCCCACTGGCTAGCTGAGTGTGCTCCTGCAGCAGTACATTGATAACACAGGACAGTGTTGTGGTGGAAGCGCAGCAACCGGCGCTGTTAGCCGTTAACTGTCAGCTCTGCCACCTCCATGTGAAGAGCCATGTGCAGGCAATCCCAGCCCTGAGTTTGAATCATAGATATGCTCTGAATGTTGCATACAGCTCTTCTAAAGGTCCAGTGTGTAGGACTTAGGAGCATCTACTGGCAGACATGGTATACAATATTCATAACTACATTTTTATTTGTGTATAATCACCTAAAAATAAGAATCTTTGTGTTTTCGTTACCTCAGAATAAGCTGTTGATATCTACATACAGAGCAGGTCCTCTTTCTTTAAGTCCGTCATGTTGTTCTACAGTAGCCCAGAGTGGACAAACCAAAAACTGGTGCAAGATGGGGCCATTCCCATTTTTGCCTCGGCTACCATAGCTCTCCTACACGCTTTGCAAACAGGGTAAGTTTTAGTTCTGCAACTTTACCACTAGATGCCACTATATCCTACACACTGGACCTTTAAGTGTCTCGGTAAGGTGTTGTTCTACTACAACCCCAAAGGGACAGCGTCAGTGTTCACTGTATTACACGTACAGTATTAGATATAACATATTAATTGGAGAGCTTTAGAGATTTGGTTGTTGAAGTTGGCTGCTAGTGGTACTTTCATATTTATGTTGCAGAGTCAGTGATCTTCTCATTTAACTCTTTGCAAATAGGTCCATTTTAAAAAATGACAAACTGTTCCTTTAATCTTTCACCCATGTGTGGGTTAAAACTATCGTTTAAAAGACAGATTCAAAAATATCTACATTAAGATTTTGTGAAAATGAAAATTAATAACATGTTTTTAAATGTATCTTCTAGTTTTCTCAAACTAATTCAAAAACAATTGTAGTTATAAGGATTCATTTGCAGTTGCTGGATGTCAAGACATGCAAAAACTTAAGTTATTTTCCCAGAGATATATGCTGCTGAGGTATAACCGCCATCTCTTCTGCCTGTGGTTCCACACACATCCACACACACACACATGCACACACAGCTGAGACGAGCACAGCGCCAGTCCATTTCACTGGGAGCGCGCTCTTTCTCTGCTGGCCCTATCTGTCTCTTCCAGCGGTGGTGATTGAGGAGTGTCTGTACCTCCCTCTCCTGCTGTCAATCACAGCTAATACCTCTGGGCAGGTTTTAGCTCTGCTCTGTCACTCAAACACACACAGACAGTGCTGCCGGTCATGCAACCCTGAATCAATGTCTTGGTTGTCTGTCTATCCTCCTCCTCCCTTCCATCCGTGTATCATTTTACTCTTCATCCTTATCATGTGATCAGTATTAGTTAAGACTTCTCTGCTCTGTGTTTGGCATGGACTCATATTAACACACTGTATGACAGGTTGTAAAGTTGACCCTGGAATATTACTGCATTGAAATGGACTTGTGTAACTTTTCTTTTCTCACCCTTTCGCACACCTTTTTTTTCTTCATTTATTTTTATCTCTATATTCCCTCAGGGAGTCTTTCAGCAACCCTGTGGGTTCAAAGCGCTTGGTGAAAAGAAAAGTACATTTAATTTGAAGCCGTTTTTCAACCACACTCATGCCATAGAACCACAGCAAAACACACCTCAAAGATTTTCAGATCGGTTTAACGGTGAAAATGAGCTATATCGCTTATGGTAATAAGGAACTCCGGACGGCACTCTGTCAGAAGACTCTACTCAGCAAATATCCGCATGGGACTGGGCGTCGAAATGTGACGATGCCAATGTGTATTTCAAAATGTAACAGAGTAACAAGAAGCACAGAGGAGGGAAAACTGCAGAATTCAACACCGTAGAACCACTTTTGGACAGTCAGCTCTCTCAATTAAAGGTCGTAAACTCTGGAACACATTACCAACTGAAATAAAATCAATAACTAATCTGAAAACCTTCACAAAAAAGTTAAGTGTTGGCTTAAAGCAAACCAGAGCTGTACCCATTTTTAGAGTGTGGTAGTTTAAGTAGTTAATTTGGATTGGTTTGTAGGATTTTTTTTTCTTCTTCCTATTGTTGTATAGATTTGTTTAAGTAGTTAATTTGGATTGGTTTGTAAGATTTTTTTTTTCTCCTTACTATTGTTGTTTAGATTTGTGATGATTTTGAACTTAACCCTTGTAGTTTAAGTTATATTTGTACAGGATTATTTGTACAAGGTATTTTGTATATTGTATTGGTTTGTAAGTTTATTCTATTTTGTTTAGAGTTGTGATTATTTTGAACTTAATTCTGTAGGATAGGTTGTACTTGTTTTTGTATAGGATATTTGTATATTGTATTTTTATAGCATTGTGATTTTGTATGTTGTATTTGTTTAAAAGCCCAACTAGGGACAGGAGTTGAAAATTAGCTGTAGCTATAACTCTATATGCAGCACATCAGATTCATGCTTTGTATTGAAACTATGTTAACTGCATTGTCCCTATAAAAAAAAAAAAGTGCTGTCAATCACGAAGGGGTTCAGCCTTTTAGACAATTCCTCCAATCATCATGCATACACCGAGCGTCCTCTCCCAACTACCGCTCCATTAGGTCCCAGGGAAGCTGAGCCTCCCTGGAAGGAGGAATGCTTGGAGGCTCTGCATCCGCCGTGCTGACACGAGAATGTTTATCACCAGTTTTCAAATGCGACCTCCCTGACACGAGAATGTATGACAGGGAGGTCGCATTTGAAAACTGGTGATAAACATTAGCCTGGTTCCAGACCATGGACCCCGCCCACTCAACTGAGTAGGCTTGCCTCTCTGGTCTGGCATACTGCAATGAATTTGCGATTTATCTCGTCCAAACGCCGGATGGACCAATGAACGCCGGGGGTCTAGCGATTAGCCAATCAGCGCTACGCTGATGTCAAGCTGTACGCCGGTGGGTAACTGGTGAGGATAGCAACAATGGCGACCACTACATATCCTACAGACAACATTAACGATGCTATCGAGGTATTTCGCCACTACTCGCGTTAATGGAGGACCAAATTAAGGAAGCTGCTAAACTGGATTTAACGGCGATGCAGCTGGGCGTGCGCGGCGATGGAGACATTTTAAACGGGCAATGCTCGCTTGTGTTCGGCACCCCTGAGGCATGGATACTAATGACATCAGATTATGGGTGAGTTGTTGATCTCTACTGATTGGTTAGGGAAAAATCAAATTCCCTCCCCCTTGTAAATCGCCTTCAATGGAGGCGATGTCAGACTGAAGGTTCTGGGAGCTTCAGTCTGACACTCAGGCTAGATAAACATCATAGTCATGGTGTGAAACGCATCCTAGCACATGTTTAATGCAACATAAATTCTTATTTTATTGTAAATTAAATAGTGCATATTTGACCATTTCTTCTATGAAATTTTAGGGGAAGTTCAGCCTCCCTTGTTGTCTCAGAGCATATGGGCTTCCATATAAATATATAACACTTGAGTTAAGTTTAGTCAAAAAGCACCCCAATCTTTGTTCAAAATAAAATACTCACAGTTGACCCTGGTAACCTTCCATGTTTTATCGAGGCCAGGCTGTTTTCCCAGTTCTATCTTAAAGGGTGCAGCGTTGGGCGGAAGGTCTTTGTCCCGCCCCCCAACTATGGCCACACTGATGTCATGGGTGTCTTCACACACCCGTGCTACCGACGGTACCACATAAGGGGCATTGTCATTGTAGTCCTCCAGGTAAATGACCAATGAGCCGGTACCTGTGGCTGGAGGGCTGCCTGGAAAAACACAGAATGTACACATATTAGGACAGAGCAAAGACAAAGGTGTTGATTGATTCACTCTGCGAAATTGAGTGCTCTGCTGTAGGCCTGGATGCTTATCATTGTGTGGAGAATGTGAACAGTAACGATCTGGGCAGATGTGAAAAGAGCAATAACACAATGTGGCTGCAGTAAAACACGGTGTACTCATGATTAGTCTAAAGTTAATTCTCCTTTAAATGTTTTTTCATTCTGCTATGTCAAAATGTTTTCAGTTGAAATCCGAGAGCAACGCAACGACCTGATGCTTTAAAAACCAAAATGCCAAAAAAATCCTAATAAGATGCATCTTGCTCTTTTCTACTCTGCTGACCTATTTTAACCCAAATAAAACACAACGTGTCATTTTAATGCCGGAAGAGCATGAATCACAGTGGCTCATGTTTTGCAAGGGAACATTTTGACTTGGCACATGGCCGGCTCCTGTGTTTGTATGAGATTACACCTTATTGAAGGATGCTGGGTTAAAAAGCATCTTGGCTCTTCTCTATTACTGCTCTCTGTTTCACTGCGATTAGAGGTTATTAAAAAATCCACACGGCATCCACAACAGCTCCAGAGGTCAGTCAGCAATTAACACCTAAAGACAAGATCTGTAATTGGAAAATGGGTCTCCTCCACCTTTTCAAGGTAAAAAAAAAAAATATTTGCAGACAATTTAGGGCAGAGAGGGGGGAAAAAAACAAGTCAAGATATATGTGCAATAAATGTCAAGTGACACTGGAATGAAACCCAGTCTGGGTTTTTACGGCGCCGCCAGAGAAAGCTGCAAACACTGAGCAGGAAATGTTCCCGCCATGAAATGCTGATGAGGTGAAAGTTAACTTTTTAGGACAAACATTAAAAAACCCCAAAAAACTAATGACGCAAAATCTCTGGGATGTTTTCAAGTTAAAATATGAGACTTGGCTTAGATGAGTTAAATATTTTTCAGTTTAATAACAGGCAGATTTGGTCAGAGCCTGATTATCTACAGCAGTGGTTCCCAACTGGTGGGTCAGGGTCCAAAAGTGGGTCATGGGTCCATTCTGAATGGACCACAACTGACTCTAAAAAACACACTTTATTTTGAAGTACAGTGAATTACCAGCACAAAGCTTTTATTCTGAGGTGCTGTTTTCTGCTGTAGAGTGAGTTACTAACGGACAGCCACTTAAAAGAGACAGCAAACTAACTGGACAACATGGACAAATGCAAGTTTATAACACTAAATGAATTAAACTGTGTGGACCTTGAACTAATGACTACAGAGAAACCCTGAACCAGCTGGGAACCACTGATCTATGAAATATCACTTTAACCAGATATGAATATGATGAAGCTTTTCGATCCATCACTGAATGTACACAGTTTTCAAACAGTGGCAAATTTACTCACGTAAATTTTGAAACAATGGGTCCTTGATTTCAGAAAGAAACAGGCAAAATCATTTCTAGCCCATGGCTGTACTTTTACTGGCTGAAATGACAGAGATTTCACCAACTACTGCTAACTAACTAATTAAGCTTAAATTAAAGTTCCTCTGCGTGCACTGATTAAAGCCCTAAAATTCATCTCTGTTCATCAAAATGACATATTTTGATTTTTTTTTTTTAATGAAAAAAGAAATCCCATTGTGCCCTAAAATGGCTTAGATGTAACTCTACACAATTTGCTTAATATATTATGCGCAGATCTATGAATATTCAAATTAGCCCCTTCCTTTAGCATATAAAAACACAATACTGGCATGTTAACAAGGTTAAAAACTTGATGTTCTTTGGAAGGGGTCTTTAACTATGTGTGTTGGTTCAAATGGTATCTCTGGCTGATATCGTTATGTTCCAGTTGACCTGTTTTAAAGTGACAACAGTGTAATACAGGTGACTTAAAGAGGCAGTTGATGGCTACATATATGATGTCCTGCTAATAAACTGAGGTAAAGCTGCATGTCCCAGGCAAATATCAGCTTCCTCATTTGTTGATAATCCATGTAGATGAGATATAAAAGAAGTATTTGTTGTATTGTATTGTAAAGATAATTAATCTTAGTATTATAAGTTCAATGTGGAAAATGGGAGATCAGACGTGCTCTAACGTTGTTAACCTGTGTAGCTTGCATACTTTTAATTACTTACATTAAGAACTAACCAATGTGTTTGATAAACATTAACGCTATCTTGGGTAATGTTAGCTGAAGGTTGCTGGGGTATAAACTTCTCCAAATTCAATAAAGAGCAGGGTAGAGCTGCTAATGTTAAGTGAAGATGTTCAGTTCCTTGTCAAGACCGGCTGTAACCCCATACAAATGGAACTGGTTAGTTAAAGCAGTTATATTACTACTGGAATGGTGGTCTTTCATAAAATTAGGCTCTCTATGCAGTAGAAAGACACAAATACTTTTGAAATTGGTGCTACATGATGAGAGAAAACAGGAAAATTTGCTTTTGCTCAAGAGGTACAAGACCTACAACTACAGGAATGCACTATGCCACAGTGGACCAATAAACCCTCTCGTTGATGGGTGACATAAGGTGAGTTTGTCTGTTTCGACACAGGAAACAATATGGTGGCCAGCTGGCTACAAATAATCTCAAATTACAGTTAAGCAGTGCACTAAAATATGCTTCTGAATACAATTAGACAAGAAATAGGCAACAGAATCTTGAGCTTGGTTTTACAGTTTGATCCCTCATTTTTTAGCCTCCATTTTTACAATACAGGAAACAGTAAGGCACCTTCCTGTTCACCTTCCTGTTCATATTACAGCCAAACAGGGCACTAAAATATAACGACAAAAGGCAATACAGTAACAAAATCTTGGTTTATATTTGATCAGCACTGCAGTTCTACAGTTTGAGGTCTCTCTCTTGATCCCCTTCTATACCCTTTGCGTCAGTGGTGGCAGGCATGTGAAAGTGCACAAGTACTATCTATAGTTCCAACAACAGCCCTGGAACCAACCAAAATCCACTGGATGATGAAAAATGCGTCATCTGGTGAATTTGAGCTGGGAGATGAGCAGGAACACTTGGCCACTGGTAAGATGGAGGGAAGTTTAACATTGTTCATTTACACATACTACCCACATTGTTATGATACAAAGCTGGTTGAAAATCAGCAAAGTAACCCCTTCATGATGCTCTCTGGCTTTGGAGTAATGCTAACTGGACATGCTAACAGCTTGCACCTTACATTAGAGCAAACTGTAAACATACTTTCCATTTCATATACTTCTGCTCTTGCATTGTTGATTTTGGAAAGGCTAAAAAAGACACCACACTCCAAATTCTTTATATAAGGACGATCTCTCTAACTACAGCCCCGTGCATTTCACTTGAAGAATGAATCCTGCTGTATTACATTTGGACACTGACAATATTAAACTGAAACAATTTTGACAGTTTGCTTCTTTACACTGACTTACAGTGGAGACCCTAGGAAGCGCTAGTGTAAGGTTATCATAATGTCTTTCATTTAGATTTCGATACACACATGGTATGGGTGTAAACATGCACTGCAATAGACTTCTACCACATAGGCTACTGCAAGTCCTCCCTCTGTGTATGTGCAGAAACTGCTTACCTTGGAAAATACCCCAGGCTACATAACAGAAATGTCAAATACACCTGAAAATAGTTCAGATGGAAAATTTCTCATCTCCATGCTGACGGTTTTTTATTCACACACAGCCTCTTAAACAGAAGCAACATAAAGTGTTGCCCAGGCTGCTGAATCCCTCTGGCAGGGCGGTGGAGGCAAGTATCCAAGTGCTAAATATTTACTATTTGTGTGAATGCATGAACATTATGTATGTCAAGTGTAGTGGAAACCTTTAAGGCATGAGTAGGTGCTGATTCTCAAGGATAATGGCAGCAATCCAGCTCTATATACACCCATAGAGACACTTATCCACTGAACCCCCCCCCCCCCCCCCACACACACACAGAAAAGGCTACTCTCCCTCCCTCCAGCCCACACTGGGTCATTAACAAAGCTGAAATACTCAATACTCAAAGTGAAAGCAGTAGTGATAACAGTGAATTAATATACTTCCATCAGATATTTTAAAAGTTGCAATGCAATATTTTCATTCAGAACAGCAGACACAAGAGAAATGAATGATGGATGGTAGAAGCTAAACCATTTCCTGCCTCATAACAGCCTGCAGAGAAACCTACCACTAGTGTGTTTATCAGATAATTATCATGATCTGTTTGTTTGCTGAGCTCAAAACTTTAATTTCATATCCAGCTGTAAAGCCATCAGCAGATTGTGATTGGGAGAGACAGGGAGAAATCAAATGTAATGGTAGCGAGTTAGGCATTTCTACTGTATAATAAACGTGAAATGACTGCCATCGCTGCCGTCGCTTGTTTTCTGTATGCAGTCAAGGAATGAAACAAAACAGTAAACAGCCCTTACATTCTGTAGATAAGTACGGCTGTGACAATATCAGCTGCAGATCAAGAGCAGAGAGGAATTACTTTAGCAAGAGCGAACAGAAAATGTGTTGAAAAGCAAATCAAAGACAGTAGCTCTTCAGGCGAGACCTTAGATAATCCATTATCACTCGAGACCAAGAGAGTGAGGATGGCGCTCGGATCCCCAGTCAGTGAAAAGATGCAAATTTCAACCCATCTGAAGTGGGAGAGACTGCCTCTGTGCTTGGCTAGCTTTAAATGAAGCTGTTTGTCTTCCTAAATGAATACTCCCCACACCTAATCACTCGTTTCTCTGCTCCTCTCTTCTCCTGCTCCTCCTTATCTCCGTTGCATCATGCCTATGTCATCATCAGCCTGCCACAGCATCAATGGAGCTTGTCTGCTGGCCTCTACTTCACACCACTTTGTCACAAAAGTTCTGATTAAACATGCTGCAAGTTTCTAGAGGAGACAGGCAATTTATGTTTTTTTTGTCGCAACAATGTGTCGAGCCATCTCTGCGTGTACGGCACTATAAAGTACATCAAAAATAAAGTAAGTGATACTACAGGAAGAAGGGACAGGGGATGATTTGCTGTGATGCCAAAGGAACATGATAATTTCTAGGGTGATGAAAATATGTAACAAAAAAACAACAGTCCTCTCATTGTCTTGTTGGAGTTGTTCAGTGTCGAAAATGAATTCATCGCGACATTGAGCTATCACACTGGCAGCAGAGAGTTCCTGTCTAATTAACGATGGTTTCAATCTCCATGTGCATTTCTTGCAAAAACAGTGCCCAGAGAATTCAGGGTGCAGATTGGCCAAATCAGTGTTACACAAGTGTTATAAAAATTAAAATAAGGCAAAAGGTCTTTGCTCACTGCCTCTCAGAAAGTGTGTGTGTAATCCTGTAATGCCGTGTTTGTGTGTTATTCAAGTCTCAACTCTCTTCCTCTAACTCAGATAACAACCGCTCTCAGAGTGACTAACTCAATTATTTTGTTGTTTTGGCAATTGCTGCGTCCCAAACACAAATTGTCAGACTTAATGGCCACATTGGTGGGTAGAGAGTAATGAAACAACAGCCACAGCAAATAACTACTGAATATGGCAGTTAAGTACTGTTCCAGCTCTGTGCCCACATTCCCTCTTACAATGTATGACTCCACTGAAACTCAGAGCTGTATCTCTATGAACGTTACTATTATTTAGCTCTCTAATGGTGTGTTATTCCACAGCCATGGTTCCCAGAAATGGCAACAATTTCATTAACAGTGGGTCCACATGCAAGCTGGCAACACCGTGAGGCTGTATTTACACACGCAGCAGTGCTTTGAGCTTACAGTACTACTTCACCCGAAAACTGATCACACGTATATCAATCACTCATCCTGTGTTACCCTCACTTCACGGACAAAACTTTGTTTTCTCGCATGCCACAGCCGTGAATGAAGAATCCAAAAAATTGAGAAAATTCTTGATGAACTGAAGTAAAATGGGGACTGCGTTTAACAACACTATATCAAACACAAACACAAAACTTTATCAAAAATATCTATTTCCGATCTCACACAATTAACACAGTGTGATCCAAGTCTCATTCATCCTGTCGTGTGCTTAGTACTTCCCAAACACATGCATTTTAGCTAAAACCTTACTACTTATAACACGTCTGCACTGGAAGGAGCAGGAAATGACAGGTGAGGGTGAGTGTCAGTAGAACTCATGGCCAAAAAATGAGCTTGGGAGCAGGAAAACAGACTTCAAACACATGCACTCAGAAAAATTCTGAAATTTGTGTTGTGTACAAGGACCTCAACTGTTTCACACATATATACAAAAAATCAAAACAACATTTAACCAAACAACAAACTCATACAACAAACACTCAAATCACAACACACATCAGGAAAACTGAATGCAGTGAAACATGTTACTCATTATCTGCTGACCCAGGGTACTTAGAAGCCATATTCTGATTTAATAGGTGGACAAACTGAGGAACAAATGAGTTCCTCAACCTGCTCAATTGAGCCTGTGGGACTTCAAATCATCCGTGTGATGGCAAAAGCTGATATTCTTCACACACCATGTGAGAGGGGTCAGACGTGATATTACAGACAACATTCTTTTAGCACATGCAGTTTGGGAACCTGACTCATGCTCATCCATGGGTGAGACTGTTTGTGTAGTGTTTTAAATAGTAAGGTTTTTTTTAGGAAAATGCATGTGTTTGGGAAGTACTGAGCATTCAACTGGATAAATGAGAGTTCAATTATACTGCAGGAGCTTTGTGAGAGTTTGTTAACGGATGTTTTGATATAGTTTTGCTGTTGTGAAACATGGCCTCCTTTTAGTCCAATTTATCAAGAATTTTGTCAGTTTTTGGATTCTTCGTTCACTGTTGAGGCATGCAAGAAAACCTAAGTTTTCTGCACAAATTTAAAGTAATGCAAGTTGAGTTATTGATATATTAATGATTATTTTGGGGGTGAAGTATTCCTTTAATGCAAATATGAGCGTTTTTAGCATACTTACAACAACAATGCTAAGAGATAATGAGCAGGTATAATATTTATCATTATTTACCACCATTAGTTTTTCCTGTATTTGGTCATAAACCAAAGATATGGACAATGTAAAATTTTGATTTGATAATGGCACTGATGGAGAGTTCAGGGATCACCAAAACTGTTAAAGTTCATCCCGAGGGGGACATGAATTTCTTTACTAAATATCATCACAATCCATCTAAAAGCTATAGTCATTTAACTAAAAAACAAAAACTGTCAACCTCATGGTGGCACTTGAGGAACCCTAACCAAAGATGGTAGGATTCATCATCTGGGGACTCAGAATTTCTGTACAACATTTTATGGGAAACTATGCAGTAATTGTTGAGAGACCAGCAGACAGACATTGTCATCCCTGGAGCCATGCTGCGGCAATTCTGCATCACTCTATGCATTTATAGGACAGTGTTCCTATATATTAGGAAAGACATATTTTTCTTCATAAGCTTTCCCTCATTGTCTTGATTACAGTCCATCTCCCCTGAGCAGTGGTTGATCATGCGCACTACAATGTATTGTTAAACTTAATTCCAATGTACCTGCAAGTGAATACATTTGATCGAATCTGAAGTAATCCAATTACCTTTGAGGCTCTGACATTTTGCATCTTCATGACAGGGTAAAATAAGACAAATGTAGATCAAAATCCCTGTGCTGTTTTGCTCTACAGCTTCTCCATCTTGCCCTCCTTTAGGGTTTAATTAGATTGCAGTGATGAAGTCAGAAAGTTTTGAAACTTGCATAAGCTAAGTAACTTCTTTATTCAAGTGAAGAGTGTTTTTTTGTACAAATGAGATGATTAATGATGTATTATTTTCACTGAAAAATTTAACAGTCCAAAGCTAAAATTAACTTTCCACAAGTGGGGGTTGATTCTGATAAATTGGTTTCAGAGCAGGAATTACACTAATTAACGGGCGAGATTAGCTTTAATTGTCTCCATCAAGTCCCTCTTCAATATTAAAGGGAGCAAAGCCCGCGAGCCAGTTCAGGCAGACAACTTCAGTAATGGTGTAACACTTGCACGAGACAAATTCTACTACAGGCATCATGTATGTATGAACATATATCCAACACACCCTTTGCAATATGGCAGCCAATTTAAAATGTTGCACTATTCATTTGCAAACACTTTCTGTGAAACGCTCTCAGCTCTCAAAGCTCTCACCATGGAGGTGGCTTAGCTGGTGGCTAGCAGCTGCATCATCAGCAACAGTAACAACGGTAACAGTGCTGACAGAGCTAACAAAGAGTGGGCACTACCCTTCCAGTAATTCCATCTTGATATCAGTGGTATTGGTGGTGATTAGCTAGCCAGTGGAATACACATATAGGAACTCACATGCACTAACATGCATTCGTGGTTGGACCAATTTCCAAAACAAAGAAACAGAGAAGCACGGAAACAACACAGGTAGCTTGACTTAACTCTCTACATCTTTACATAGCAAATAGTTTTTCCATCATTTACGACACAATGTTTCCAAGCCATTGACAAGATATTTGGCCAATCCAAGTTTTCACTGTTATAAGGTAGGGGGCGCTGTTACACATCTTTTGAAACAGAACAACACTGCTTTCTCCAAAACAAAAAAAGAAGAAGATCAGCTGGAAACAGGAAGATGTTTACAGAAATGAAGCAGCTTGTAAACCGCATTTTTACAATTCAAACTGACTCAAGGACACGAGAAAAAAAACAAAAAAAAATGTAAATGTGAATGTATTTTGTACTCTGAAATGATTATCTTTGACAAAAATGTATTTTTCCTCAGCTCTTTGTCCATTGCGTTGTTTTTTGTAATGAAAATGTGCAAATTCAAGTGTAAGGAATAAGAGAATAAAATGTCTTTTATGTATAAACACAGCAGGTCTCCTCTTTAGTTTGATATATGTACTGTTTACATATTTATAGAACAAAGCCTAAACACCAAATGCAAACTCTGTCCACACAGTACTATGTGAATACTCACACAGAGGGGGTCTGCAGAGTCTAGTGATACCTTTACCTTTACCATTATGAGCGACTCCTCTCACATTACACATGGCCATGTTATCCATTTTTTTTTTTAAATCAAAAATATTGTGAAGCGGAGTGATACATACTGTGATACAGACTGTGGCATCTTTAAAGTAACACTACATAGTAATTATATTTTAAATGGTAATGAAGAGTCATTACTTTATTTCTGGTCAATTAAGATAAAGTGAAAAGTCAAGAACATCTCACTCATACAGCGCTGTGCTTCCAGACCACTGAAAAACACAAACATTTAAAACTCCAGGCAACCATTTGAATTTGATCTCATTTTGAAGTCAATAATCTGTTGAGGAACACAAAAAATGAGCTGGTACTGCATCACGGGACATTTACATAATGTCCACTGGCAAACACAAAAAAATGTGGATATAATAAAAACATTACAGATATGAAACTATCCCAGGCAGTCTTAGTAAATCCACTAAGCATTATTATGGTGAAAGTGGATATCATTCCCAATTCATTCGTGAACACATGATGTTTTTTCACATACAGATAATTTGTATTGATGCTATTGTATTTAGAACAATTTTACAGTATTTTTTTTTTAATTTTAGGTTGCAGCGTACAAGTATTGCAGAACATCAGTGTTTGTTGGATGAGTGCAGCAAAGATGGACATCAAGGAATTTCTGCAAAGGCCAACTTCATCACCTCCAACCTCCTTCCTTTAGGCTTCGCCCTCCTGCTGTATCTCCATCGTCCACCACTACTCCTCACACCTCCACCTGCCCGTGGCTGACAGTTAGACAGCCCTGTTATTCTTCCGTCTGCCCAGAGATGAGAGGAGCAAGCAGACTGATTGACTCCTGGGGCCGTCAGGGCTAATCCGCAGCTACAGGCTACAAACTCAGCTTTCTTTCTCTCTCTTCCCCTGCTTTCTCTTTGTATCTCTCTATCTACCCCCCAAACTCTCGTCTGCTCCCAACACTTTGGCTTTAGGCTAATGCTCTCTTTATGTCTGACTGTCACTTTCTGTTGTTATCGCTGTATTTTTTCCCTTTTCTGTTGTCTGGCTTTTTCTCCTCACTGTTGTAGAAGAGGAAGGAAAGACAGGGTTGTGACCGGCAGCGGTTTGAAATATACCAATTTCTGCCCCTGCACGGTATGGTGAGTATAAAATCCATGATCTGTTTGCACTTGGTTTTTCCTCTTGGGGTAAAATGTGTTGTAGCTGTTAAGTTTTATTAGAGGAGGTGAAGGCAAGGAGCACAACAAATTTGAAGGGGAGGGTAGAAGTACAGCCAGTTCCATTTTCATTTTGGCAAAGTCATACATTTGATCAGTTTTTCTCACTGTGAAATAAGTCTGGCAAGTGTTCTGGGCACCACTGAATTCACAGGATTAAAAAAAGGCCTACTTGTAGAGTTTGTCACCAAGGACAAAGCTAAAACAAGACTATTCTTATCTGGCTACATTTCTTTTTCTCATTAGAACAACCATTAAATACCAAGACAGCTTAGGTACATACAACCAGTGGATGATGCCCTTGGCTAAAAATATTCAGCACTGTTATTACTATGATTATTTTTCCTCAGCAACATAAAAGCAGGCGATGAAGGAAATGAAATAACAACAAGCAGGGACTCGAAGAAGCCAGGAGCAGGGCTTGCGTATGAGAAATGACTCATTGGAAAATGTCACAATACATCATGCTGCAGCTAAACAGTCAGGAAGACTAATTCACAGG
Source organism: Epinephelus fuscoguttatus (assembly GCF_011397635.1). Classification (NCBI taxonomy): domain Eukaryota; kingdom Metazoa; phylum Chordata; class Actinopteri; order Perciformes; family Serranidae; genus Epinephelus; species Epinephelus fuscoguttatus. The sequence continues at coordinate 14,281,736 of NC_064755.1, read as the reverse complement.
TGGACCACAGCAAGGTAATAGGGGAGAAAGAGAAAAGATAAATGGAGGCAAAATCTGAAATGAGAAAGGGAGGAGAGCAGTAGGGAAAGGAGCTTTGAAGGTGAGTGATTTTGAAAAGTATATGATTATATGAAGTGTCTTCCATACCAGCAAAATTGACTGAAATCTAGTTAAATATATGCCTTTCTCTTCTTCACGACCTGCACATACAGTAACAGCACCATTCTGAGCCATGCCATTTCTCTTCATTCCCTGTTAACAGCTTCCTGAGTCCATTCTTGTTAAAAACACTTCCAGCTGCAGTATGAGCTACAATGAGTACACATTATGTTAAGGTTTCACTCTGTGATACTTCTGTTTCCTTTGCTGTATGTTGAACAGAATTATACGGTATGTCCTCAGTTATGAAAAGCATTTCCACAGGAAGTGTAGACCCGTACTATACAACCAGAAGTGGAATCAAGGCACAGACAATAAAACTACATAAGGGAAAAAAACACACAACACAAGAGCCCAGCAAACTGAACAAAATGTTTCACACTTAGGACGCATAAAGAGATATATGTGTGTTTTACATCAGGCTGGAGGTAAACAAAGACATGGTATAAGTAAAATTATACAATAGTTAGTTCCTGCCCTGCAATCTGATTGGTCGAGAGACAGTAAAACCGTGACGATATTGGAGTACAACATCGCGGTTATTTCACTGTATGTATCACTCCGCCTCACAGCTGATTGCAATCAACAATCAAATCAAAACTGACGGTTAGTGTCAGGTCAGCAGTTGCGTTGTAGGCTAATTAATTCATCCACTGTCAAACAGCCAAAAATATGGATTTATTTCCTAAAATAAGTTTTGAATTGAACTATGAATGGTCATCAGAGGAAGATGAGGGAGAAGAGAAGCTGAATCCATCTGAGCGCACATCCAGGTTTGTCAGTGTTTCCTCAGCGGAGCTCAATGACTTGGAGAAAAGCAACATACTGTCAGATCAGAAGGCAGAGTTGGCTGTGCCCGTGAAGCGAGGAGTCCACCATGCGGTCATCAGAGACTTATTTCACCGGCTGCACAATTAATGGAAACGTGCAGATAAATGTGTATAAAGACTAAGTGCCTGGCGCACCATGTCTGCGTTACATAGCAACGGTGACAGCGGAGTCCTGAGGGAACTATTTTTGTTGGCGGAAGACAAATAAAATGCTTAAATTATCTATTTTGTCCACATTTTTCAACATTTCTTAATCAGCCTTGCTTATTTAACTGTTGAACTGTTGTATAAAAGCAATATCACACTCGAGCTCGTGATGTTCTACTCGGCTGTGATTGTCTTCAGCACTCGGCCTGCAGCCTCGTGCCTATGACCAAATCACAGCCGTGACGATATACGAGTATAACATCACAAGCTCGAGTGTGATATTGCTTAATTATGAACACCTTTGAAAGGTTCCATGATGAGAAATTCTACAGAGGCATTCTAAAATATCTTAAAAGGGATTTACACCTATTTTTAAAATTCATACATTTTATTCTTATTGTCTGAGACAGTCCAAAAATATTAGTAAACATAAACAACTCTCTTTAAAATCCAAAAGCTGGAGTGCTAAAACTCAAATGTGTGATGTCATCAAGTATAAGGCATAGAGCTGCTCCATAGACAATGAATGGGGGGAGATGTTTTAGAAGACACTGGGAGCACCTCAGGGAATTTTATGAGTATATGTGTACATTTTCAGTTTAAGAACCGAGAATGCTACAACAGAATGAAGCTCATTTGGGTACAAATTAAAACGAAAACAAAGAAACTGCGGGTTCACAAAATCAGGGTCTATGAAGCAGCAGCAGACTTTATACCCCATCACAAGTTTGAGACTTAGTTCTCTGGTTTCTGGCTTTGAGAGGGAACAGCTCATGCTCACAAATATTGATTAAACCTTTCTAGGCCATGGAAATAACATAGTGGAATTTTTAATCTAGGTGGTGTTCCCCCCCTCAGCTCCCCCTAAGTTCAGAAAGCCTTAAATAGATAGATTTTTTTTTTTTTTAAAGAATTCTGTGATTTTGCTAAGTTTTCCCTCGCAAGCCAAATGAGAAGCACAAGAAAGTATAAGGCATAGAGCTGCTCCATAGACAATGAATGGGGGGAGATGTTTTAGAAGACACTGGGAGCACCTCAGGGAATTTTATGAGTATATGTGTACATTTTCAGTTTAAGAACCGAGAATGCTACAACAGAATGAAGCTCATTTGGGTACAAATTAAAACGAAAACAAAGAAACTGCGGGTTCACAAAATCAGGGTCTATGAAGCAGCAACAGACTTTATACCCCATCACAAGTTTGAGACTTAGTTCTCTGGTTTCTGGCTTTGAGAGGGAACAGCTCATGCTCACAAATATTGATTAAACCTTTCTAGGCCATGGAAATAACATAGTGGAATTTTTAATCTAGGTGGTGTTCCCCCCCTCAGCTCCCCCTAAGTTCAGAAAGCCTTAAATAGATAGATTTTTTTTTTTTTAAAGAATTCTGTGATTTTGCTAAGTTTTCCCTCGCAAGCCAAATGAGAAGCACAAGAAAGCAATAATCTGAATAATTGTAACAGGGTTAGGGTGTTAGGGTTAGGGGTTGGGGGTTAGCCAGGGATTATCTCCAGGGTCTTAAAAGCACAGCCAATTCAGAAATGCTTTTGACCTTGTCGTCTGAATTGCTAGTTTAAATCTTCAATATGACGTAATGTTTATGTGTAAATTATGGTCCAATTTAGGATAAAACTAGATGATAAAGCAGAGTATGCTTCCAGATGTTGCTACCTCGTGACTGACAAGTCATTCCCACAACAAGGTCCTTGCTCTCAGTCAGATCCGTTCAAATATTGTCACTTCTGTCTCCACAAAAAACAAGATGGTGACAGCCAAAATGCCAGACTTGGGGCCTCAAAACACTAGTTCACAAACCAGTGGGTTTTAGACTTTATCAACTGATTCACTGATTTTCAATAACCACTTATCCTGTTGGGGGTCGTAGGCGGCTGGAGCCTATCCCAGCTGACAGGGGGCGAGAAGCAGGGTACACCCTAGACAGGTCGTCAGACTATCACAGGGCTGACACATAGAGAGAGACAAACATTCATGCTCACATTCACACCTACGGCCAATTTAGAGTCACCAATTAAAATGCATGTCTTTGGACTGTGGGAAGAAGCCGTAAAACCTGGAGAAAACCCATGCTAACAAGGGGAGAACATGCAAACTCCACGTGGAGGGGCTCCCCCACCCTAGGGTTTGAACCCCCCACGCCAGGTTCGAACCAGGAACCCTCTTGCTGTGAGGCGACAATGCTAACCACTGCACCATCATGCCACCCATTTAAACTTTAAAATAAGACAACTTATTCTTAGAAAAACATTACAAAGCACTTGTGGATCTGACATGACATATACTGGAGACTTTGTTGTTTGGCTTTGAATTTTTTAAGTGGATCTTGCTGAAATATTGATTAAACTTCATAGGATAAGTGTATTATATCAGATGTCTTGGGTTTTCTTCTCTCTTGCAGTCCGAAGGGAGTTAGGTCCTTATCAGCTTACAGTCCAGTCCAAAAACAAACAAACAAACAAACAAAATACTTGTAGGTCTAGATTACAGTAAAATGGGACAAAGGGCATAAAGATAAAAAAAATCCTGTATGTAGTGAAAAGGTGATGTCAGTATTTAAAATTGAAAAAGACTTTCCTCTGTTCAGTGGATTCCATGGAAAGAGCAGCTACTTTTGCCACTCTGTGCGTTCAGTGTCATGCTGTAAGATGTGCTACCCTATCTGGTTTTGTATTTTCCTCTCTATCCGTCTTGCCACTATTTAAGTCCCAGACCTTGTTAAAACTCCCTTTAGATAACCCACTTCATTCTGTCCCATCACTCATTGATCTCCTCGGGGCTTCTGCAAACACTATCACATGACACCCTGCTAATCTGATTGGCTGATCAGAACTGTAAATGAAACCAGCCAGAGCCAATTACAATAGGCACAAGTCATTAAGAGAGATGACTTCGGGGAGAGAAGCAGTGCTGGGGACAGGTGCATCGCTGCTAGTCTGGCAAATTACTTTCAGAATAGAGTTTGGGTTATCAGTTGCTGGCTATTATACTGAGTGATTGGAGAAGGAGGGTACTGAAGTGGGCTTACACTGCAAGCTTTTTTTTTTTTTTGAGGACTAATTAAACACCAAAATTTTTTATTTTGGTCTGCTCCCAGAAAAACAGGATTTTCACTGTGATAAGGTGTCGGATCAAAATTCAGAAAAACAAGTCCCTATACACTGAAGAGAAACACCTTTAATTAGTAAGTTTGTTGAACTCACACTATTCACAGCACTGAAGCAAGATCTAATGACCTGCTGGTACAAACTGATTATAAAAGGCTCCTTTTAAACAGTTTACTCATTTTACTGTTCAGACAGCAATAAAACCAAATTAGTTACACATTCAAAAATGATTAAGGGCCCTATACAGGCACCTGTTCTCCCCCTGCCTACACCTGCTCCCAATTCCCAGAGTGTCTATAGGCTCTTTTCACAACAGATCTTTTGACTTGTTACACTGGGAAAAGCACAGGTGTGAAGACCATTTAGCTGCTTTGGTTTCAGGGTCCTGGAGCTGCGCATTCTAGCTCACTGTCTCACTTTCATGGTTTACTGTGACAATAAAGTAGTTATAATGTGATTAGTAATTTTGTACTGAGACTTGTACTTTTTAAAACTATCACAAGTGACACTGGATATATCTCAATTATTGCATCCTCTTGTCTGGTGCTTGGATCCAGTCATTGTGAATATCATCAAGTGACCATTATCACTTGTTACCACTACCATTACAATGCTTCAGACTGGGCACACTGCACCTACCAATTCCTTTGTTCCTGTCAAAATTACTATGGTTACTTGAGTTCCCGACATAGGAAGCAGAGCAGGGCTATACTACCTCAAATCTATGCTCCTGATGACAACTGATGACGACCATTGTATTGGCTAATAACATCTGAAGCATGTGCTTGGATCTTTGGTCACTGGACCAAAGTGCAAAATGGTGAACCAACTATCTGACAGAGCAACTCCATTGCTTTCCTTGACATGTGGTGCATTTCTTAAGTCCGCCAGCTCCACAAGTAACCCCACAATGTAGGCAGGATAAAGATTACAAGAAAGCTTATTAATACCAGGTGAAAATTCAAAGGCCCATGGATTGGCTTTCATTATTGAGGTAACATATCAGATATAGAACACATGTTAATACCAGGTGTAAATGGAGTTTTTGGCTCAGCCTTTTGCTTGAAGAAGGCAGGTTATGCCTAATGTTGTTAAGCAGCCATAACCAGCGCTATAGACCGTTTCAAAATGGACAACATAAACATTCTAAATGGGCCCCTTTGTATTTCCTGTTTGAATGTATGTTAATGCAGAAGCTGACAGGAAGTAAACAGGGACCAAAGCTGTTGCCCTAGCAACAGAATAACAATGAAACGGTCCATATCTGTACATACCAGAAATCCTGAGTTAGGAACTAATCCTCTTCAAGGTGTTTTAAGTGTATATGAGGCCTAAAATACTGTCTGTCGGATAGACTGTAAAGATCTGGGTAGTGCTGGACTAAAATGACGAACTTCGCCTCTGTAGTTTCCAAAGGCTTATATTTACACAAGAAAGGAATATATATCTTTTGGCTATGATTGGTTATTCCTTGTCACGATATCACAATACATGCAGTGAGTGTTGCTGCATTCCAAAACTTTGTTTATTCAGGGTGCAGCCAACTCACCCTGACTGAAAAAAAGACGACGCTGTTTCTCTTGCCTATGAGCGCACCTTCCATGCGTCTACATTGACAAAGATAGATTTGAGGGTTAAAAAAATGTGACATGTGTCTGGGCCGTTAGCTTACGAGCTTGACAGCAACTGGTACATTCTCTCTGGAGACATCATGTTAATCCCAGCAGAGGTTCGCCCAGCTTTAACCTACGCAAAGCCGGTGAAAACACCTGTTCTTGGCCTTGAATATTTCACTTTAAAGTTCCTAAATTATCTGCCTACAAAACAAAATGCTTAAACTTGGAATCATTTTCATACAATATTGGTAACCTTGACCTCAAAGTACCTAAGAACTACAAACCAAGGAATCTTTACTCAAATTAACATGATTCTTATGCACCATTCATGTGTACATTTACGGGGGCTTTGAGGAAGTGTCACATGCACAGGAGGAAGGAAATATCCCAGGGAAGAGCAGTTCTGTGCCAATTCTAACGTGAAAGGTGTTAATTGAGGTAGCCTTTACAGCAACTATGAAAGTGTGAGGCTGTGTAATTAAAACATCCTTCAAGCCCTGCACATCACATTGCCACCATACAGCCTTGGTAGAAAAGCACACACACACACTGACATACACAGATGGTGCCTTTAACTCTTCATCAGGAACTAAGCCTCTGACAGATTTTCTATGTTGGTCTAATGACATACATCTAGATAAACTGAAAGAAATCCTCCATCAGCCGTGTTTGCCTGATTCCATCATCTGACTTCATCTTTCATTATCTATCCCCCTCCATCTCCACTACCCACTCATCTCATTTCATTTGGATCCCTGTCATTAAAACTACAGCCAAAGCTGTTCATATCTCCACAGAGGAAGCCCTCGTGGAAAATCCTAACAGTGGTGTGCTGGGTGAGGAGGTGGGGGGGCACTTTTTAAAATTTTAATCATACTGACTATACTCACTTTCCACATAACCAGTAGTTTCAGTATTTTACAAAATAAGTATCCTGGTATCACTGCACTCAGACAGAGGCTCTCTTGCTGAGTGGGCAGAGGCGTGTTTGTTTTAGCGTGCCAGGCTTAGTGAGAACTTCTGATCTGTGGATGAATCAGTATTCCAAGGACACAAGAGAGGCAGGGCCCGATAACAGCCAACAACAGAGAGAGACATTTCTTCCCTGGCAAAGCTGAACAAAGGTATTCTTTAATCACAGACGTAACGCGAGCCTGTTCACAAGGTGCCGACTTCCCCGAGAGGTTCCGCTGCTAGCGGAGACATGAAAGACAGCGGCAGTCAGAGAGGGACAGGAAGAGGGAAACAGAGGTTGGGGAGGTGGTGCTAAAGCGCTAAAGTGAAAAAGACACAGTGTGTATTTGGGGTTAATGAGGCAGTGCAGCAAGACAGGGGAGGTAACAGAAGGCAAGACAGCATCGAGCTGTGATCCTCTGAGCTTTCCAGAGCATATCCCATTACACTGGCATTATCCTGGGTCAAGATGCCTTGATTTCCTACCCTCACGCTGGCGTCACCCCTGCCTACTGCTACACAGGGTCATCATTGATTGGCTGGGCAAGAACACATTTCAGTAAGGTAGTTAACCTGCTTGCCTCTGTGTCTGTCTCCATAAAGGGACTGACAAGAGAGTGATATATATATATATATATCTATATCTATATATCTATATATCTATATATATATATATATAGATATATAGATATAGATATATATACATATACATATATACACACGGAGTGACCTTAAGACAAGAGAGGGGAGAGTAAACACGTTCAGAATTCTATCCCACTAAAAGAAAATCAATTTATTCCTTCAGCCTGTGATTTTTTTTTTAATTTTCACCTTTAACTTTTCTCCCTATCATGTCTCTTGAGCTTGTCTTATTTACTTCCATGTTTTGCTTTTTGTCTCCTTGACACTGAGCCTCCTGTGACTATATTTACCAATCTATTAGCCAGAGTCCGGTCTTCAGCTTGTGCTCTCTTGGCTCTAGTATAATGGACACTTTGGAAAGTTATAGCGGGCTGTCATGGCTGATTTCTAGCATTTACTACTGTATGTCTCTATCTGCTAACAGCTCAGTCCCAAATCCCCTTTTAATCAAACACTTGCTGATCAATAGCTAAATCAGGGTTTAGTGGACTTTCACTTTGCATTTAAAAGCCAGAGCTGGAAAACTGAAGACCAAGCTATCTGTAAACACAGACAAGTATCTTCACAGATGTAAAAGACCACTATTTTCTATGCTATCCTACTCTATTCTACTCTTGGCCTGAGGATTTCAGCGCACTGGGCTGACACACTGTCTCATCATGCCTTATTATTTCCCCGCTGTAGTTTGAGGCAGCCTGATCACAGCTGGCTAAAGACACAACACGAGTCTATCTATCTGCATTTAGCCTGCCAGGCTGCCTCACTGTGTGCTTCTGACATGACAGACACTTAACAGAGAAACCATTGTATCTAGGCTGGCCTGAAACGGGGAAATTACTCAGCCCATTACGGCAATGAGTGGCACACTGGTTCGCAGCACTTAGTATGGCAATGAGGCAGCACGGTGGCAGACATCCCACACGAAGATGGACATGTGTAGAGGCATACAAAGGTGTGCCTGCACGCACACACATAGCGGGTATCTCTGCTTCTGACAGCTGGCTACTACTGTCACTCTTTTTTCCTCTCTTCTGAGAGAAGAGATGATGAACCTATTATGCGGACCTGTCAGAGAGATGGACAGATACATGTGTGCTGCGTGCGCGCACACACATATAGTCCTATTTAATTTTACATCCATCTGAGCACCAAAGAGTTTTTTTTTTTTTTTTCTGTGATCCATTAGAATTCAACATCCTCTCTCTCCTTTTGCCTCCTGCTTTTGATTTAAACCAGAGGGGATGTGATCTGACTGTGATGAATGCTGAGACTTATCACACTGCTCAGTCTGGGTCCGTGTATGTGTGTGTAATACTTAATACTCCTGTAATTAACAAAGTTCTCTTTGACTGTGTCGAGATTGTCTCACTGTTATCCAGATCCAGATAAAAAAACACACACACACACACACACACACACACACAAAATTCTAAATAGGTCTCTCCTCTGTATGGCCATGTGTTTAAAACAAACACTGCTCAGCTCTTTTGTGCATAACTTAAGAGTTTTTAATAGGAGGTTTGTTCGCGGCAGACACTGAAGTTTGCTTATGTGTGTGTGAGTACGTGTGAATGCGCCGCCGTGTTGCAGACGACTGGGGCTTTGATAATGTATTCATGCCTCCCAATGACAAATGGCTCCCACCAGGAGGCGGTTTAACATTTAAATGAGGAGCAGGAGAAAACATTGAACCACAACACACAGCAGCGAGTGGATGCACAGGGGCAGGCTAGATAGGCGCTGCATGTACCAGGACAAAGACATTAAAAACCAGGATGAACACACAACTTCGAAATCAACCACACACACACAGACACACAGATGCGCCAACACAGAATCTAAAAAAAAAAACCTAATGTGAAGGAAGGAGAAGGGGGTAAGATGCGGGAACAGCTGGCGTCCCGGCGGGGAATCAGAGAGCAGAAGAGAATTTGTTGGCGTGCAAAACCAGCAGCTACTGATGAGAGTTTATATAAACAGCCCGTCAAGCCCTCTGTTCAGGTTGGAACAATATCTCCTCAAACAATATCGCGCCGCTCCGCCGGCCTGCCAGGTGCCGCTGCCCAGGCAAAACTGGGTTGTGGCTTTTCAGTCATTAACTCAGAAACAGAAACACATGATGGGAGGAGGGAGACAATGTGCACAAATACAGATGCAGGGATGAGGGTGAGCACCAGTGCATGCAAATAAACAGATGAATTTACACTGGAGTGTGCACGCGCATGTATGTGCACATGCCAGTGACAATCACACATTCATTCAGGTGTACAACTTCACACATCATGGAGTGACAAATGGCTCTATCTGCTTGTCCTGTGAGTGCAGTCGATTGCTATGGCAACAGAGTGTAACCTCCAGACTATAGACCCATTTCTGCAAACTCTTCAGCCGAGGTGACCCCTGAACTTGACATCAGCATTATCATTACTTCACTACCTTGTTAAATCCCCATATCCTGTGTTCTTCTCTTCTTTTTCTTACCTCTATCCACCATCCTAGCCTGTCTTTCTCAATCCAAATTTCCCTCCTTCTCTGTAGTTTGTTCGCTCCACCGTTCACCATCTGTTGCTGCCTGGAGGCCTGCTCCCGCTGACCTGCCCTCACGCTGTTAACCAGGAGCTACAGTCAATCTGTTGCTAACCATGCAAAACATTTACCAAGAGTATACTTCCTATTTCAAGCTAGCACAAAAGATCAAATCGCCTTAAAGTGGTCATGGGGCGGCCCACAACAAAAGAGAAATACTTATTTGGGGAAGAACTCTCACCCCTTCAGGTACACACAAGACCTAAGGTTACTGAGAAACATTCAGCAGGTAAAAATCTAATTCCATGGTCCATACATTGTAGAATTCTAGTATCTTGTGTAATTAAATACAGCCTACCTAGAAAAATGGATGATGTAATGCTTTTAGAGACCTCTCTCTAACCTTCTTGAGTATCTGTTTCTTTCAATTGATTTTTCTCCTGTTCCAGAACATGTTTTCCCAATTTTCTTTTTGTGTACAGGGTCTTCACATATGACACTTACTCTCGCCCTCCTCCTCTCCAGTGCAGGTTAGAGAGGCATTCATCTTAGGTCTCCACATAAAGATAAAGATGAAGATATAAGGGTCAATCGATATCCTGTTGGTAGTCTACACAGGTGGGTTGTCATGCAATCATTGTGCAGATCGCTGGGGGGAAGGAGCAAATTTCTCCTGTTAATGACAGATTGTGAGGCGAAAGAGGCGAGGCAGGGGTCGCGGATATTAGTATTCTGCTCACATTTGAACCACGTGCACAGAGACTGCACGCATACACGCATCAATTCAGGAGGTTGTTAAAGGTCTGGGTGAAGGAATTTTTATGGTTCCCCTGGCCTGTATCTGTGCGGGTAGAATAGTGGCTTAAGAGCAGCATGGGCACAAGTGTATCTAATCTATCACCTTTAACATAAATAGGACGAGGTGCAGATTGAATTTTACAGTTTGGCTCAAGGGCGAGGTCGGTTGGTCGGTCCAACCAACATTGCCATTCCATAAAGTCTGAAATATGTCAACTCATTATTGGATGGTTTGTCACAAGATTTATACAGATTTTCACGGTTCCATGATGAATCCTAGTGACTTTGAGGTTCCCCAACTTTTCATTAATTGCTGCCAACAGGTCCAACCTGGTATCCCTCCGAAGTTGTCGAAATCTGGCGCTTGGTCGACTTCCGGCGCGACACAGACAAAAAAGTTACCCTTTCACGTCGTTATAATGCACAGCTGGTTACCTTCAATGTTTAATGGCACCTGGTGGCGTCAGGGGGAAATGCGGTGGGACAACAACATGGCTGAATTTAGAGTAGGGTGGGTGGGAGCAGTGGTGGACGGGTCTAACAACCACCGACTTCCACCTGGGAGGCTGTTGTCTGCTTCTTCTATAATTGTAAAGCCAAACCCTGTTCTTTACTCCTGAACTCACACCCATGCTTTTGTTGCCTAATTCCAACCATGTGCATGTGTGGGCAAAATATAACCACGTGCGTTTGTTGTTGAAGATAAAAAAGTGTCAACTCACAGTGGTGTACTGGCATAGTGCATTCATTTTATGCAAACTGTACATTTCCTGTGAAAATGGAAGTTTATTTTGAAAACAGACAATGCATGTAACAGGCAGAACTTGTCACAACATCCAGAATGTCAACAACCAAGGTACCCAAGGTACCTTGCACGTTATATCTCGACATGGAAAGTCCATGACCAAATATCGATATGTGACAGGGTCAGCGTGAGAATGTCTTAACAGGGCAAAATTTTCATTGTAATAGTTAAAAACCATCTACATGATTTGGCTCAAAATTTGCTTCAAACTTTCGTGGTTCCCAGACATACACAGTAAAATGCATAATGGATGTAGCCACCATGATGTCATCTTTTAGTTTGTTGACTCATGCTTTGAAGCCTCAAGTTCAGCATTTCGGAAATTAGGTACAGGAATTCACGCTCCACCTAAGAATGAAATGCAATAACTTTGGTGATCCTCTAACATTTCACTACCTGCATGACATTCCCATTAACCTCAGCTGTGTTTCATATTTAGTGTTAGTTTTCTAACACACTGAGCCAAAATGAATCTAATATATCTAATAATATAATAAAATATAATCTAATATAAAGTTACAGCTAGCAACAGATTAGCTTAGTTTACTTAACACTGGACCACAATATGTTGTTTTTACACTTTTATTCTTGAATAAACAATAGCCCATCTCATTCTCATTTGACATTAATATATCAATTAGTGAGCTTTATAGGTGCTGGTAGGTGGATTTGGTAAGCTTCAGACACAGTCAGGCTAGCTATTACTCTCTGTTTCCTGTCTTTGTGCTAAACTAGGCAAACCAGCTGCTGTTGGTCTGAATACTAACCATACAAACACGAGAGTGATATCAATCTTCTTATCTAACTCTTGGCAAGAAAACAAGTAAGTGTATTTCCCAAAATGTTTAACTATTTGGCAGATATACACCGTCTTGAAACCTTTACAAAAATATGAAATTGTTGGATACACTTTCATTTCTTACCTTGTATCCTCTGCTGACGCACACACTAATTTCAGCCTCTGCCCTGTCCACTCATAATCTTCATCATTTCTCTTCATCTCCAACCATTCCTTACCCACTTCCCTGGCTTTATATCTTTTTCCTGTTATCATCTCTCATGTCCTTTCTTTTCTCTTCTTCCTGCGACCCTTCCACCTCCTCCACCTTCTCCTCCTGCCCCATCATTACTCCTCTTTCAATGCTCATCTTTCTGAGGCTGGAGAATTCCCCAGCACAACAGTGCTATTCTGCTGCCTACTAATAGAATCTCTCAGTTCCTCTAATGGATCTGTCAGAATCTCCCTGAGCACAGGAGACCAGATAGATTGATAGGGAGAGGGAGAGAGACAGTGAAAGAGAGGGACAAAGAGACAGCGAGACATAGGCAGAGAGAAGCAAGGGTTCTCGACACTTTCATCTGTGCCTCGGAAAGTCTCAGAGCAGCAGCTTCACTGACACTGCCAACCAGAGACCATATGGTCTGTTAGAAGCAGCGCCACTTTCCCATTGTCACCAAGGGATAATGGCAGTTTCACTGTGGCCAGGTGAAACTAACTGACAGGGTGAGTCCGTTCCAAGAGTGAACTGTGCTTATATGCAGAGGCAGGCTTTGTTTCTACTTTTTCATGTTTGCTGCAATGCTTCTGCACTGACACTCATCACCCAAGAGGAATTCTTTGTATAATACAAGTGAAAATAAATCTATTGTGTGAAGCCTGGTTGGCTCGCTGCCACTGTGTAAAGAAAAACTTTATCATAATAACACCATAAAACACATTTAACACCTTAAATTGTTTATTTGAGTAGTAGTTTAAATAAACATAGTATATTTTCTTGACATCTTTGGTGCTATGGTGGTTACACTTTTAATTAAACAGTTTAAGAAGGACTTTGATATTGTTTTTCTTTGATTTTCCATTGCAGTTTTTCTATGTTTTGCTCTTTATCCACTGGGGCTGTCACTGTCCCCGCCAACAATCCAATTCTTCATTGATTTGTTCAAAACAAACCTTTGTCACTTTTCATGCGTCAAATGCTTGTTTCCTGGGAAATATCTACCAGGAAACAATTCAGGATAGTAATTTCAAAGCCTTTTATTTCCTAGCTGCCAATTACTGTTGCATTATATCAGTGGGAAGGTAGCAAAATGGATATTTATTTATCTGAATGCTTTATAAAATACATCACATCCTTTTTATGTCTAATTATCTAATTATCTTTTGTCATTTTCATGCAATGGGAAGTCTGCAACTCACCGTTATCTGTGGCGATGAAGACCGCTGTGTATTTATTGTCATGGACATAAGGAGACTCACGGTCCAGCTGGGCTGAAGTGTTGACAATGCCTTTGACTGGGTTCACACTTAGCCAGCCTGCTGGGTCTCGCAGGACAGCATACCTGGAAAAAAGTTAATAAAAATAAGTACAGTGAGAAGTTGCGGCCATATAAGCACCAGAACATCAACTATACATACCACCTTGGGAAAAAAAAAATATTTCCATTTTGTTTTGCTCCTATATGTATATATGTTCCATTCATCAGCAGACAGACAGTGCCACAAACACAACAACAGAAAACACAGGCACTTGAATTCTCCTTATTTGTTTCATACAGTGTATAACTCTGAATTCTTGATGCCAGCTTTAAGAACATTCCACTTTTGACAGATAATACCACAGAATTATACTTTTTTATGACATACAACACGTAAAATCTGGTTGCATAAGTGAATAAATGCTATTTCTCTTGAAAAATGTACACGAAATATGGATACATCATTTAGTCTTGCTTTGACCTAAACATGTGCTAGTGAACAACAAAAGCAGCTATCAATTACATGACCAAAAAAAAAAAAGAATGTGAAAACAAGGCTGATTGTTGTTATTATTATTATTTTTCATTTCAACACAATCTGAAGGACATAACCTATACAGCACATTATCCACTTTCTCCATCTGCTCCCACAAAGAAGAGCAGCAGCAGTTACCTTGGACACATTCATACCACAAATGATTAAAGCTCAGTAGGTGAGACCCCTTCACATACAAGAAGTCTATAAACATACAGTTTTCAATTTCTTTCTGTGATATAGAAGATTCTGCAATGCACCTGTACAGGTATGTGTGTGTGTGTGTGTGTGTGTGTGTGGGAGTCCCAAGCTGAGCTGAGAGATGGTGCTAAAAAGTCTAAGACTAAATTAAAGCTCCAAGCAGCAATGAATGGGCCCTCGCACCTTCACACCCGTCGGGGGTGCTGGCAGGACGCCGGCTGATGCGGCTTTTCATTTCTGTGAAAGTCAGACACAGCATGCAGGAGTGAGATGGTATATCCCTCTGAAGTGTGTGCGCTGAAATGACCTATTTCGTATTTCACACCGCGTCCTTTGTTCACTAAGTGGTGCTGGAGAACACAGTAATTATACATCATGTTGCTATGAATCAATTGTAGAGCACACCATGTAAATTCCATGTAAATCAAAAGATAATTGTCCGATAAGTCTTACTTCCTGTTGCCGGTAGGTGGCGCAATCACCATGACA